>NC_044558.1:16733775-17038331 GCF_007565055.1 Rhinopithecus roxellana
CCACAGCCTACAGAACCATGCTCCAACTCTTTAGCATGGCACTGAAAGCCTGCATAATCCAGCCCTCAACTCTATCTGCTCATTTTAATACCCTCTTCCTCCTGCCCTTCCACAATCATCTGCTACCCGAAGTCCATATTCTAGAGAAACACATCTTCATCCTCTCTTCCCTTGACTACCTCATGCTTTCACTTCTGCTTCTCTCTCTACCTGGACAGGCCCCTGCCCTGCTATGGAATTGTGGAAATCCTACTCATCCTGCTAAAAGGCAGTTTAGCAAACTAATGATGAATACTGACTCCAGAGCTACATGGCACGAGTTCACATCCCTGCTCTGTCACTTACAAGTTGTGTGACCTTGGGCAAATTACTTATCCTCTCTGGGCCTTACTTTCCTCATCTGCAAAATAGGGATAATAAGAGTAGTTATGTAAAGTGCATGGACTAGCAAGCACTGTGCACGCGCGCGCGTGTGTATGTGTGTGAACTCTATGTGTACCTGTCGATTTTAAATGCCAGCTCTTCTTTGAAAGCTAACTACCCTCCTGTCTAAATCTTCTTCCTGACTGCTCCCCTTGACAACCAACAGCATTTTGTTTATGACTCACTCCTAAGGTATATCACGCCTTATATTACATACACTTCTATCTCTTCCACTAGATTTGTAGCTTTTAAGGGTTTAGGCTTTTTCATCCTATGACACTTAGCCCCCGTATGTGCAAGGTTAAATAAATGTCTCATTAGATCCATGTAATAAAGAACGGTACTTAAGGCATTATAGGTGGCAAATGCTGAACCCATATATGCTTACCTGGCTTTCATCCAAGTTTCTCCCAAAGACATCCACAGCTGCCGTTCATCACCATTGACAGTATAATTTAAGAAATCAATTGTGTCCTTAGTCAATAGGGGACTAAGTACTGAACTGGCTAGTTCAGGACCTCCTGTTGCCTGCACCACCTAAAATAACAAACCATTTTTAGCAAGAAGATGATTATTCTTTGTGTATTTTCAAAATGTGTAGACAAAATGGCAGATATGCCAAAATATGCACTACTTTTTAATAGTCATATTACATTTTGATGCTGTGCAATACGCTACCGAATGAAAAACAGCTTGTCAAATCAGCTTGTCCAGCCCAGCAGTGCTTTAAATTCTAAAATGAAAGTTAACAATTTAACAACTTTCACAGCATCTGCCTATGGGCTGCATATGACTATAGTTTCTCTGGAAGATACTAAAGGCTATGCAGAGAACTCTAGATCAGGTGATTTTACTATCCCTGTTTTTTTTTGTTGTTGTTGTTTTAAATATGTGTTTCTCTACTGGCAAATCTATTATGCTAAACTTGAAAAATACAGTTCCCAAGATGAATACTATCAAGAGAAACAATACTATCAAGAGTTAACAGTCTATGGCTGTGCCTATACAGACACATAAAAAATAAAAGGATCCAGGGAGGAAGGTGAAACAGGAATGAGAACTAGTATTCTGAATCTATGGTACTTTTCTCCAGAATTATTTTTGGAAAATTTCCCTGATTTAATACGGATAATTTAATGACAGCAGAAACAAACAAACAGGTGCAATTCTCTGATAAGTAAAATGAGGATAAGTAGATGTCCAAAAACGGCTCTAAATTTACTTCTTATGAGTATTTTCTGGCTTAGAAAAACGGTAGTTATCTCCTAGAGCAGAAACCAGAGTCCCTTTATAAAATCTTCCCTTCTCAGAGATGTGGCACAAGAAGAAAGGAGATTTTTTGAATGGCTCCAATCATCCAGGTGTTCTCAGCATGCTATGCTGTTCTAGGCCTCTGTGTATTTGCACATGCTGTTCCCAGTTCGCCAGAAGGCCCTTCCCCATTATTCAGAACTCTACTCAGGTCCCAAGTCTTGGGAAAGCCTGTGTTAACCCCACAGTGTAACTCTGATGTACCACTCCCCACCCTGCATCCTCTAAATAATTTAGGCATATTAGTAACACATTATATTGTTACACTGTGATTTATGCATATGAGTAACACACTACACTGTTACACTGTAATTTATGCATATTAGTAACACATTACACTATTACACTGTAATTTATGGCTTTTCAGTTTCCCCTCTTTGAGGATTTGGACTAAGACTTATCTGACTTTCAATTGCAGATGATACAGTGGTACTGGAATGAATGAAAAAAGATGGCAGATAAAGGAGGAAAGCTAACCCTTATTTGAGAACAAAACCTACCCTGTCTACCTAGCATAGTAATTTTTAACTTCCAACCTTGAACACATTTCCAATAAATATGTAGGAATAAGAGGGAAAAGTAAAACTAAAGAAAATGAGTAGATGAATATAAAAATCTCTGATTTGACAAAGAGGAAATAAAATGAAAGAAACTGTAAATGAAAGGTTAAGAGCCATGATTCCCTCTCAAGAACGTGCGCAGGCACATGTGCTGTGGCTATGCTTGTGTGTATATGTCTATGCTGAGGGAAGAGGAGAGCAACTTGCAGGTGTAAAGCCACATCATGCCTGGTCAGTAGCAGGCCCTGAATAGATGTTCCTCCCCATCTCCCTTGTCCAAGTAAAATGTCTGGGGCCCTGTAGGGAGAACATTAGATGGACCAGCAAAATATTATGATTGTAGGGACCATTAATAAGGAGTAATTTTTGAGAAAAGCAGAGATACTGAACATTGGCAAGTAAACCAATGTTTTCAGGTACATAACCTGATCACAAAGACCAATTTGTATATGTCAGGGAAACCAGTCTTGTTATGTTATAGCTCTACTCTGTGTAATGACTAGATATCTACATATGGTCTCTGAAAGTGTGTGAAATAAAGAAGAGGCAGCAGAAACTACTTTATAAATAATACTTCCAAAAACTCCAACTAAGATAGCATCAAAAATGTTAAAAAATAAGGAATATAAATTTTGTTAAGGAGCTAGTATCAGTTTCTTTGCATATGTATTCCCTTGGTCTCCGTCTAATTTTTTAAAAGCAATTACATAGCAAGAATTATTCAGAAATAATTAGGCAAGTAGAAATCTGATGCTCCATATATAGCAACAACATATGGAAGCATTCATAAATTACTGATGTACTCTTAGACTTTCATCTTCTAATGCCTTATTGCTTAGCTTCTGACATTCATGTTGATAATGTTATTTACTTTCCTATGTTTGTAAAGCAATACTCATTTCATATTCTACTTCAGGTCTTGTCTACTTATCTCTGGGGAAAGAAGGATGAGAGTTATCCTCCCTTACTGCCTCTTGTCAATCTTACTTGCTGGTTCTTCCCATTCTCCTAACATCAGATGCCCAGGGCTCAACCAGTCCTTGGCCTGATTTCTCTATTGAACTCCAAATTCACATACTCAACTATCAATTCAAATTTCCCCATCTCCCCATCTGGATGCAACTCAATTTTGATATGTCTAAAACTGAATTCTTCACCACCTCCAAAAACCTGCTCTACCCAGTCTTCCCATCTTGGTTAATCATCACTCCATCCTGTCAGTCTTAGGCCAAAAAGCTGGGAACGATCCTTGGCTCTTGCACAGTATATCCAATCTAGCAGCAAATTTATAACCAGATCAGACTTCTCACCACCTTCAACGATACTATGTCCAAGCACCATAATCTCCCATCTGCATTATTTTAGTAATGACCCTAGCTTCTTCTTCCCCAAAATTTCTAAACATTATAGCCAGGGCAATCCTTTTCTGCTGAAAACTCAATTGTCAAAGGTTTCCCAATTCCTGATACAGACAAACAAGATGTATCTTCCTGTTACCCTGCTGATATCATCTCTTTCTAATCTTTTCTTCCTTCATTCCATTGAAGTTACAGTATCTACGTATTCCAAGAACATCCTTTGCATGTTACCACCTCAGAACATTTACACATTAACTATTCTTTGTCTGGAATTCTCTTCTTTCAGGGATCCACAGGATCCATTCTTTACTTCCTTTACTCCAATGACATCTTCTCATTGAGGCTTCCTTTAACCAACCCTACTCAAAAAGTGCAACACTCTGTTTCCCACACACATACACACATGCGTGCATCTCCCTGGAGAACTCCCAGTTCTCCTTCGCTCCTCTATTTTTCTGCATAGCATGTGATTTTTAGACTACTGTATTACTCAGACATTTATTTAGGTTATTGGTTACCTCTCTGTGCTACAATATAAGTTCTAACAGTGTAAGAATTTTTGTCCGTTTTGTTCCTAATGAGTTACTTTAAAGCCAAGCACAGAGGAGGCTCTCAATTTGTATTTGTAGAATAAGTACATAAATGAATAAACAAGTCAGAGACAGTTCAAGAGATGAAGGAACACCTCAATAAAAAGAACATGGGTCTCTGAATGACTTCATGGAGCAAACCATCCATGAAGAACTAGACTTCTCATGATTATTTTGTGAGAATGAGAAAAACATCTACATTATTCAAGGCACTGAATATTATATACTAGTATACATTGAAACACTGGTATACAATAAATCTTTATTTATTTTCATATCCCTAGCACTGTCAGAGATACCAGCTTCCTCAACTATAAAATAAGGTGCTTAAACTAGATGACTTACAAGGTTCTTTTAAATTCTCAAATTTTACATTCTTGATGTTTACACAAATGGCAAAGAAATAGTACCCAAACAAGGTAATGAAGAAAAGCAGTTTAGATAATACAGACAGACACTTGGGGTTAAAAAATATACTAAGAATGATTCTTTCTTAAACTAATAAAATCTCACCATATTTAATGGAGTAAACAAAAAGTGAACCAAATCTGCAGCACTAGGATTCTGAATATGAGACTTCAGCTTGGCCTGCAACATGAAGAAAGCAGAAAATAGATTACTATCAAGCAAAGTCAGACACTCAGAAAGGTCCAACATAGACTCAGTTTCATTTTAAATCTATTCTTTAGCATGAATAGAGTGAGAATAGAAGTCATTGTTTTTCAATCAAGTCTCATAGATATATATGTTTTAAAATTTGTTGTTTTAATTGAAGGCAAATCAAAACATACATACCCCCCAAAAATCTATAAAAACAATTTTATTTCTTAATTTAATCAGAAACATCCTGACTAGACTTTCATCTTTTTCATTTATTTCTTCTAATTCTATATACATAAATTTCACTTACCAGAAGGTTAAATCCATGTTTAAACTTTTGGAAACAGTCAAGAAATTCATCAGGAGGTGGAGGTTTTGCCCGCAGCGTTAAGACACCCTCTAATGAAATAAGCAAGAGGAGGAGATCAGAGCAAAATCCAAGAAAATTTATTAAATGGAAAAACAAAAACCACATTTATGTCTGTAAAATTTGAGGATCTCATCAGACATGCTACCTAGCTACTGGGCTACATCTCATAGTCTGACTGTAAGAAACTGAGAAGATACAAAGTTCAAAATGGATTGCTCTGTCTTTAGGCACTACAAATAACTCATTTAATTTCATAAACATACATTGTAGCCTTTCTCTATGGCAGGCATTGTGCTTATCATTGTGAAGGGTATAAAAGTGAGTAAGTGACAAGCCATGCCTTAAAAGCTAATAAAACACATGAATCAGATAAATAACAAGACAATACCAATCGTTATGAGAAGAGACTTACCTGGTTGGGAGATAAGGAAATGGATACTTAAAAGGTATTAGATGGAGAAAGTAGCCTCTAAGATGGGATTTGAAAAAGTTTGGTCCAGGGCGATGTGGTGGGAAAAACATCATGGTTGTATAAAAACAGCATAAGCAAAAACAAGGAAAGGGGGAATTGCATGTATATGAAACAACAAACAAAAGCAGAGAAACATGAGAATGGAAGGGTAGATCAAGGTTAGATTGTGGATACCCTTGATTTCCAGGGTGAACAGTTGTACTTAAATCAACAGAACGTGGAACTAGCGTGCTTTACAGCAGAAGCATGAAGTGGCTGAACGCTTTTGAAGATTGTTCTCACAGCATGAAAAAGTGGAGGCTTAAAACTGCTTAGAAAGCAGGGTAAAAAAAATGATAGTAGCTTGAACTGGATATGAAAAAAGGGAAATAACTGGATATAGGAGATGTTGAGAAAATAAAATTGATGTTGGCTACAAGCTAGAGAATGAAGTCATAGAAGAATCTGTGGTTTTCAATCTGGGTGATCAAGAGGATAGTATATCTTTCACAGAGAATTTCAAAAGGAGTAAGTGGTTTATGATACCAGGAAGCAATAGTACTTAATTTCAGAATATGTGGAGAGGACGCACATTCATGTATTCACATGTAGAAGACAAAGCCAAAGGTGATATGCTTATCATATAAATATGTGGTAGAGAAAGATTTGGAAATTATCTGTAATGTAAGGGATATTTATTTACTATTTTATATCTTTCCATCTCTACCATTTTGTCAGCGGAAGTATAAACATTACTTCCATAAGTTTAATTTTATATAGCTGAGGCCATTTTAAATAGCTGAACAGCAGCATACTTCAAAATTGTCTATATGTGACTTCATATGTGACCTGAATGTACTGTTTAAAGTTTTGTGATAAAAAATTCAAATCCATTGAAACTTTTAAATATTTTAATAAGTCAACCCTTTTATTTAACAAATAATATGGTTCTAGTTGATAATAGAATAAATTCAAATATAAGAAGAATAGAGCTATGTCTTTCTTTAACAGACACTTAATTTTACAATAACTAATCAAAACTACAGACAGATGATCACTGCCTGAATCTCAGAGTCTCTGCGATTTAGGTAAAATATTCCAGGATCTTTCTTCACTATATAGCTGACTTATAACCAAAATGGACTCTTCCTGAGTTCATCTTACTCTTTGCCTAAATCTCAGGTGCTACCCCAAAACTAGAAGAGGAACCCTAGTCCACAATCAATGAAGTTTTGCTAAGCAGTTCATGAGGGTCAAAACTCTGCCTAGTACCAGAGTTCTTTTTTTTTTTTTTTTTGACACAGAGTTTCACTCTCATTGCCCAGGCCGGAGTGCATTGGCGCCACCTCGGCTCACTGCAACCTCCGCCAGGTTCAAGCGATTCTCCTGTCTCAGCCTCCGGAGTAGCTGCGATTACAGGCACATGCCACCATGCCCAGCTAATTTTTGTATTTTTATAGAGATGAGGTTTCATCACATTGGACAGGCTGGTCTCAAACTCCTGACTTCAGGTGATCTGCCCACCTCAGCCTCCCAAAGTGCTGGATTACAGGGGTGAGGCACTGCGCCCAGCCAGTACTGGAGTTCTAACCAGTCATTAGAAGATTAAGAAAATCCAACTTACCTCCTGGTCCTTTCTTTTTACCTTTCTTATTTTTCTTCCTTTTAGAAAGTTCAGAAAATGCTTCTGCTGCTTTTTGGAGTTTCGTGATAAAAAATTCAATGTCATCCAAAATGTGGTTTAAGATTTGCTGAAATTAGAAATTATAGAATAAAATATAAAACAAAATGTTTACCTTAGCTGTACACTGTTAGTAAATAACAGAAAGGTTTTTTTTAGAAAAAGTAGCAGCCCACATGCCAATTTCAAGTTTATTACTAATTACAAGAATCAAACTAAATATACCTGTAGCCAACATCTGACATTTACATTTTTCTTTAGCTTACTTTTGCTCTATTTTCAATGTCATCAAGGAAGCATTCACAATAACTACTTGGATTATTATTTTCAATTGCTCTAATTTTCCCAGTGTTCTCCCACACAGTTAGGAGGAAAATTCTAAACTACGTTTTGTTAGCAGAGCACTGACATTTTTGCTTTACTGATAAATGTTCCAATAAAGCACTGACAACATTATTTCATGGAATTAAAGGTACACAGATTGCTGTGATAACCTAATAGCTAATCTATGATACTAAGCATTAATAAGAATTTCCACGTGACAAAATAGAATTAATAATGCACCATGCTATCAGAGATCACTGGAATGAATTTGATTATCTTACATACTATAGTCTTAGTTGCCTTTCTCCAGTATGTGTGAAACCTGACATTCTTCTAATTTAAGACTAGAAATTGGGGTTAAATAAACTTTTCAGTATAACACGTAATAGTGTGATATAAAAATTGAATTCCAAATTTCAAATTCCTTTCAGTATTTATTTCTCAATAAGCTAGTAACATGCGTATAGTATAAAAAGTAATTATATTAACAGTATATTCTATATCTCATTTATAGAATGAGAATGCTATAATAAAGCATTTACAGCATTCTCATTCTGTAAATCACTATGAAGAAATGAAAACAAATGTAGCATTATCTTTTACAAAAGCATTACAATTTACAAATCTATCCTTTAAAAATGCCACTTAACTTTTTTGTTTATTCTAAAATACACTGTTAATAAATGCCAAGAAGACATATTAAAAAGATATTTCAATTATGAATTACAAACTATAATACAATAAAAACTGCACCATTCCTGACAGCTAATAATTCAGCCTAAGTTCCAATGTAAACTAGTTAATATGCTGATTCTTCTATCACAGCCCAAGTCTACTAACTAAATACTGGCATAAAGGCAAAAATGGTTAAGGCAAAACTAATTCAAAGGGCATAACCATCACTGGAAACAGAAAACACAGTTTCCATAAAACATCTTTATTTAAATTAGCTTCATTTTCTTATGAAGTTTTTTTTCCTCTTAAAAAAAAAAAAAAGCCAATGATCTAAAAGCGACTCCTATACTTACCACATCTCTGTCAATGCGGGCTGCCATCATCTCAGGCGTTTCTTCCTGCTCATGATACTGCCTTGGTTTCTCAACTGTAGAAAGGAGAATCATGTCTTTCAACCTTTTACTCACACAATACCAATATAGGCAATTAAAACATAAAAATTAGTTTAAAAGGAGGACCATTCGCAAAAGGGAACACCTCCACTGGATACACAAGTCAAAACTGTGCTCATCAGCCATGAAATGCATCCTTGTCAACACTAACAGGAGCACCTGGGCAGAGCTTAAGTATTGGTCCTCTCACCTTTATGATGTTTATTTAACTTGTAATATCCCCTCTATTCTCTCTCTTCCCTGAGTCAGCTACCTGTAGAACCAACCTTAACTTAGCACCATTTAATTCCTACACAAGCCAGAAATATAAACCAGCAGTTAAGCTTTTACTTCTCAAAAGCTGGTCAACTAAGTTCTAATGCAACAGAGCTATAATTTTTATACATTCCAATACGTGACCACAGTAAAGCTTTGGGAGTTCTGACAGCAGAGTGCTTCTTAAAATTTAAGTGTAATTAAGCTTAAAACCCACAATATTGGGCTCATTAATTTGAAGCTACAAGCTTTAAAAGCAGACAGAAATTTTCACATTAAAAAATAAATGTCCATTCAAGATATTAAGGTTGCTCAGTTGGCTAGAGCATGATGTTACTCATGAAGTTATTATCATGAACTCCTTCCTGGTATGAGTCAGTTAATACTACCTCTAAACACAGAGAGTTGTTACAGATATTTCATGGAAGAATTAATTTTAAAATATATGGATGGAACAACAGAAATGAAACACCACAAATGGAAATACAACTCATGATACATCATCATGACTCATGATGTTCAATACAGAGAACTGCAAAAAAATATTGGAAACTTTGTATTGCTATTCTTCCTATGCACTAACTTTACCTATAACTGGAACACTTGCCAACAAAAAAAGAAAGAAAGAAGAAATAACCATGTCTTATGAAACTTAATTAGTGGCTGTTAACTACTTTAAGATAATTAAAATTTCTACCTATGAAATCTTGCCAGTTAGCTACTATTTTACACATAGTTAGCTGCTACCTTGGCTGTAGTGGACTACCACAGAAAGCACTAAGTTGAGGTTGAAATAGCTATTAGGAACTCTACAGAGGTCCCCAAAATATATCATTTGGAGGGCACAGTGACAGGGAGATATAGTATTTCTTGGGCTCTGTCAGGTCTGAGACACAACTAGGAACCCTAGTGCCACTGGCGCTATTCCACAGAGATCACCTTTGGAAGTCAGGGGTAGATATACCTCAGGGATTCAAAGGAGAAGCAGTTCAGCCTGAGTCAGCCAGAGCCTTCAGAGGAACCAGAAAGACACTCCTCTTGAGGGGCTTTCCAACTAAAAACTGGACTGGATCCAGGCCAAATCTGAATAATAAGTCTTCTGTTTAGTCTAGTGGCAAAGTAAAGTTCTGAAAGCCTTGTCTCACTTAGTTTAAACAGATGACATTGCAGAAAATATTTCAGATAAAATTTAATGAAAGCTCAGAAACCCTAGGGATAAATTCTCTCTTTATTATAAATTATATTAGGTTCGGCAGGGCAAAGCGGCACACGCCTGTAATTCCAGCACTTTTGGAGGCTGAGGCGGGAGGATCACGAGGTCAGGAGATCAAGACAATCTTGGCTAACATGGTGAAACCCCGTCTCTACTAAAAATACAAAAATTAGCCAGGTATGGTGGCATGCGCCTGTAATCTCAGCTACTTAGGAGGCTGAGGCAGGAGAATCGCTTGAACCCAGGAGGCAGAGACTGCAGTGAGCTGAGATCGAACCACTGCACTCCAGCCTGGGTGATAGAGCGAGACTCCATCTCAAAAAAAAAAAAAAAAAAAAAAGTGTGTATATATATATATGGTTCAACATATATATATTATGTATTATATATACATCATACAAGATGTATTATATATACATTATATAATATATATAAGGTTCAACATATATTTTTACAGGTTTGTTCAGAATGTCTGTAAGCTTGTCTTATCCTTCCTCTACTTCAGACCCTCTTCATCAAAACAGTAACAACAAAAACACCATAAGTACACAAAAAGTACAGAATACAATAAATTACTGTATTTTAAACATTTTAAATACAAAGCAGATCAATACAAATTGACATAATTTATGAAAACAGAAACTTACAAAATTAAACTACATAGCTCTATTAATTTTTTTTAAATGAATGCATCAAAGACTTTTTTTCATATATTCGGTAGCTCGGCTTACATTTAAACCTCCGAAAAAACCTTTAAGAATACAAGAAACCTAAACAAAATAGAAAACAATTCAGAAAGAAAACGAACTCAATTTGGCAAAATGAGAACCACAAATTATGCTTCCTATTCTGTAGTCGGTACTATCATAAACATTATTTACTTTCAGATTCACAGCAACCCATGAATTATTATCCGCATTTTAGAGATGAGGCTGAAGTACAGAGAGACAACTTCCCAAGACCACGCAGGTGGACAGATCAGGTCTTGCTTCGGAGCCCAACTTTTACCCTGCACATCCAAAGAAGAGTCCGAGGTGCCTCATTTTTGGAAATGAGTTATATCGTTTAACTATAGTGCCAGATACCCTGTGTGAATAATACTTTATTGGTTAAAGAATAAGAAAGTTGGCCAGGCGCGGTGGCTCACGCCTGTAATCCCAGCACTTCGGGAGGCCGAGGCGGGCAGATCACGACGTCAGGAGATCTAGACCATCCTGGATAACACGGTGAAACCCCATTTCTACTAAAAATACAAAAAATTGGCTGGCCCGTGGTGGTGGGCGCCTGTAGTCCCAGCTACTCCGGAGGCTGAGGCAGGAGAATGGCGTGAACCCGGGAGGCGGAGCTTGCAGTGAGCCAAGATCAGGCCACTCTAGCCTGGGAGACAGGGAGACTCTCTCTCAAAAAAAAAAAAAAAAAAAAAAATTAGAAAGTTAAGAAGTCCCACTGCAGTAGAGGCAAAAGAATGAGGCTCTAGCGTTCATCAGATTCAAGCCTGCTGAATCACAACTTATTCGCCCTTAAAATGAAGAGACTAGACCAAACACATTTTAAGGCATTTTTTAGTTATAAACATTTCAGATTCTAGTAAAATATTCTAACATATAAAAAGTAACACTAAAAACACAGGTGAAACACAATGAGATCTCAGTTATTACTGATGAAGCAGTAGATAGCAGCTCTCATTTTTCCACAGCAGACTTACAGAACTGTTGTTATCTGTCTGAATGCTCAGACCCCTACACCATATTTCCATTCAAACATTTAGCTACAGGATCTAGCAATATAATTCATCAAAAATTACACACTAAGAAAAGATAGCCCACCAAAATGTCAGGTGACTTTTAGCACTAGAAGGCTATCCACTGAGTTGCTTTGGTTGTTTAGTAATATAATGATGTCCTAACTTGTCTATTTTAATGAATATATTACTAATAAGACAGATACACATTAAATTTAAAAAAATGACTTTATAGCAACATAAGCTAAAACAGGGAGGTTTTTTTTAAGCAAGTAGGAAATTATAATTCAGTGTTTTTAGGAAGTTGTTTGGCAATATGTGTCAAGAGTTTTTTAAAGGCTAATATTCTTGGCCCATAATTTCACTTCTAGAAATCTATCCTATGGAAATAACCAGAGATATGGTCAAAGATTTATAAATGAAGATGTCCATCATTATTGATAAAAAATAAACTATGAAATAATATTTCAAAATTGAGAATGGTTGAAAATGATAATATAAACAATTATATATTCATCAAAAATCAACTTTTAAAAATGTTATATGGCAAAATATGCATCATAAAATTCTAAAAATCAGTATTCAAAACTGTGTATACAACATGAACTTTATTGTTTAAGAAATAAGACTAGAAAGTAAAATCAACTTGTCAACAGGATGATGAAAATTACAGATGAATTTATTTCCCTAGTTATACAGTTCCAAGTTTTATACATTCCAAATTTTTCAAATTTTACATAATGATTATTTGTATAATAAAAATATATAAGGTTATATTTTTTTAAAAAAAGTAACACTAAGTTCTATGTTATAATTGTTTTTAAACAGAATGCCAAGGTGAAATGATGCCACGCTCATAGGGCCCACTTGACAAGTACAGTCGTATGATGAATACCTTTTACCCTTCTCCACTGCCAGCAGCCAACCACTGTCCTGACAACCTTTCCATCAATATGACAAACTTGTCCAAAAAGGGACTGTAGTTAAATAATAAAAACTGGAAATAATTTTAAGTGCGGTCTTTAAAAAAAACCAGTACATATTTTGTTGCCATCTTTTTAACTGTCAATCAAGTGAAACTTCCTCTCTCAGCATTAAAAAAAAAAAAAGACTCTAACCCTAACACCATACTTATTAAATGGTGAGTCTAAACTCTTACAGATAATAATCTTAACAAAATTCAAGGCTTAACTTTCTTTCACCTAAGATTTGATTTTTTTTTTTTTTTTTTTTTTTTTTTGAAATGGAGTTTTGCTCTTGTTGTCCAGGCTGGAGTGCAATGGCGTGATCTCAGCTCATTGCAACCTCTGCCTCTCAGGTTCAAGCGATTCTCCTGTATCAGCCATCCCAGTAGCTGGGATTACAGGTGCATGCCACCACGCCCACCTAATTTTAGTATTTTTAGTACAGACAGGGTTTCATCATATTGGTCAGGCTGATCTCGAACTCCTGGCCTCAGGTGATCCGCTCGCCTCACAGCCTCCCAAAGTGCTGGGATTACAGGCATGAGACACTGAGCCCAGCCAGATTTGATTTTTTTAAAAAGTAACCTCAAGCTTCAGTTCTGAAATCAGCATCAGAATTTGAAAGCAAGACCTATGCCCCAACCCAAAGTAAGTGTTCAATAAGTATTAATTCTAGGAAGACTCACAGTCCCCTTGGTCAGCTGCCCATGCAGACCAGGCTGCCACTCGACTTCTAACATCCACCTGGGTGACGGTCCCAGGGGGCGCAGGGGCAGGAGCTCTGGGTGGAGGCGGTATACCAGGGTCTGCGTTGGAAATCATCCTTAAAAAGATGAAAACAAATAGAATTTTTACCATCTCTATTTCTATAACATATCAATTAACTCAACTTGTGGTACTAGTTATTAAAATTCAGAAACAACTATGTCAAGGGGCAATAAGGATTTCCTAAGCATTCCATATGATGCATATTCATGAATGCATATGAAATAAAAAAAAATTAACAGTCAGCTGAAAACTAGGTTGATTTTCTTTCTGAGTCTCATGTGATTTGGAAGAGCCATGGAACAATTACAATCCTACTGTCTAGCTTGTATTTCCCTAGGATACCTTCTCTTCAAGTGCCACTCATCTTTCATGACTCTGTGACTTCCAACGCAAGTGAAGCCGTATCAGAGAAAGACCAAAAATACGGAGAGCAAAGGAGCAAACGCACTGACAAACTTGGGAGAACAAATGTGTTGAGACTACAGGTTATGATCTATACAATATAATAATATACTTCCATGGAAAATAATTCTTCTAACTCTTTGGGGGAAAAAAGCCTTAGAAACAAATCAATTCCACCCCTTGATTTCTTTTAATAATTTTACCTCAGGGCATCAGGCCGCCTCTTCTGTTTCCCTCCTTTACTGTCACTGACTGCACTTTCAATATCTTCACTAATTAGGTTTGCCTGCAAGGAGATACAAGTTACCTGAAAGTTGATAGATTTTTCTGAGTCTTGATATGTAGTTTAAAACAGGAAAAGGGATTGTTCCTTGTCTGAATCAGTAAGTATCTTGATGTAAAAAGTCTTTTTATAAAAATTTTATGAAACATGACTCTTGTGGTTTTTATAATGGTGAACTATATAATGACAAGATTTTAAACACTGAAGAAATGTTTAAAGATTATCTTAAAGGGAAACTATCCTTGAATAAAGGAAATGAAGAAGGCAAAGAAAGGATATGCATATGCTAAAAATGAAACTGAGTAAAAATCTCTAATTGGGAAGAAATTAAGGGGTTAGAAATTCCCACACATAGAACAAACAGAGTTCTTTCCCTTTCTCATCCTCAAGATCCACTGGATATCTATTAACCTGAGCAAAACAAATATTTGGGTTTAAGGCAAATCCACTACACCCATGAGATAAACACCAACACTAGGTTGTACCCCTTTGGGTAACCACTTTATTTTGTCACTTCAGGTAAAAGTTAACTTTCTACAAACAATTAACTTTTCCAATACTTTTCCAGTAAGAACATTCAGTTAGATATTTCTTGGGGATCAATGTGAGATTCACAGGTAAGAAGTTTTTGTTTGGTTGCAAAGTTTGTTTAGAGCCAGTGATTATCACTCTATATTAGAATGTTGATGAGATGCACCATCTATGTTTGTGCCTCCTTGTTCTACGTAATGTTTTCTCAAATATGTACGCTTGTATTTCTTTTACAGTAAGCATCGATAATCATAAAATTTTGGAAATGATAGGATATTTAAAAGAGCATCTCATCGGTTCCTTCTAATTAATAAAACTGAGGAGTACTTGTATGAAAGGGCCTGGCCAAGGTCATGTTGCTCGTTAAATGAGAGTGCCAGTGCATCCCAGTCCAGTGTGACTTCCTACGACCATTAAGTTTCAATAAGACATTACAAACATCCTGTCAAAGGCTTTCTGTTACATAAGATACTAAAATTGAAGATGAAAAGACAATTAAAAATAATTTTAAAAAAAAAACCCAAAGAAAAACTGAAGATGCCTAGGAATCATCAATTTCTTATACTGGGGCTATTATATTTCTAAGAAAAATTTTGCTGCAAAGGTGGGCAGGAGCAGTGCATGAAGTCCTATAATAAAGAAACTTTAAAAATCAAAACCAATATTGCACAATGAGCCATATAAAATAAACTGCATTTTTCATTGCGTTTATATTTTTAACTAGCCAAGGGAAAAATGTCTCATATGCAGAGTATGAAACCAATGTAGTAAATGCATATAGTGCTTGGTGGTATGCGAGCTTTTGGAGTTAGGACAGAACTATATTCAGTAAATACATTTTGAATCCATTATCATTACCATTCCATATCAAATAAAGCAAACTCTTTGTTCCCAAACTTAAAATCCAGAAACTTTACACTATGGCGTAGTAACTTTTAGCTCCCAGGGGGACTTTTTAGAGTACAGATACAAACATCGAATCTGAAATGTTTTTTAACTTAGGCCTCTGGTTTATAAAATGTTTGAATTAAATTTCACTATATTTTTAAAGCAAAATGTTCCCTTTAATATTTATTGAATATATCTAACCTTACAAAAATTATAATATACTATGACCTTCAAAAGGCACTATACAAAAATCTGATGAATATCACTTACACAAATTACCTAAATGCCAGTTCTTTTAGAAGAAGGTTTTTAGAAAGTCATCTATGATGTAAATTGAAATTAGAAGAAAATTATAAAATACAGTTTACAGTCAATTTTACTTTATCTATCATCTTTAAATGTCAAAAAATACAGAAAAGATCAAGTGACTGTGCTAATCTCCTAAAAGTTCTTTATAAAATAAAATTACATGGATATTTTATAATGTATCATCAAAATGTTAAATCACTGCCTTAGCAAAGTACCAATTAACACAAAATGATTTCTCTTTTAAAGAAAACAACTCCGGAAATAAACACATTCAAGGTTGAAGATAACTTCTAAGGTCCAATAAAGCATCACAAATTATAATCATTTGAAATTACACTGTACTTTGAAATAGAAACTTTCAGGACACATCCTGTTATTACTGGCTCATCTATTTTCACATATCATTTGGGAATTACAAATCCTGGGCAATGATTCGAGTCACATAATTAAATGGTGAACTTTAAATCAATATCGTGGGAAATGTCTAAGTACTTCATTGCAGTAGTCCATGCTATGTGATTAGTGCAAAATAAATTAGAATTACATGATTATTTACTGTCCACAAAGCATGATTTCTGAACAATCAATTTTTAATTACAAGTTTAAGGCATTTGATGTGAATTTAATATATTATCTACCCTTTAAAAAAAAAAAAAAAACAGAATGCCTCTTATTTTTAAGAGACACAATCTCACTCTGTTGCCCAGGCTGGAGTACAGAGGGGCGACTATAGCTCACTATAATCTCCAACTCCTGCCTCAAGAGATTTTCCTCCCTCAGCCACCTGAGTAGCTGAGACTACAAGTGTGTACAACCACACCTGGCTAATTTTTTAAATTTTTTCAGTAGAGACTGGGTCTTGCCATGTTGTCCAGGCTGGGCTTGAAGTCCTGGCCTCAAGCCATCTTACAGCCTCGGCCTCCCAAAGCACTGGGATTACAAGTGTGAGCTACTCTGCCTGCCCCTGATTTTATTAACATCACCCTAATTTCTTTATTTACTTGCCATGGAAATCCTAGGGAAGATACTAAGGTATTTGTTTTCCTTACAAGATTCTCAGGAACTAAAAATCTAGTACCTAATATGAGATATATTATCAAAATAGGTAATTCAAAAGCTGCCAGAACGTCTGCTTAAAGAGGAAACAAAAATTTCACCTTTCTCTTACCTTAACCTCATCACACTGGAAAAGATGAAGATCTGGCTTGTTCTGGGTTGGCTCTTTGCACACCAGGGCAAGCACTGAATCATAGCTGCATGAATGCATCACAGCTTGGCAGTGCTGGATTGTGTTTAAAGGAAAATTCTCCAGTTCATTCTATAAATAAAGTAAGCATTTTATTTTGTCAAACTTCCACCCATTTTCAAACAATCTGAAATGACTGTAAACATTAATATTTGTGGCATTTTCTTGAAAATAAAATAGTATAAATTTTACAC
Source organism: Rhinopithecus roxellana (assembly GCF_007565055.1). Classification (NCBI taxonomy): domain Eukaryota; kingdom Metazoa; phylum Chordata; class Mammalia; order Primates; family Cercopithecidae; genus Rhinopithecus; species Rhinopithecus roxellana. The sequence continues at coordinate 16,751,366 of NC_044558.1, forward strand.
ACTTGCCTTTGATTCTAAATCAATCAGGCTCACAGCTCTGTCATCCACTTGAAGAATCATATCTTGAGTCCACACTTTGCCCTTGGCATCAAGCAATTTCAACTTCCTTATTCCATCATCAACAGTGATCATAGCATCTTTCCGATCCAGGATAAATGTAGTCAAGTGCTTACGATTGGCAAAAAGGAAAAAGATTTATAACAGATACAAATACATACAACCTCTTACATTTCCAATACATTTTCCAAAAGAAAATCAAATTAACCTGAGGTCAGCTAGCAGAGAACGACAAACATAAAGTGCTCTTAAAACTTCATGACTATTTTAACGAGAGAATAAAGCCAAGCAGGGTTTTTTGGGGTTTTTTGAATAGAAGAAATGGTGTTTTGACTCATAAGATACCTAAATCTGTTTCATACTGAGCCATGTTGAACTACATAAACATGATATTAAAACAACTTCTTAACAGCTTAAATAATATTCTCTTTAAGTATAATTTTCCCTATTTTATTCTCTATTATGGTTATTTAAATGCTGAACCTAGCAGCATTTAAACAGCAGGCTATCTGTATCGGAGCTTTAAAACTATGGACACTGATTGTAGCAACAGCACAATTCTAGTCTACAGGAGCTGTCAAACTATTTAATCCACTAAAACCACTTACTGAAACAAAACTGTTTAAATTTGATTAAGCATGCTTGAGATAGGTAGAAAACTGAAAAGAAGAGCAATTTAAAAATTACTTCTCTGCTTAAATATTTTCTATTATAAGCAGAGGTCATCTAGATAAATTCCAACCAAGAGCAAATATCTTAAAAGAGAGCAAAAACTTAAAAAGAACCCTTATTTAACTAGAACTAGTAATAATTTTAGTTAAACTAGAAACTAAACTGCTCACTGAAACTGTCAAAGGCTTAATTTCAAGAAGATTCTACAGTACAAAGTAGAAGCCATTATCCTTTTTTAAATGAAATAAGGGCCGGGCGTGGTGGCTCAAGCCTGTAATCCCAGCACTTTGGGAGGCCGAGACGGGTGGATCACGAGGTCAGGAGATCGAGACCATCCTGGCGAACAAGGTGAAACCCGTCTCTACTAAAAAATACAAAAAAAAAAATAGCCGGGCGAGGTGGCGGGCGCCTGTAGTCCCAGCTACTCGGGAGGCTGAGGCAGGAGAATGGCATGAACCTGGGAGGCGGAGCTTGCAGTGAGCTGAGATCCGGCCACTGCACTCCAGCCTGGGCGACAGAGCGAGACCATCTCAAAAATAAATAAATAAATAAATGAAATAAGACTGGCAATGATAAATGAGTGGTAGTTATGATTTTAAATCATTCTTTATGAAAATAGACCACAGACTAACAAGATACTTTACATGTAACATCTGTTTTAAAAAACCTAAACAAAAAGGTCAGTGCAAGTTAAAATACATCATAAGAATGAAATAAAACCGAATTCTGATTTAACTTCCAACATTTATGTTCCTCAAGTGTCACTCTAAATACTAGTAAATGCCAAAGCATCTTACTTCAACACGGTATTGAGATACGTCTGACACACTGCTGACACTGTCCCGTGCATAATTCTTCCTTTGTTCTGAAAGAGAAATTGAAAAAGCCATGATTTGTTGCCTACTAACCTGAAGTTCATATATTGGTATCATGTGGTTATCTCTAAAACTAGTCTATCTCACGTATAAATACAGTAGCTGACAAGTTGTCATTGTGTGGTGTATCTGAAAACACTCATTATTCGCAGTAAATCTAAAAACCACAAGAACGTCTAAATAATAGGCAAGAACAATTAGATCCAATCTATGTTTTTAGAATTCCAAAGGTTAACAAGATTATAAATATTATAAGAAAAAAAGTTATTTCCTGTAAAGGTTTTTTTAATCAGTCAGGGACCTACTGTTTTGACAAATCAATTACAACTGGCTTATAAATTTCATCTGTTACTGCACTGATATCAAAATATAATTGCAAATATTGTCATAGATACTGTATTATATGAGTTAGACTACATTATTAAAATAATAGACACTACAAGGAACAACTCCTTTTGCAGTATCCAAACTGGGATACTGTTAGAGGAGATTTAAAACATGATTCAATCACATGGCTTGCCATTAAATATTAACAGTTTTCACACATCTACAGAACACACAAATGTGATACTTAGAATCATAAATATAAGCTGATAGGAAAAACAAGAAAGTCAGGTAGAAAGTTATTGCACCAAACTACTTAAAAAGCAAAAAGAAACCTTTAATTTTCTTTTCTGAAATGCTGCAAAACCAAAAAATAACATTAAAATATAAAATGTATGTTGGCAATATTCGGCATTTGTTACTGTCTTTTTAAAATTTGTATTTTTTTAAAATAGGGAACACTTCATGAATTTGCATGCCATCCCTGCACAGAGGCCACGCTAATCTCTGTATCATTCCAATTTTAGTATACGTGCTGCCAAAGTGAGAACCATTTGTTACTTTCTAATCAAGCAACTTGCTTATTTGTAAATTCAGAGTTGCCCTGTTTCTTCTAAACAGAATGCTATGATGAAAAATAACTTTGAGAGGGAGCTGTCAGATTTGTTCTTCCAGCTTCAGCTGTGTCACTAAGTAGGAAACCAAATTTGGGCAAGACACTTAAAACCCTGGGCCTCAGCACCCTTACTGTAAAATAAAAGGGTTAAACAAGGTCAAACCTAAACGCCTTTAAGGATTTAACATTCTGACATATAGATATGCCTTAGCTTCCCCAACAACCTGTTTTCTTTGTAAATGTAAACCTATTTATTTTAGTTAATATAGTTATTCTATAACAGAGAAGTTGTTTGGAAAGTTCTGCTGAACATAAAAGCTGAGCAAGTCCAAAAATATAAAGTGCATATGTACATATGCAGACTCAGAACGTTAACACAGAATTTTAAGAAAACTTAATAAATTTTCGTTTTACAACACATATGAAAGTAACTTTTCATTTATATTTACTTGTACAATTTAGATTAAAATCTCCATATCCTTGCATCAATATTACTCTGATACTCCAATACATTCCATTTTTGCTTTTGCAGCATTAAAAGTACTTAATAAAAACAGAAGCACTACAAAATTCACTCTCTGCTACCTTTCTTTTTTTGTTTGGATGATGACCTGAGGAAGTATGATCCATCTGGTCCTACCAAAATAATGGCATCAAAAAGAAAGATCTGGTTTCACCTAAAATTTTCTCTCCCAATATAACAAAACATAAACTTTCACTTACATGACTGTATTCCATATATTTTTAAAAAGTGAACGACCACGATTTTTCTGATTAGGTGTTGCGGATTAATCAGTGTGAGATATTAACACATGGCTAATTGTCCTTGCGACAGCCGTTACGACTCTTGTAATACAACATATAATTCAGGAATATATTTCACAAAACCACATCTAGAAACAATCACTATTTCAGAGTCACTGGTTCACCATATTCTAACACAACTGTCCATGACAGATTCAGAGCAGGAGAGTTCTGCTTACTTTGATCTGACCTTAGGACAGTAAAAGAAATGGCAGTGGTTGCCGTGACACCTAGTCACGGGAACTCCTGGATGTTCAAATGCTTGTCTTTTGGGTAATTTACTGGCAAATACAACAGTTGAAGATCTGAAACACTGTGTTTCTATTTAGATATTCTCATTATGAAGTATTAATAATTTATCCCTGACCTCCCGATTTCCTAACATATAGTTTCCCAATCCCACAGAAACATAATTTACAGAAATGAAAAGAAAAACTATCTGATAGCATTTTTAAACAGTGTGACATTACTGATCCCTCTGATTGCCTAGAAGATATGGTGTCATTTCTAATATTCCAAATTAAGAACCCACTTTAGGAATTCCTAAGCTGCTTTCTCTCCTATATTGTACAATAAATAAGTTGTATAAGAAACTACCTTTTAAAGATCCTAAAAATGTATAAACGCCATAAAATGGATTTATAAATAAATTAGTAGTTCCAGTGATTTTTAAGTCAATCCATAAGTAAAGGTTAATATTAACATTTTAATAGGCAATTTTGAAAGACATTTCCTAAAAGGCAATTATAATACATTTCTTTTTTATGAGAATCATATATATTCACAAGAACAGGTATAAATAGTAATTAGGCTCCTAAGCTAGAAATCTCACCAAAGCCTTAAAACAGTATAAAAAGCCTAACTAAAATCTCTCGACACTACTCAAGATGAATCCTCTAATGAAATTCACCACTGTTGCTAACAGTGGTTCTCATCCTTGGCTGCATGTTAGAATGAACTTGATAAAACAGTGTGCAGCTCATCTACTATATACTATCTCTTTAAGCAGAACATTTTCCTTTCCAAATTAAGAATGTAAATGTGGTCAAATGGTATATTAAATAATAAATACATGAATAAATATGGCAGTAGGGTTTTAGCTTTCTAGTAGTACAAGCTGCTCAACTCCCAATATAAGACGAAGTCTATTTCCCCTCCTATTCTGGCCCCTGCCTCTCTTTATCTCTCAGAATCAATTAGAGGTAGGATGAAATTTACTTGCCTATAGAACCACTGGTTGTGTTTCACTATTTTGCCTATTAGCTTTTATGTTATGGTCCAGAATGTACAGCTCCAAACAGACAGAATTACATGAATTCAGTAACCAGTGATGAAAACTCTTTACATACAATTTTATTATACACTATTGCAAAAACTGATATTCAACTCCCAGATCAGAAATACTAAATTTAGGTTTCATTTAATTTGTTAATTAGTTGAACTACAAGTATAAAAAGCATCCAGGTCTTGGTATTTATACTTAATTCCCTTTCACCTGCATTGCTGTTTACGCATAATATAACATTTGAAACGGCTAATATTCAGAGATACAGCTAATATTTAGAATTATTGTTCTCTTTCTCTGAAAACAAAAATGTTCCTTAGAGAGTAAGGATTTGGCCACTAACAAGAAAAAGGTAACATAAAAGCAGCTGCTGAGTACTCCTCTCTCTAAATAAAACAATGGGCTAGAACTCTTATTACTTTATAATTACGAAAACTTTCAACCACAGTAAAGGAGAATTCCTTTCCCAGTATCTTAGTGTCTACATATATTTATTCCATAGAGGAGAGGCGCTTAATGGGATCAGTGATGAGCACTGAGTGATAATTACAAGCTCTCAATATCAGGCAACTACAATCGCAGTTTGACGAATGAGTATCTGAACCAAGATACCATTATGAAAAACAAACAAAATCATTTCTTTAAAACTACATTATTTAAGAAGTAATTTTATTGGCCTGTTCAACAAATTATTAAAATGGCTTATTCCATGAGGTAAAAAAGGAGTTTTAAAATTTTCAGCTAAGTTGGGAAAACTGCCAAACTGTCTTTTTGAGTCAATTGCTGTGCCACATTCTATCAAGCTGAATTTTTGACTCAAACATTTAGCTCAATTTCCTGATACTATTTAATGAATTAGAAGCCATATACATCTTAAGAATTTCAAAAAAAATTTTTTTGTTCTGTAAAAAAAAAAAAAAAAAAAGATTTCAATGTTTTCTCTAAGTAAAATACATACCGTAAATAATAAGGATGGGCAAAAGAGAAACAGATTTTCACTCTTAAGTGCTACTTGAATATGTAAGAAATTGCTTGGGCTTTAATTATAACAATTAAACAGAGAGACTAGCTCCAAACCAAGATCAGGAGATAGAGAGACACACGAAGAGAAAGAAAGCTAGGTATGAAAAGGACAACATATGGAATGGATATGTGTTAAGAAAAATTCAGGAACACTGCTACAAGAGAGTTGAATCAAGCACTGTGTAGAACTGAAGTTTATAGTAAACCCAATTATACAGAAATTCACCATGCAGTTTATAGGTTACTTAATACTCAATGCTTACCAACACCTCCTTGAGAAGAAAAAACAAAGATGGAAAAACACAAATATATTTTCCTACTTGTTAACATCACAAAGCAGTTTAAACTTAAGGTTAAAATAAGACTTAAGGCCAGGCGTGGTGGCTCACACCTGTAATCCCAGTACTTGGGAGGCCCAGGTAGGCCCTTCACTTGAGGTCAGGTGTTCAAGACCAGCCTGGCCAACATGGCGAAAGGCTGTCTCTACTAAAAATACCAAAATTAGCCAGGTGTGGTGGCACGTGCCTATAATTTCAGCTACTCAGGAGGCTGAAGCAGGAGAATTACTTGAACTAGGATGTGGAGACTGCAGTCAGCTGAAATTGTGTCATGGCACTCCAGCCTGGGTGACAGAGCGAGACCCTATCTCAAAAAATAAAAATAAAAATAAAATGAGACTTAAAAGAGTACCTTTCTATCAAACTGACCCAATAGTATTTGTCCTCCCAATAATAAAATCTCAAAGTTAACTGTAGGTGTTGGTAATGACAACAAAATATTGGTAATTGGTAATTCAATGAAATGAGTTTTCTAGAGACAAAATGACTTTAAGCAGTTGGTAATTCATGAAATGATCACATTCCAAATTAAGCAATATCTAGTTTAAAGAGAAGTTACCGTTCTAGAAAGTCCAGCTATTTAGAACATAGCATAATACCCACACTTAAGTAAATGAAGTCTTCTAAGTGTTTGTTAGAGATGTCACCATGTCTTTACATTAACACGTGCATATTTTAACATACAGACTCTAGTGGAAAAGACTCTCTCAGCGGGCGCGGTGGCTCATGCCTGTAATCCCAGCACTTTGGAAGACGGAGGCAGGCGGATCACAAGGTCAGGAGATCAAGACAATCCTGGCTAACACGGTGAAACCCAGTCTCTACTAAAAATACAAAAAAATTAGCCAGGCATGGTGGCGGGCGCCTGTAGTCCCAGCTACTCGGGAGGCTGAGGCAGGGGAATGGCATGAACCCAGGAAGTGGAGGTTGCAGTGAGCCAAGATTGCGTCACTGCTCTCCAACCTGGGCCACAGAGCAAGACTCCGTCTGAAAAAACAAAACAAAACAAAACAAAACAAAAAAAAAACAACTCTCAAGTCCCCACTTAGAACCTATTTACTAAGAACATTTTTTTATGTAGTTTCCCAGCCCATAGATATCAGAAGCCATGCTAGAAGCTCACATGTTATAACAACATGGAAAAGGGACAGGCTTGAGACCCAGTCACATGGAAAAAGCAGCCCTAAATATTCAGAAGGGAGATGAATCTGAATGATTTGGTGTAAAGGTAAGGAATGCAGCCCCTGAGTTTCACAGTGCATAAACTAATGTGCACACACATGATCCTTTGTCACCAAGAAGATCATGTACCAAGAAGATCTGGCACCAACTGCTGTCAGACCCAAGGAAAGGGAGTATTTAATATACTTTACAGGTATTTTCCCTTAAGAACAATTTTAAATTTTAGTGATTAAAGGCTTTGACAGACAGTCTAGCTGGAAAAAATTATAAAATTTCCAGTATTCTGATAACAGTAGCTAAATAAAATGTTACTGTTATGAGATAACTGGAGGAGAAAGAAATTAATATTTATCTTCCTAAGTAAGTGTTATGGTGTCAGGGACGATAATGATGCAGAGTCTTTCACATGCTGGCTCGAAAATTTCTTGTATGATAATTTTAAAATGTCAAAATCGAGTTATTAAAATTGCCACATATTTTCACTATTTTCCTTGAATAAATTAATATGTATTCAAATAAGCAAATTTATTGTCATATACAAGCATAGTTCACAATACATTTATGCCACTTATAAAAAATATTTCTAGAACATTATAGGGAGCGAATATGGAATATAAGTTTTAAAATATATAATGAAAGTCACCTCTTGATTCTGTCAAAACATCACTATAATGAATTGTCTAACATTTGGAGGTAATATCAAAATATTAAATTTGAGAGTCTTGATGAATCTGAGGACCCAGGACAGAAAGTGACTCTCCAGTACCACTCCCCATTTCCATGATGGCGTTATTACTTCTGTTTTCTCATATAAACTTACCACAGAGTTATTATCGTTTTTATTTTATACATGAGGAAACTGGGGTCAATCATTTGTGCAAAACAGCAGCCATTTGGTAGCAGTACCATGATTCAGATCCTCTGACCTCCAAAACCCCTGCTGCCTTTCTGAGCACATTCAGTGGAAGTAATCCGGGTGGCCCATTATGGTGTCAGACCTGAAAAGTGTTCTCATGAAAAACTCTACATGAAACTTCAGATAGAGTATCTAGACTGTGGTCAGTGCATAAAAAACAGTGTGAACATTCATGTTCCAGTGCACAAGACAGTATCCTCCTGTTACAAAGATGTTCATGAAGGCAAATTAATTCTTGGAAGATGATTTCAACTCATTTAAAATTGTAAAAGGATAAATTTTACATAAGATGCATAAACTGTGAGAAAACAAACTGTATCACAAATCTCTTTACTAAATTTCCAGTTAAGAAGAGACACTGCCAGCACACACTGTTTAAGTTGCAGATGTGGTTTCTTTCCTCTTTGTGTAATACCCACCATTGTCTCTCAACACACCACACAAAACACACAAAGAGTGCCTTGCCTCTGAGAGTTCTCAGAAAATGCCTGTGGAATGAATGGACAGATGGATGAATGACAAGGGAGAAATATGTTCATGTTTTGAAGATACATATAATCTCTTCTTGGTGACAAAGGATCATGTGTGTGCACATTAGCTTATGTGCTGTGAAACTATTCCTTACCTTTACACCAAATCATTCAGATTCATCTCCCTTCTGAATATTTAGGGCTGCTTTTTCCATGTGGCTGGGTCTCAAGCCTGTCTCTTTTTCATGTTGTTATAACATGCATACTTCTAGCACGTGACAATAGACGCTATACATAAGTTAAAACTATGCAGACTGGGATGCTAAACACTTCCAAAGCTACCTAAAAAAAACTTCAACTAGAATCTGTTTATTGCAAAGCTATCTTCAAAACATGAACATATTTCTCCCTTGTCATTCATCCATCTGTCCATTCATTCCATAGGCTTTTTCTGAGAACTCTCAGAGGGAAGGTACTGTGTGTACGTCTTTGTGCGGTGTGTTGAGAGACAGTGGTGGGTATTAGAAACAAAGAGGAAAGAAATCACATCTGCAACTTAAAGCCATCTTACTTGTAAGCCCAATCCATTGCTAAGACCTATTTCCTCCCTATAAATGCTTCTTGGATTTGCCCCTTTCTATCCATTTCTTTCTGTCTTGTTTCACATATACACTGTTCATTTTCATTATAGTATACACAATTGTTACACTGTAATCAAGTTCTAAGTTATGTGACTTTGATAATCATCTAACTTGAAAAGGGGGCCTCACTATGCTTTATATGTAAAAGGAGGGAAATAAAATTTACTGCTTAAAAGCTAATGATTTTCCAGGCCGGTCTCGAACTCCTGACCTCAGGTAGTCCACCCACCCTGGCCTCCCAAAGTGCTGGGATCACAGGCGTGAGCAACCCCGTCTCTACTAGAAATACAAAAATTAGCCAGATGTGGTGGCACGGGCCTATAGTCCCTGCTACTCTGGATGCTGAGGCAAGAGAATTGCTTGAACCCAGGAGGCAGAGGTTGCAGTGAGCTGAGATCATGCCAATGCACTCCAGCCTGGGCAACAAAGTGAGACTTTGTCTCCAAAAAAAATAAACTAAAATAAAAGTAAGAGTTTTCAATCCGTGGATCTAAGATTTTATACAGTTGCTTCTAACACAATATAAACATTAAAATTTACAGGTGAGTTCTATATTCTATTCTTACTTCTTTCTTAGCTCTCTGAAATTAGATTTTAGATCTGTGGTATTTGTGAGAGCATTAATACTCTTTCTCCTTATTAAAACTCTTTAGGCTATTATTAGGTGTCTAATTTGCCATATTACTTATATCTCTAATTCACTTATTTCCATGCACAGTCATCAAATTCATCCTCAATATTACTACCAGAGTGAGCCAGAGCAACTCTGACCTATTACTATGCTGATTAAAACACATCAAAGGCTGCTCATTCATTGTAAACAATGCCTAAATTCCTTAGTATAATTCTTCCCAATGTGGTCTATGTTCATTTTTTCTTTCTTTTTTTTTTTTTTTTTTTGAGATGGAGTCTCGCTCTGTCGCCCAGGCTGGAGTGCAGTGGCCGGATCTCAGCTCACTGCAAGCTCCGCCTCCCGGGTTTATGCCATTCTCCCGCCTCAGCCTCCCGAGTAGCTGGGACTACAGGCGCCCGCCACCTCGCCCGGCTAGTTTTTTGTATTTTTTAGTAGAGACGAGGTTTCACCATGTTCGCCAGGATGGTCTCGATCTTCTGACCTCGTGATCCGCCCGTCTCGGCCTCCCAAAGTGCTGGGATTACAGGCTTGAGCCACCGCGCCCGGCCTATGTTCATTTTTTCAATCTTATTTCCCAATGCACCAGCATGCACTCTCCAGTTAACACCAAATTGCTTGCATCTCATTAATTCATTACACTCATTCTGCAAGTATTTCTGAGCATAAATTATATATTAGCCACTATGCCAATAAGCACAGGGAATCCTGAAGTGAACAAGACAAATATGGGCCACCTTCACAGCCTTGACAGTCCCGCTTAAAAGGGTTTCATACTGTCTGTAGCATCCTCTGGTCCCTGAAATGCCGAAGAACACAATATAACTTTCACAGCTCAGCTCAAGGCTCAATTCCCCTATTAAATTCTTTCTGACCAACCCTCACCATTGCACCTCATACACACTACCATCTAAGCACATTTAGCCTTTTATTATAACAATGGGTTTACTAGTCTATTGCACCAAAATGGCACATAGGCAACAGCCATCTCTTAGTCATCTTTGAAATGAATGAAAGAACACAGAAATAAAGACTATGAAGATCATGGCATAACATACTTAATAAATACTGTACTTAATAAATATCTGTCTTCAAATGAAAGGCTGAAAGAATATATCTTATTCTTATCAAAAAAATATTTTTACTGTTATCTTCAAGTTATTCTCCAGACTGTAAGTCCCTTAAAGTCAGGGGTCATATATTTTTGGTCCTGTTCTTTACACATATTACTGACAAAATATTTATTGACTACATTCTCTAGATCTACAATTCATAGCTATTAGACCACGGTAAGAATGTCACAATACTTAATAAACTGAAACCAACCATAATCAGATTAATAAGGCTATAAAAAGCATAGGCATGTATAGTATTAAATCCATTTTATGAAGGTCTGATTTCAGTGATAATGCCAATTCACTAAAACTATAGGTAGAAAAACAATCACAAAACCTTAGAATTGTTTATTCTTAAGCAGCCAAGAAGTTGTAGATCTAGATAATGCAAAAAAGAATTCCACAATTTAGAAAATGCTGTTGGTTCCTATAGTACATAATAACAATAATATCAACAATAATAATAGCAAACACATACAGCATTTTCTGCTTGCCAAGAACAGTTCTAAGTATTTTGCATGCACTAACTAACTTACTTAACGCTCATTTCAACCCTGTGAGATACCCCCATTACACAGATAAGCAAAATTAGGCACATACAGGTAAATTAATTTGCCCAAGATCATTCAGATAATAAATAACTGAATTTGAACCTAGGAAGTCTGGTTCCAGAGTCTTTGCTATTAACCAGAGTATTATTCTCATTCTTTATTGTTAGTGGCCATCCAGACCCTATGCAAATACATGCCATCCTAAACATATGTGGTAAATTTCAGGAGTCCTCGACTTTTTGTTACTTATGACTTCCATTTTATATCTGAAGTGTAAAAAAATAGCATGTATATGTGAGACAATCCAGAGAGGGCGCTGAGAGTAAGATCAGGGAAAAAGCGTAATTATTTTGCAGTGCATAAAGAAATTATATAATAGCTATTAGACATACTGTAATAATATCCCCCAAAATTCAAGAGCTACAAGGAAAAAGTTCTGTCACCTGTCAGCCCACCACCAACTAGATCAGTCACAAAGACCAACAAACATTATTACAAGCAGTAAATGGGAAAAGCCACCTAAGGCATTGGCGCCATGCATAGGACTTCTGAAAGCACTGCAATACATTTCATCTGTAGTTCTAAAATGTATAACAGAAAGCAGAGTTCACAGCTTTGGTAGTTTTTATAAAAACTCTTCTTTAAAATAATCCTTATTTAGCTGTCACCGCCTCATTCCAAACAATATTAAGTGTGTGGGTTCAAACCATGAGTTTGAAAATGTAATTTGTAAAAAGTGGTTAGAAACAGAATTATACTCTATCCAATAAACCTACCATAAAGGGCCTTCGCACTTGTTTTTGAACCATGTTCTCTGTCCATCTGGGAAAAGGTAGGTGATGATCCGTAGCCACTGTAATAATTTTTAAAAAAAGGTCATTGTGTTGGGTTAAAGTCCAATATAAGTAATAGAAGCTCAACTAGAAAATAAAAATTCCAATGCACTATAATCACCACGTGTTTAAAAGAACATACTGATGGCCGGACACGGTGGCTCATGCCTGTAATCCTAGCACTTTGGGAGGCTGACGTGGGTAGATCACCCGAGGTCAGTAGTTCGTGACCAACCTGACCAACATGGAGAAGCCCGGTCTCTACTGAAAATACAAAATTAGCTGGCAGTGGTGGCACATGCCTGTAGTTTCAGCTACTTGGGAGGCTGAAGCAGAAGAATCGCTTGAACCCGGGAGGTGGAAGTTGCAGTGAGCCGAGATGGTGCCACTGCACTCCAGCCTGCGACAGAGCAAGACTCTGTCTCAAAAACAAAACAAGAAAAAAAATTAGCTAGGCATGGTGGCAGGCACCTGTAATCCCAGCTATGCAGGAGGCTATCTAACCTCTCGTTACTAATATGCTATGTGAAATAAATAGTCCTTTATTTGAATTTTATTCATCTTTTCAGTAAACATTTTTTTAAGACCCCAAACCTAGAAGAATGAGGAGTATGGGAGGGGGAAACAGGGTGCTGTCAATAAAACAAGTACATAAAATAATTATAATAGAATGTGATATCTGGGTAAAAGTAATAGATATGACATGTAAAATCAAAGAAGGGCTAACTCTTTATCAACATATCTAAGAAAACTTTACTACCGTATTGATATAAGCAGAATCTAAATGAATGGAAAGAAGCTCTATAAACAGGCAGAGAATCAAGTGAGGAAAAGGTATGTGGAACTGACTCAAGAAATAGCACAGTGTCTGTGGAAAGATGCCGTTAATGTAACATTTCCAGAATAGACAAATGACTGGAGAAGCCATGGCAAATTGAGGGCTTTCAGCATCATGATTCAGAATTACATTTTATTATATTCTCTCGAAATAGTAAATATTACCTGTTATGAAAAAATGATGAGTAAAACATATATCACAATGGCCGATGTCAAACAGTAACATTAATTGTAATATATAAGATTGAGTCAGGGTTATGATTTCAAGTTATACCTGGACCCACTGGAATTATTTTGTTAGTCTGACTGACCTTTTCTAGTTTTATGCAATGGTAAATAATTTGATTAGTTTATACTAAATGACATTTAACCCTTCTCAAATGCCAATATTTTACAGATAACAATAACAGAATGCACCACAGAAATTCAAAGTTTTGAAATAGATTATATATTCATCCATGAAAAGCAATAATACATAAAGTACTAGAATGAAATATCTTCCAAATGTGAGATCAATATCATTATCATGAGGCTATTTGCTTTACCATCTTATTCTGATCAGACATAGTAAACTTTCAACGATAACATGTATTGTAACAAAGATATTACATATTAATAAGGAATGAACTACTGAACTACACAACAAAATAAAAGTAATCTTTTCACTAAAAATATAAAACAATTAAAATCACCAAATCGAATCCCCCCAAAACATATTAAATATAAACCTTTCAACTTACTTCATCTGAGATGGGTATATTCCAAAACTACTGGGATGATTAGAAATATGACCATTCATTGTGTCTTTCACTCGTGCGTTCTAAAAAAACGAAGACACATAGATTAAAGGCAATAAAAAGGTCAAGACATCTCAGTTTAAAAACTTATTCATTCAACAAATATGTGTTGCTGCCAGGAATTATAGTAGAAATACAAAGATAAAGATCCCCACCCTCAAAGAGCTCAGGCCCCAGAGGTATAGATGAACATTTAAACAAAGATCCAACTGGCATTTAAAATTAATATGTTAAAATTGTAAGCAAATTTAGGTGAACAAAAGAAAATTCTAAAATATAGTTCTGAGTCCTCAAAGCATACAGACATAATTCTACATTCTGCCCAAACTCATAATCAACTATCACTTTTATGAGATGTTATTTTGTTTACTGTTCCATTATAAAAGTAATAGAAACTCATTTAATTTTAAAAGTTGAGAAATACAGAAAAGTACAAAAGCAAAAAGCATTACCCAGAGTCCTATCGTTAACGGACAACCAGGTAACAGTTACCTTGCAGTCTTTTTGCCTACAAGTGGTTTTCTTTCCTCCCTTCCTTCTTTTATTTCTTCTTTCCTTCAAAGCACATTTGACAACATGTGCTTTGTCAAATGCACAAATGCACATGGATATATCTTTTCTCAAGAAAGTTTTCATTCACACGCTTCTTTTACTTTTCACAAGAAAATAACTTTAAAAATCAATACCAGACGTTCAACCTCAAAAACTATTTTTAAATCCATTTTACAGATTGAATAAACTTCCTTCAAACAAGACAAATAATGAGTAAAATTTCCTCATTACCAAATGGAATGGCCTTTTCTTTCTTCTAGACAACATTGCTGTACCCAATTTATTTCTATTCATTCTTAGATATTTGGTCCTGTCCAGGTTTTGTGTCACTAAGCTATCCTGGATTCTGTCTTATTTTTCTGACTTTTGCCTTTTCAAATATATTATATTACTATGTCCTCTCAATAACTGTGAATTAGGCAGGACACACCCCAGCTTTATGGGCCAAGGGGGTGAAAGCATGAACAAATACTGATTATGAAGTTTCAGGTCCTGTGATGGATATTAGGACCACCAAAGTGAACCAAACAGACATGGTCCCAACTATAGGCCTACAGTCTAGTGGGGGGGAAACAGATAATGAATAAATATAAAATTTTCAGTTGTACTTATTAATATTATTACAAAGGGAACATTCATCATAACATGGATGCATATAATAAGGGAACTTAACTCAGATTGGAAGAGCATAGAAAGTCTACATAAAGAAATAATATTCAAGATCTGGTCACTTTGAGTTAATTCTTTCTCATTCTTCAGGTCTCACTTCAATCACAGTGTCCTCAGGGAAAGATTTTACTGACCTTCCTGAATAGATAAGATCCCACTATCAGACACTCTCCACACTATAAATAATTTTTCAAAGCATTTATCACATTCATAACTTTTCCTTTACTTAAATTAATACCTGACTCTTCACTAAACTCTTAGCCCCCAAAAGGCATGAATTTTTGTTTGATGACTTCTGCTTTTCAAACAAGAGAAGGGTACCAGGCACAGAACAGGTGTTCATTAAATATTTATTCAAAGAAAGAAAGAAGGAAATTCATATGAGTCCCACTCTTCAAAGAGTTTATTGTATTCTTAGGGAAACAAAGTTAATTCACGTAAAACAAATAGTAAGGAATTAAGTCCCAATGTATGTAGCTCTATTTTAAATCTGTTAGAAGTTTGGAGAGGGAAAAAGCCATGAAGACTGTCTTTACTTTCTGGAAGGACTGGGACTTGACCGTGTTCTTAAAAAATGGATAAGAATGGCCCTCAAAACACTGGAATTTAATTCAAGCTTCCCTATCCACTGCTTAAAAGCAACTTTATAAATTAAGAAGCAAAGAAAGATTGGCTTCTGCCCTGTACATTCACTGTACTTACAAAATTACATGTATATTACATTGCTGTGCTCCATTTTTGTTGTTTTCCTTTTTCAGTTTACACTTAGATACCATCAGTGTTGTGCTGGTAAACCAATTCTCAGGGTGGGACAAGGCAGAGGGCCTGATTCTAGCGCTTATTGATTTCCATGGTATAAATATTCCCACCATGGCCAATTTCAAGCAGTCGGTGGTTTAATAGCAGCTTATGAAATTCCTAAATCCTTCACAATTGGCTCTCATAAGCCTAAAGGATCCAACTACAGCACATCATTGCTACGTTCTATAATGTGGGCCAGAACAGAGGCCTGGAATAACATTATGGAACTAGAGATAGTCTGGAATTTTAACACTATTCCTGGCACTAATTGGGCTAGGAAAGTCAATTAAGCCTCTGTCTCAATGTTCTCGTCAGTAAAACAGAGATAATTCTTCGTCTTCTGAGCTCACAGTGCTAGTGTGAAGATGAAAGGAGACAGATGTGCAAGTTCCTTCCAAAACTGAAAAAAAGGAAGTGTTCTTTCAAAGCAAGCTGCTTCATTCAGTATATAAGCTAAACCCGCAGGGTTTGTGCTGATTTGGATCTGGTTTGCATTTTAAAACCACAGCAGCTGGTTTTAATGAAAAGTGATAGCCACAGCATCTCATCTTTTCATGTTTAGTTGTTCATGACAATCAAATAAATGCATGGTCTCTGTTTTGTTTCAAAATAGTGATCTGTTAGAATAAGAGAACATTAGAAAAGGGGATAGAAAATGTCAATTTGCTAAATTGAATTTTAAATATAGAAACTTTTTGTCATTTGGCAATCACAGGTTCACTTATCACGGTGGCTTATGCAGCAAATATGGAGGCTTTCAAATGCCCAGTGTGAGCAATTGCAGTGTATACCATGCAAAAGAAACAATTACAAATGTTTGTCTTTTTTTCCATTAGGCTTTTAAGACATACCCAGTTTATACCCATATACACCATATACACAATTAAAAATAATGATCAACTCTAACTGAAAAATTAAGTGGTCTTTATTTTTATACACTGTTAAAGCAACCTAAAAACTGAGGAGATAAAGGTGTTTTTTTTTTTTAATCACTTTTAAGTGTAAAGATTCACAAATGCAGTTAATCACACTAACTATATAATTCTACTGAAAGTATACACTAACGCCATCATCATAGCTACCATCTACAGTTGGCTCTTGAACACCAGAAGGTTGAACTGCAGAGTTCACTTATAAGCAATTTTTCCTCCACTTCTGCCGCCCTGAGACAGCAAAATCAACCCCTCTACTTCCTCTCCCTCAGCCTACTCAACATGAAGACAAGGATGAAGACCTTCATGATGATCCACTTCTATCTCATGAATAGTGAACATATTTTCTCTTCCTTAAGATTTTATTTTCTCTAGCTTACTTTATTTTACAATATTTAATACATATACAAAATATGTTAATCACTGTTTACATTATCTTAGGTAGACAGTAGGCTATTAGTATATGTTTTAGAGGAGTCGAAGTTATACACAGATTTTCGACTGAGTGGGGGTCAGCACCCCTAATCCCTGTGTTTGCTCAAGGGTCAGCTATATTTGATTTTAAGTAACAGCATCAATTTCCTTATGAAAACACTTTTAGTAAGTTGTAGTTACTATGATTTTATCTTTATTCTCTACAGAAGATAAAATTCTTTGGCAATTAGAAGGATACAAATGATACATTTAAGATCTAAGTTAAGCGTATCAAAAATGTAACACACTATAATTTTCAAAAAGAAAGGAAGTGGAATGTATAAAAAATGACTTTAAGAAGAAACAAACAAAGCTATGAGGCTAACTCAGCAAATTAAATTTGTACTAGAAAGTTTTAAGATTCTCAAATATAAGTTTTAGATTTCTTTTCTTTACTCTTGCTTGCATCTAGTATCAATTTTCAAATTGGCAGATGAGTATGTAGTCATGACTCAATGTTAAAACTACCTACCCCATCTTGCTGCCACATAATTAGTAACTCTCCGCATATTTAACTGTCCTTCAAATGACTTGTGTTCTCAGAAAATATCACAGATGTTTTTTTATCTACAGAAGTGTGTTTTTGTGTGTTTAGACATGACATTGAAACATCTATGTCTAGGTTTCAATTTAATTTAATTGATGTCTCCCAGTCTAAGTTACAAACAAGTGGGAGGGGGCATTATCATTACTCAGGATTTTAACTAAAAGATCAGTGAAACTTAATTTCTACTAATACTTTGTGACACTGTCTACCAATGATTTTGCTTAAAACATTTTAAAAAAAATCTTCTTTAAACCTCTTAAATCATCACACATTCTGTCTCCTGCAGTGTCTTCTAGAGCAATCACGTTTTAATATCTCTTACCAGTACCATTGGTAAAGATGGCACCATGTATTTTTCTATGCTATTTGTTCAAACATCAAGTAACAAAGAATTTTTATGTGTGAATAAACTCAAATAACTAATAAGGATATTAAGATCTTGTAACAATAATGTGGTTAATGCCTGTGAAGGTATCACAATAATTTCTAGGCCATATAGAAGAATAGTATTTTCTCAAGACCAGTATCAGTGTAAATAGAGTAGTTTCATGCCTTTAAATCAACACAATAAAATCACTTAAAACAGTTAACTTAGTTCCTCTTTCTCTATGACAAAATTCTTAAGTTTATAAATTAGAACATAATTTTGGGAAAAGTCTATGATCAAATCAGAATGTTGTTTGCTTAACAAGTGGCTGAAGAAAACTACTTATAACAAAATGTAATATGCAACTTTAGAAAGAACTACTTTAGCACTAATTATGTTTGCTATTGTGATGGATTTCATAGGAAGGCCTAACACAGAAAAGAGCCATAGACCTATCCGAATACTACTATTGTATTTCCCTCCAATTCTTGTCTATTCCCTGAGTTGCTATGATGACATCATCAGCACACGTGTACTATTGGATGCTATACTACACGTGGAAATTACTATATCTCAGTTCAAAATACTGTTGATATTTTACCGACTTGGGAAACTATGCTAATTTTAAAAAGAATCACTTCTATTTATTGAGTTTTAACCCTGCATCAGGTATCATGCTAAATGTACTCTATTGTCTTATTTAATCTTCACATTAGTTTTTGAAGGAAGTACTATTCTTCATTCTCATTTTATAGATGAAGAAATTGAAACAAAGAGACTGCCATTTGTGTGGTATTTTGAAACTTAAAATCATATAGTGCCATGAATGACTGAAAATAATGTCTTATTTGCATCTAAGGTAAAATCCTAGGCAGAAGAGAATGCAAAGGAGAAAGCAAAGGAAAACATTTAATGAGCCCCCACTTCATATGACATTTTACAAATATCACCTCACTTTATCCTTAAAACAACATTATCAGCTAGTTATTGGCTCTATTTGTGGGTGAGATGACAGCCTCAAGGCGGTTAAGTCATTCGCCTAAGTGGTAATGATACGGAAGGGAAGAGAGTGGTCCCTTTAAATAATACAGAAGTGGAGAAGGGAAGTGCTGGGGAGAGGAAGGCATGGTCACTGGTTAGGGCTCCACGGACCTAGATGAGGACAGGCATTTTTGTTTTCCTGCCCAAATGTTGCATTTCCCAAGACCACCCTGGCCTGCCATGCCCCCATCCTGTGCCTATAAAAACCCTGAGAACCTAGCAGGCAGACACATAAGCAGCTGGACATTGAGAGGGGCACATCGGCAGAGGAACACACCGACAGGCACCAGCATGCTGCAGGCCACTGACCAGCAGAATGACCCGGAGTTTGGATTTTGGCTGGGGCAGTCCGAGGAGATCCCAGGCTACTGAGCAGCCGGACTCCAGGGGAAAACCATCTCCCTTCTGGCTTCCCTCATCTGCTGAGAGCTACCTCCACTCAATAAAACCCTGCACTCATTCTCCAAGCCCACATGTGAATCGATTCTTCTGGTACACCAAGGCAATAATCCCAGGATACAGAAAGCCCCCTGTCCTTGCAATAAGGTAGAGGGTCTAATTGAGCTGGTTAACACAAGCCGTCTATAGACAGCAAAACTAAAAGAGCATCCTGTAACACACACCCACTGGGGCTTCATCTGTAAACATTCACCCCTAGACACTGCTGTGGGGTTGGAACCTCACAGCCTGTCGTCTGCATGCTCCCCTAGAGGTCTGAGCAGCAGGCACTGAAGCAACAAGCCACACCCGCATTGCATGCCCTGTGAGGGGGACAAAGGAACTTTTCTTGTTTCAGTAACACAAGAAGCTAAAATTAGAAGCAGAACTCAAACTCTGATCTGACTGACTTATATTCCTTTTTTTTTTCCAGTAAGTTACACCATTGTGTGATAGTTTGACCATTGTGTGCTTGCCAAAAGTTTTCAGTTTTATTCACTCTGATGTGCAATTATATTCTTTATTCTAATCAACATTTCTTTCTTTTTTTTTTTTTTATTATACTTTAAGTTCCAGGGTACATGTGCATAACGTGCAGGTTTGTTACATATGTATACTTGTGCCATGTTGGTGTGCTGCACCCATCAACTCGTCAGCACCCATCAATTCGTCATTTATATCAGGTATAACTCCCAATGCAATCCCTCCCCCCTCCCCCCTCCCCATGATAGGCCCCAGTGTGTGATGTTCCCCTTCCCGAGTCCAAGTGATCTCATTGTTCAGTTCCCACCTATGAGTGAGAACATGCGGTGTTTGGTTTTCTCTTCTTGTGATAGTTTGCTAAGAATGATGGTTTCCAGCTGCATCCATGTCCCTACAAAGGACGCAAACTCATCCTTTTTTATGGCTGCATAATATTCCATGGTGTATATGTGCCACATTTTCTTAATCCAGTCTGTCACAGATGGACATTTGGGTTGATTCCAAGTCTTTGCTATTGTGAATAGTGCCGCAATAAACATACGTGTGCATGTGTCTTTATAGCAGCATGATTTATAATCCTTTGGGTATATACCCAGTAGTGGGATGGCTGGGTCATATGGTACTTCTAGTTCTAGATCCTTGAGGAATTGCCATACTGTTTTCCATAATGGTTGAACTAGTTTACAGTCCCACCAACAGTGTAAAAGTGTTCCTATTTCTCCACATCCTCTCCAGCACCTGTTGTTTCCTGACTTTTTAATGATTGCCATTCTAACCGGTGTGAGATGGTATCTCATTGTGGTTTTGATTTGCATTTCTCAAAATGCTAGTTTTTGGAAAGGAAGAGTATTTACTGAGAAAACTAGGATTAAATATATTTTTAATGCTAAATGTCCTTTTTCCATAATAGCACCACATGCTAAATTAGTACAGTTCAACATACTTTACAAAAGCAAACAGATAAAGACTTACCAGGGCCTGACATAAACCAGCTGGGTGGGTAGATAGAAAAGCATACTCTAAAAACATCTTTTTAAAAAGTTTTGTTTGGTTTTTAATTGACAAATAATAATAGTATATATTTATAGCGTACAATGTGGTGTTTTGATACATGTATAACTATGAAATTATTAAATCAAGTTAATTAGCATATTCAACACCTCAAATATTTATCATTTCTTTGTGGTAAGAACATTTAAAACCCTCTCTGTTAGCTATTTTGAAATATACAAAACATTAGTATTAACTACAGTCACTGTGCTGTGCAATTGGTCACCAGAACTTATTCCTCCTAACTGAAACTGTGTACCCGTTGTTAAGTGAATTAAGCCAGGCACAGAGATTTCACTTATACGCAGAATCTAAAAAAGCTGTATTCACGGAAATAGAAAGTAGGATGGTAGTTAGCAGAGGCTGGGGGTGGGGGAAGGAGGTGGACCAGGAGAGGAGAAACATTGGTAATATCATCTTTAATGAGACTGAAACTCCTGAATTCAAATTCCATTCTGGCGTATTAAATGGCCTCTAAAAATAGTAAACCGTAAAACATTACAGGTACAGCAAGAAGAGCTATAACCCACAGATGAGATATAATATTTTAATATTTAACCACCCTGTCACCACATGATTACCTTCCTCTGCATCACCTAGAGCAAAGGACATTAAGCAGCAAACAAAATACTGCAGGTGACTTACTGCATTTCCGTACAGCTCCTTAAGAGGATCAATCTTTTCTAAAATGTACAATATATCTTTATAAATGCTTACAACCTACAAAGTGGAAAATGGTACCTTTAGGCAACTGCTGTACTGAATTCATCCCACTTTTCTAAATCATAAATACATCTCCCAAATATTACTACAAGTAAAAACCTAACTGTTAAACCACACAGGACATTTTTAAAAAGTATACGAATTCTATTTTTGTAAAGGTTAAATAACTCTTTCTAGTGTATTATAATGCACAGACTTACACTACCCCCAAACTACTTCTCATATATTTTATTGACAGTCACTATTTCTTAT
Organism: Rhinopithecus roxellana; assembly: GCF_007565055.1. Lineage (NCBI taxonomy): Eukaryota > Metazoa > Chordata > Mammalia > Primates > Cercopithecidae > Rhinopithecus > Rhinopithecus roxellana. Next base: position 16,773,662 of record NC_044558.1, read on the forward strand.
CTCAACTTCCTCTCCTCCTGCCTGCCATAATATTCTAACATTGATTGTTTTGATAAGAGAACACAGAGGTATTGTATCTTATCAAGGATTATCCATTGTTTCAATTTGTCTGTTCTATTTTAGCAATACATGGTGTTACAGATCCAATGGCCAGCAGAATGATTATATGGGGGAAGGTAATTGCTTTCTAACAGAATACTTTGTTTACTTTTCTAGGTATCAGACTGTATCAAGAGCAACATGTATAACTTTTTAAGTCCATGAAAAGTTCATGACTAAGCAGGTAAGGTAAAACCGTCAATTCTTAACTGTTCCTTCTTCCTATTATCCTATGCCTCTTAACATTTTGTCCACAAAGATAAAAAGGTACTCTTTTCAAAATACTATTTTTCATTTATCTTCAAGAATAGAGGAAGTCCTAATAGGCTGCTAGAAAGTGATGCAACAAAGAAGAGGCAAGACCAAACAAAAAAGTCAGTTCCACTAACTGTCTATATTGGCTGAATATAAAATAAAAAAACAGGCCAGATTGTCAGTAGGTAATCCTACTAAGAAAACAAATCTCTAGCACCTCATCCAACTCACAGAAAACCTAGGACAAACTTTCCTTGAAGCTTTCCTGCTTATAAAGAAATTTTAGGGGCGGGGGGAAGCATCTTTAAGAAAAGACCACATTATAGGCAATAGAAGACAGCAAAGTGTGAAGTTCAAGGGCAACTAGATTAGGGGTGGATCTAGAGGATAGAATCTCCCTCAAAGAATGACTGGACCAAAAAAGGCAAGAGAGGCCGGGCACAGTGGTCTACTATGCCTGTAATCCCAACACTTCCGGAAGTCAAGGTGGGGGTACTGCTTGAGGCCAGGAATTCGAGACCAGCCTGGTCAACATAGTAAGGTCCCATTTCTACCAATAATAAAAAAAAATTAACAAAAAAGAAAGAAAGATAATGACTTTTAGAAATGTATAGTATAATGGGGCAGAGAGACATCCAAAGGATCATTTATAGTACAGTGTGGCAGGTGGAAGGTCAGTATGCAAGGCCTGTGCCTAGGGCTGGAAGTGGGAGATATTCAGTTCGTAACTGCCTTCCTTCACAGGCTGTGATGCAGGAGCTAAGCCAGAAGGCAAAAGAGAAGAGCAAAGGCAGGAGATGGCTTTGGACACTTAGGAAACTGTCAGCAGTTTGGTAGGAAGTTATGAGGGATGAGGTTAGAGATGAAGTGAGAATCATATCACAGAGGACGAATTACAGATACACCACATTTTTGTGAGACTAAAGTTCAGTGTTTATTTATTGTTATCTATGTAAATGCGATTCACAGTATACTAAGAATACCCTTCCATTTTTTACATTTGTCTTCTATTTGTTAATAAGTATCTCCCCCCCAACTCTTAGTGTTCCTATGTCCCCCTCGTTAATTTTATTACTTTACACCACCAGAAGTGGAGCCCTCCTTTCAATACACTGAAGCACTACCCATTCTATCATTACTCTAACATTTCTGTCTTTCTGCAGGCTTCTTTCCCAGATATATGACTGCTCCACTCGAACTGATTACTCTCTAAGGTCCAAACAGCTTTCATCATGGGATCCACATTCCTCATCGCCCTGTGTATCCCCTTCATCTTCCTCCTGTCTTGGAGCCTTGCTTCCTGGATCCTGGACCTCCCTCTTTCCATGCTTTTTCTTTTATATTTTGGTAGGGCACATACTTCAGGGAACTTCCTGAGAAAGAGTATTAGAAAAGTACATTTTTCAAACTTTATATGACAAAAAATGTGTTTATTCTACCTTTACACATGATGGACTGTTTGTCTTGGTTTCAAATTGTAGATTTTAAGAGGTTTTTTGTTTTGTTTCGCCACAGAATTTTGAAGCCATTGTGGTTCTGTCTTCAATGGCCCCTGCTGAATGTTAGGGGCCACTCTGACTCCCTATTTTTTGTATAGAGCCTGTCTGTTTTCTTCTGCTGGAGTCTAGGATCTTCATTTTTACCCCTGATGCTCTGAAATGTTATGGTGCTATACAATGGTATGGGTGTTTTTTGAAAAATTCAGCATATTGGAAACACAATAGGCCTTTTCAAACTTGAACATCATTTTCCTAAAGTCCAGGAAATTTTCTTTTGCTATTTCTTTCATAGTTTCCTTACTATATATATATATATTTCCTTTTCCTAAACAATTCAGTTGCTCAGAGTAGGACCTCCTGGTCTAAGTCTCTACTTTTGTATTTTCTCTTTTGTTTTTCATTTTGTAACTTTTTTTTCTACTTTCTGGGTAGCTTCCTCTTTTTTATCTTCAAAAAACATTTTGAGTTTCTTATTTCTTCTATCAGTTCCATTTTCCAGGAGTACATAAGAAAAAGAAAGCTTCCTTTTCTTATAGTGTCTATACTTATTTTCTAATTACAGTATATTCTCTGATCTTTCTGAGTACATTCATGATAATGTTTTTAAGTTTTCTTCTCCCTTCATTGTCTCTTTATGACAATCTCCTTGTTTTCTCTAGGTTTGTTTTGGCTCCTGAATTGCTTTAAATATCAGGTGATTACTGGTTATTACTCATATTGAAGATGAAGCCCTAAAAAGCTGGCAAGAAAGTCAGTGTATATGGGTGGGGCTTGTGAACAAGTGGGCTTCCCTGCACAGCAGTCCTGTTAGTAGACCCCAACCATCAGTGTCTACAGGTCTTTTGCATAGATCAATCAGGTTCTCCAAGGAAGTATCTTCCAATTCCACATTTAGAGAATGTAAAGCTGACTGCCAAAACTTTGGCAGTAAGTGGAAGAAGTCAGCCAGGGTGTCTTGCTGTTTAGTAAGCATTTCATTTCATCTTTCACCTTCTCTCTGTGCCTTGGTATCCCCAACCGAGTCCTCTAGTTCACATTCTCCACAGAATAAACTACTGGTTTTACTGGAGTGTGAGGAGGCAGCTGGGATCCAAGTTCACTTTAAACACATAACTAATACACCCTACTATTCTCAGCCTCATTCTCACTGTCGAGGCGGTTGGAGGTTCTGAAGTGAAAATAAGGTTGTTTCTCAATGTCTTTCAATAGTAGCTTAGGTTTCAGCATCTGAGGACTTCTAGGTTAATCACAATTATCCACGGGCTTTACAGAGTCCCTTTGCCTCACTGGCTTCCTGCATTTTAAAAATCCCTTTACTGTTATTTTATTTGGAGGAAGTGAAACAAATGCATATACCACCATGGAATACTATGCAGCCATAAAAAGGAATGAGATCATGTCCTTTGCAGAGACATGGATGAAGCTGGAAGCCATTATCCTCAGCAAACTAACACAGTAACAGAAAACCAAACACTGCATAGTCTCACACATAAGTGAGAGCTGAACAATGAGAACACATGGACAGAGGGAGGCGAAAAATACACACCAAGGCCTATCAGATAGAGATGGGGGAAGAGGAGGGAGAGCATCAGGACAAATAGCTAATGCATGCCAGACTTGATACCTAAGTGATGGGTTGATAGGGGCAGGAAACCACAATGGCACATATGTACCTATGTAACAAACTTGCATGTTTAGCACATGTATCCCAGAACTTAAAGTAAATTTTTTTCAAAAAATGAAACAAATGTATATGCTTAGTCTGCCATTTTTCTGTAGCATAGTTTCATTCTCTAAACATTAAGAAATATTTGTCAATGAAAAACCCAGATAAAAAATTCAAGTCACCTCTAATATGAACTTGAGAGGTTCAGGTGGACTATGAAATATGAGTACAAGTTTATACTAAAAATAAAGGTACCATAACAACCAGAGTGAAAGTAACACACACAAAAAATTTACATTTGACAAAGTCAGCTGGTATTTTGGTAGTATATGTTTAACTACCTATTGTTATTATAACAACAAACTCTGCTTTCAAATCCCAGAGAAAAAACAATACTCTAAAGCATGGACATGAGGCTATATCCCCAGTTAAATCAGACATTACTGTTCATGAAAAGCTCTTGCTTTAATTGCTTTTCTGGAAATTATTTAGGTGCCTAAATAAAACGTGGAATTCATCCTTAGGTAAATAACCACTACTTTATCCATTTTTATTAATGTTTTTCCCAAAGAGAAGCCCATTTAAATTGATAAGCTGGGAACAAATTATTTGTGAACTACTCCAGCAAAAGCAGAGATATCTGTGCATTAGTTTTAAAATTCAAGTTGCCTGTAACAGTAGTATGAAATTCTCTTCTCTCTTCTTGAGAGTTTACCTACTTACATAGTCATAAAATATAAAGGAAGAACAAAAAGTTAATTCCAATGTGAAAAAATAATTAAGCCTATTATATTTCATATTTAAAAGTCAGTAAATATAAGCTTTGACTGTGAATAGCACTACCTTTGAAAAATGTGCGATTATAATAGAAGTTCTCAAAACCAGCAGTAAAGTTCTTCATAACCATGAAATCATCCATGAATGCAGTAAATTTAGACATATCTCACTATTTCATTATTGTAAAAATAATGCTTATTTATTAAGTATTTTAATGTGTCAGCCACTGTGCAAGCACTTTACATGCGTTATCTTCCTTACTTCTTATTAAGAGGTAATAAGAACTTCTTATTCCTACTTTAATGAGAATCTGAGACTTATTAGAGTTATAAGTAAAGGTAATTTGGCCATGACATCAGCAACAAGTTGTGCTTTTACTAATGAAAATCCAGTATTTTGAAGTTGGCTGGGGAAATGTCAACATGGATTAATTAAAAACTAAAAGAACTTTTAAACATGATTATTCAAACAAGATTCATTCAACATTAATTGGCAACTGCCAATCTTCATTCATTCACTCATTCATCTAACAAATATTTCCTACATAACCAGAATGTGCCCATCAGTGCTCTCTCAAAGTCCAGTACAACTTTCTAGAATAATAGAAATGCACTGTATTAGCACTGCTCAATACAGTAGCTGAGCACAAGTGTTGAGCACTTGAAATATGGCTAGTGCCACTAAGAAACTGAATTTTAAGTTTTATTACATATAAATTAGTTTAAATTTAAATGTTAATAACCACATACAGACTAACAGCTACCACACTAGACAGGGTAGCTCTACATATTGAGTACACAGTTAGCAAAACAGACAGGGTTCCTACCTTCATGGAGCTTACAATCTAGTGAGAGGAGAGCACGAAATAAGAAAATGAGGTGGGGCATGGTGGCTCGCATCTGTAATCCCAGCACTTTGGGAGGCCGAGGTGGGTGGCTTACCTGAGGTCAGGAGTTTGAGACCAGCCTGGCCAACATGGCGAAACCCCATCTCTACCAAAAATATAAAAATCAGTCAGACATGGTGGCAGGCACCTGTAATCCCAGCTACTTGGGAGGCTGAGACAGGAGAATCACTTGAGCCCAGGAGGCGGAGGTTGTAAAAAGAATAAATATGACAACTTCTGTTAATTTATTAAAAAGTAAAAATAAAACAGATAGCATTTATAAGGATACAAACACAGACTAAACTGCGTCAAACCTAGCTATGAACTTCTCAAAAGTACGGGGCTGAGAGATTCATTCTGAAAATGTTATCTCAGGATTTCTCTATTTAAAATCCAGGATAATTAGTCTATCTTTAAAACAAAGAATTTATGCATTTATTGAAGGTGTTTTTAATGTTTCAAGACAGGTGAAACAATATTCTGTTGACAATAAAAATGTGAAAATAATTCTGAATGAGAATGCTATTATTTACTATATTTCAGGTAGCAGTTTGAACATAAGCAAAACAAACTAAAAGACAGTAGTGATGAAGAAACACAAAAATAAAACAGTAAAATCTATAAAACACTAACTTTAGAGACTTTCCAAGTTTAAGAACATGGACTTGACTGGGCGCAGTGGCTCACACCTGTAATTCCAGCACTTTAGGGGGCCAAGGCGGGCAGATCACGAGGTTAGGAGTTCGTGACCAGACTGGCCAGCATCGTGAAACCCCGTCTCTACTAAAAATACAAAAAATTAGCTGGGTATGGTGACCCATACCTGTAATCCCAGCTAACTGGGAGGCTGAGGCAGAAGAATTGCTTGAACCCAGGAGGCGGAGGTTGCAGCAGAACATGGGCTTGATGAATCAGAAGGTCAGAGAAAAACACCTGAACTGCTATTCCACTTGGGAAGAAATGGGGCTTTTTTACACGTCCACTTTTAGGCCAGTGTCAATTTATAAACCCCCAAAAATATTTGCCAGGAATTACATTCCTAAACTTGGGCATCTGGAATTAAAACCAAGCAGAAACACACCACTTTACAGAATTAATAAGTGAAAAACGGTGTTTGGATTAGCAGGCAAGGGAGAATGACCAAAGAACCTTCATGTTCTCGGATCACATTATGTAGATTTTTGTTTGGGAATTTCAGATAGATTTGTTTGGGTAAGCAGGCTATTTTAGGTCAGAAAGAAGAGGAGATTTGAAGAGGGAATTATCCTAAGGCCAGCATTTGCATTTCTTTCTTTCTATTCCCACAGTTCCCATCTCTAAGCAACTGGGAAAATGGCCTGTAGACTGAAGAAAGGAAAACTTGAGGGAGAAACACAAACTGATTAAAATGCGTTGCTTATAGGAAGAAAAAGTTTAACTTTTCTAAATAATCCCTCAAATTAATTCCAGCTCTTGATTAAATAAATGGGATATCACTTACATGGCATAACTGCTGTCCCCCATTCTAAGCCAAATGGTGGTACAAAATCAGGGCACGAAGGAAAACTAAACTATTACTAACTGCCGACAGCAGTGACAGCAGGAAGAGGAAGAGGCAGAGCAGCAGCAGCAGCAGTGGCAATGGCTTACATCTAGAAAACACGGCGTGACAGCCACAGTTCTAACTGCTTTCCATGTGTCATTTTCTTTTAATTGTCACAACTGCCTCATGAAGTAGGAACAATTATCATTCCCACTTTACAGATGAGCAAGCCAGGTACAGAGCTTAAGAACATGTTCACTGTCAAAGAGGTAATTAATAGTAGATGTGGGATAAAATTCAACCGCTTTGCCACATAGAGGTAAGTAACGGCTAGAGTTTTTTACCCAAAAATCACATGGTCACATGACCTCTAAAAAGAACTACAAGGATTTTTTTCTTCATTTGCCAAAATTTACAGATGATACTCCTACACCTGTCTAAAAAAGAACTGATAATCTAGCTTTACTGATAAGCAAGAAGAAAAGGGAACTGGATTCTGAAAGTTTAGGAAGTCCAAGCGGTAGATGATCAGGATTATTAGAAATAGTATCAATATGAAGGCCAAGGTAGTACCAGAATAAAGACAATGGACACTAGAATGACAAAAGAATCACCAAATTCCAAAGGAGCATGGCATCACCTTGACTTTGTCCCATTAAGTTCATGCCTATTACAGAAATTTCTCTATGGGAACAAATTTCCAGTTGTATAAAAGCTATCGATAAAACTAGAATTGAGACTTTTATATCCAACTTTGAGGCAACATATGTTTTATAAAGCATGGGGACATGTGAATGATTATGAAAGAAATACGTATTTTAAAAGACTTTCTGAAACTGTTTAATAAAGGTAAAATGGCAAAACTCCAGAATTTCCTAAAATCTTTTATAAAAAATTATGCCTGTGAATATTTTATTACTTGGCCAAATGGAGATGTTTATCTCAAATCTTCTTATAAGAAAAGACAGAATAAAACAATGTTCTAAAAGTAATTTTAAAATCTTACTGGAAAATACTTTAACCAAGTAAGTTAAAACAGAAAATATTCAGCCGCCCTAGCTTCTAACAAGAAGTACTCAAGGAAAAGAACAAGCAGTGTCAACTAGACTCCCCAACCCCCCTCTTTAACTTAACCTCATCCACACAGTAAACAGACATCTCTCTCCTCCAGCCTCTCCATGTTGATCTCTTATTGCCAGCCAACTTCCTTATTTTCCTCAAATGGAGTGGAAAAATAAATCTTCATCCTTTAAAAAAAAAAACAATTTAGCTGCTAAGAAGCCCTGGGAATAGCACGTACCAGCACATAGTAGCATATTCAAACTAGTTAGCTGGGGAAAACATGACTTTCCCTGCTCTCCTAAAAACTGAGCTGTTCAATTCCAGATCCTAACAAAGAAATTTTTCCAGGATACCAATTTGTAATTTAGGAGATAGGAGATTCAGTGTTTACAAGAATGCTGTTTAATCTCAACTGCCTCTGTTGAAACCTCAGGGAAGGTCAGTTTTGCCAAGAGCCACAGGACTGCTTCCCCATTATGAAGGAAATAGGATAAAACAACGTAGCATATTCTTGTAAATGTTGTATATGTCAAGAATGAAAATCAAAGACTCCAATTAATCAAGGCCCAGATGCTTCAGATTTGAAAAAATGAAAATGACCATCAATCTACTAATATAAATGGGCAAAGGACAGATGATCCACAGCATGGCTCACCACAACCTACAAATGATCCCTCCACCAATTTGACTGCCCCTGCAAACCTTACAGAAAGCTGCTCCCCAACAGGAGGAGAGCAAGCTTACCCACAAGGCAGTTTCCTAGAGTCCAAAGACCTATTCCTAAAAGAAAGTAATACTTCTGTTGAGAAGAAAAATGCCTTTGAGTTGCTTTTTCATAGCTATTGGAAATAATAAAAACTTACTGAGTACATCCCTGTGCTTTTATTGTGGTATTTTGCCATAGTGAAAAGAAAATAGTATGAAGATGAGCAGTCCTGAGTGTAAATCCTGACTAACATCTCTCTGTGACTCTAGACAAGTTATTATCCTATCTCAGCCTCGGTTTACTCATCTGTAAAATGAGAATATTGTTATGAAGATTATATGCAAAAACACACATAGATCATTTGACATCTATATCTATCAGTTCCTTTATTTTCCTGCAGAATTATATATTTAAGAGAAATAGAGAAGTTTTCTTTAAATATTAGTTATAAAATGAAATTCACTAAAAACCAGTTGCATTCAACCAATTACAACTCAAGAGAAACATATGACAATTAAACAGTGTTACCAACTACATACTCACGCATACAATTTTTCAGTGTACAATTCAAGGTTCACCACGATTTTGGCTTACATAATTTTTCTAGTAATCCATATTCTGTCAAATACTCCTACATATAAACCTTCATTCCCACCACTCTGTCCTGAGCATATCTTGACTGACTCACCTTTAAGTGTCTGTTCTTATCCTAAATGCCCTTTCCACTACTTTATACCTCCCATTTAGCAGTTTCTCAATTCCTCAATTCCCACCCCTTTTTAAAAGTCTTCCCTTAGGCCTGACGCAGTGACTCACACCTGTAATCCCAGCATTTTGGCAGGCTGAAGTCGGCAGATCACAAGGTCAGGAGTTCAAGACCAGCCTGGCCAACATGGTGAAACCCCACCTCTACTTAAAACACAAACATTAGCTGGACATGGTGGTGCACAACGTGTAGTCCCAGCTACTCTGGAGGCTGAGGCACAAGAATCGCTTGAACACAGGAGGCATTTTGGCAAATGAAGAAAAAAATCCTTGTAGTTCTTTTTAGAGGTCATGTGACCATGTGATTTTTGGGTAAAAAACTCAACATTAACAATATTTAGTCAATTGGCAATTATTTATCATGTTTAATGTTTTTTAATGTGGTTATGAAGAACCACTCTAATGTATTATTTTCTATCTTCTAAACAACTGAGTTGTGGCAAACTAGTACAGTCTTTTGCAAAATAATCCCTGAACTGAAATTGTGCTATAAAGAGTTATATGAGTGTGCTAAAAGAGAAGTCATAGAATTCTAACGACTAAAGTGTGTATTATCACCAATATAAATTCCTCTAAAATTTACGCAACTGGTCACCTGACTCCACTCCTTTCTGAAGCAAAACTGATGTGAAAACAGAAACTAATTTAGAAGTACAGAATTAAATTGAAAATTTAAAGAAAAATTTATTCCACAGAATTTCTATAGTCCCAATTAGATAAAGAGCCTCAATGCCAACTGAGCAGAAAAACCAATGAAGGCACTGCTGTTAGTGTAGCCGTGTATCAATGATGATTTTAACATCTGAAAAGCAGAACTTTTGGTAAAAGTATGTCTATTTATATCAAGGAGGTTCAAAACTGACTCAGAGGAAAAAGTACTATGCTCTGACTCACCAAGACCACTTCCTGAAACACCCAATGTTTTTCTTGGAAGGAAGTCCATACAAGTGCCATTTCTTTCAAACACTGATTAGACAAAATTGAAGTCTATCACAAAATAGACAAAGGACATATATTTTCTAAAACCAGCCAGGTTTCCAAGTAAAGAACATTTCCATAAACATATGGTCAGGAGAAAGAAGACTTTAAAAATAGTCAAAAATTGGTAATATAAGGTATATTATAAAGAATAAACTACTACCTACCTATGTCCATCGTTATGCCGTAGTCTCTTAATGATAAACAACCTTATGACTTCAATCTGCTAAATTAACTAATATCTTTGGCTTCAAAACAGTCACTTTTTAAAAAGGTAATTCTTTTCTCTCTCTGAATCAACTGTGCCACCAATATTTTATAACAATTTACAAAAACAACACTAAGTCCATGTATGTGTCAAACATTGTTGTAAGTTCTTTGCACGCATTAATTTAATTGATAATCACAACTCTAAAAGGCAGGTACTACTTTCATCTCCAGTTTACAGATGAGGAAACTGGGGCACAGAACAATGAAGTGCCTTGCCCAGTATCACACAGTTAGTACATGGTAAAGCCTTAAACACAGGCAGACCAACACAAGAGCCCAAACTCAGATTCTATGCTATGTGTGTATGTGTGACCCATCCCCCTTTAGAATGCTTGATAGTAACTTAAACACACTTAAGCATACACACACACACAATTACACATATACAGATATGTATTAACATTTCACATCTACATAATCCATGCCTAGATTCAGGTATGTCCTTCTCATCCATTAGTTTAAAAATTTTAATGAAACTAATTATATCAATAGGACTTTAGTACAAATAACGCCAAGTCCTCAATCTGAAAGAACAACTACTTGGATAAGCTTTGAAACATTACACTGTCCAGATACATTTATGTCAATCTCACTTGTTTTTTAGTTTTGAAACATTGGAAATATCTCACAGATCTATAAAAACACCAAAACGATACTGCCCTGGATACAGCCCTTAGGGGAAGAAAAATAACATAACATTTCCTTCTTCAAAATAACAAGCAATTAAATGGGATCTTGCTGTTTGTTTCCTCTTGAGTAATCTAGACTAAAAAGAGTTCAAACATCTGACTCTTACAATATTTTGCTTTCAGTAGAAAGGCTATCCTTTCAGATGTCAAGTCAGCTAATAAGTATTCACTCATATTTATAACTGGTTCATGGAAACTAGTTTAAACATCAAATGACTACACATGTGAAAAAGAAATTCTTAAGTAGTTTGTGAGTCAGGCTAAGCACCATGAAATAAACCACACTTCTCTGCCGTGCAGATTATTAGGAGGCAGTATAAGAAGAACAAATTTATTCCAAAAGGGCAAAGCCCTTACAGCAGCAGCCTAAGGAAACAGAATATATTCCCACTGTTAACACCACTCTGGAGATGCTAAAGATTCCGAGGCGCTCTTGGAAGCCTGCCTGTCCAGTGTGAGACAGTATCATCTTGGGAGAGTATCATCCTATTTCCTTAAAATCTATCATTTTACACAGGCAACAAGGTGAATAAAATTCTACCACTGGAAATTAATTCATTCTTTTGAATTAAGCATTTTCGTCCATAGAAAGTACTTTTAAACTACAAACGCTTCTGGGAGTAATAATGTATCATGTTATTAACATTTAAGTGTGGATTATGAGATACTTTCTCCTACGATAAGAGGACTCTGGGGTAATGTATGAATGCCTATGAGATCAGTGTCTGGAAAACTTCATAGAGCAGCAGCAAGCTACTGAAGAAAAAAAAATGCATGCTTAATACTTTTACCTATCTCTAAAACATATATCCAGGATATTAAATATGAAGAAAAAAATTGCATGCTTAATATTTTACCTATATCCAATACATATATATCCAGTATATTAATTAATTATGAAATTATGAAAGGAATTCTAGCTTATGCATGCAATGGTTATTAAAGGTAAACATTCTATAGAGTGAGCAAAATCACATGAGAAGTTCATTCGGGGCCAGGTGTGGTGGCTCACGCCTTTAATCTCAGCACTTTGGGAGGCCAAGGTGGGTGGATCACAAGGTCAGGAGATCAAGACCACCCTGGCCAACATGTTGAAACCCCATCTCTACTAAAAATACAAAAATTAGTTGGGTGCAGTGGTGTGTGCCTGTAATCCCAGCTATTCGCGAGGCTGAGCCACGAGAATTGCTTGAACCCAAGAGGCAGAGGTCGCAGTGAGCCGAGATTATGCCATTGCACCCCAGCCTGGTGACAGAGTGAGACTCTATCTCAAAAAATAAATAAATAAAAATAAAAATAAATACAAAAAAGAAGTTCATTCGGTATGTTTTGGACCTTTATGCCTACAAGGTATTGTGCTTTGCATGATGACATATAATAAACATACTTTCTCTCGTCTGGGAACATTCAACTTAGCAAGATGGATAGATATACAAACAGATAATTACAATGCATTTTAGTAAATGTTATTATGGTACGAACAATGTACTAGGAAAGTGTCTACCTATGGAAGCTGCTGGTAGGTTTCATATAGGAACAGATAGTAAAATCAGGTCTTGAAAGACAGTGAGGAGTGCACCAGTTGGTACATGTATAGGTAGTTAGAGAACATTCCAGACACATACAAAGGATATGGAAGGACATGAATTTCAGGAAATAGTGAGATATTCAGTGTGGCTGCAATACAGAACATATAAAAAGAAGATGTGAGGAAGAAAAGCTTGATGCCAGATTGTGAGGGGCCTTGTAGAGTATATAAAGGAGTTAGGACTTAATCTTTTAGGAGATAGTAAGGAGTAACAATCATATTACTAATGTTTAAGAAAATAACTATGCAGGCATTATGGAAGGCAGACTAGATCAGGGAATGAAGTTGACACTTTCAGGAAGCAAAGTTGATTATTTGAGATAATTGTATCTGTTTCTTTCATTTCTATGGGAATCTTCCCACCTGTATTCTGCTCTATGTAATTTTTTTTTTTTTTTTTTGGAAAAACTTAGACTTACCTTTGCTATTCCCCTAATGTCTCCAAACTCCATTATTCTCCAAAGAGAAACCAATATACAAATTTTAAATGTGCCCACCACTTACCTCTAAGGACACAGACCATATTTCCTAGAATTATTAGTTACAAAAGAAATCCAATGAAGCTATTTTCATCCTATTTTAGAAAAGTTCATTTTAAAATTCGAAAGACTATAAGAATAGAGGGTTTTGCTGTTGGGTTTTTTTGTTCGTTCATTTAAAATATCCCTTTAATGGTGTAGTCATTGTGGAAAACAGTATGGCAGCTCCTCAAAAAAAAATCAAGCTCGGGCGGATCACGAGGTCAGGAGATCAAGACCATCCTGGCTAACATGGTGAAACCCCGTCTCTACTAAAAAATACAAAAAAACTAGCCGGGCGAGGTGGCGGGCACCTGTAGTCCCAGCTACTCCGGAGGCTGAGGCAGGAGAATGGCGTAAACCCGGAAGGCGGAGCTTGCAGTGAGCTGAGATCCGGCCACTGCACTCCAGCCCGGGCGACAGAGCAAGACTCCGTCTCAAAAAGAAAATAAAAATAAAAAAATCAAGCATAGAATTACTATATGATCCAGCAGTTCTTCTTCTGGGTATATACCCAAAAGAACTGAAAGTAGAGACTAGATATTTGTACACCCATGTTCATATCAACATTATTCACAAGAGCCAAAAGGTAGATGCAACCCAAGTGATGTCCATTCACAGATGAATAAGTAAAATATGGTATATCTACATAAGGGAATGATTTATCCTTTAAAAGGAAACAGACATCTCTCATCTATACTACAACATGGATGAACCCTGCAGCCATTACACTAAGTAAAATAAGCCAGTCATAAAGGGACGAACACTCTATGATTCTACTTAAATGAAGAACTTGGAATAGTCAAATTCAAAGACACAGAAAGTAGAATGGTGGCTGCGAGGGACTGTGGAGGGTAGAGAATGGGCAGTTATTGTTTGGGGGCACAGAGATTCCATTCAGGAAGATAAAAAACTCCTAGAGATGGATGGTCATGATGACTGCACAACAATGTGAATACACTTAATGACAATATACTATACATTTAAAGATGGTTAAGTTGGTAAATTTAATATCAACTTTATCACAATAATTAAAGAAATCTGAGGAACAAATGAACTACTGAATGTCTGTGAGCCTATCAGGTAGAGCCACCTGGTCTGTAAGGCAAAGGCTAGATCTTATTGTAGCTGCTTCTGTTATATGGATGTACTAGATGATTAACAATCTCCTTTGTGTGTGTGCACGCGCACACACATGCACACACACACACAGCTAGAACTGTCCTTAAAATCCTGTGTGTATATACACAGACATATATACATATACATGTGTGATTTTTTTAAATTTGAACTAAACTAGGTTAACATTGTATTCTACTTTAATAAAGATCAAGAAACACAATCTCTAATTTACAAAAGCAATAAACTGAACTGCATTTTGATGAAAAAAAAAAAAAGCTCGCTGGTCTAGTTTTATACCAACTCCTATTTTCTGGTCCAGTTCTAACATTATCTTGCAGGGACTTTCGCAAATTCCATTTCTCACTGATTCTTAATTTTTACACTACTCAAACAGAATAGGACTCCTTGCTTCACCCTACACACCGATCTCACAGTGTACTGAGAAGGTAAAATAAGAAAATGAATACATGACATTACTTTTAAAATATTCAATGATTTGGAATAGATATGTTGTTTTATGAACACATGTGAAATCACTCAAAAAATTTTCAGTGTCTATTTTTCACTTTTTAATTGAGCTTTTAAACAATCTAATATGCATATAAGTTTGGGTAAAACATTCATTCAACAAAATAAAACCCACTAGTACTCCAAGGGGTTTAAAAAAATCTGTTCAATAAGGTGATTTCAACAAATGTTTATGGCAATTGGAGAAGAAAACATTTAGATCTTGTTTTCATAATTAACTAATCCATTATTAAATCTCATACAAAATATTAATAATTATAAAATGACGTTAATTAAAGTACTCAACACTCATTTAAAAAGCAAAATTAACACATGAATGTAACTTCCTTTTAAAAAGTTATTGACATTTTATGGCAAATCAGTTGTTGACTGCAGTAGTTAGAATACCCTCTTGGAAATGAGCCCAGGGACATTGTTGATATCTTAGTAAATTTTAATACTTAGAAATAACCTGTTTTAAATCAATAAGAGTTCTCACTCTGCCAGTACCATTAATCCCCCTCCCAACACACCTTGTGCAAGCCTCTATTTTTTGTAAGGAGGGGTGTCTTTTTCCTCACTGTTCAAGACTTCCAACTCTTAGCAAACACTAACCTCAACTGCTAGCCAACATTACCATTTTCGTAAGGAAAAACAGACTTATGATACCTAGTAGGAAGACATTAAAACCCCCAATGTTTGATATCATTAACTAAAGTTCACTAAAGTTTAAGCTTATGTAAAACATCCACAAGTATCATTATGAAATTCTTGTACAATCAGAGGCACATGTGTTGTTGCTACCACCTATTGCTATTTTTTTAATTCAAAGAAGACTAGCATTCAAGAATGACCCTGAATCTATTTTCTTTCCTTCTGTCTCCAAATCCCAGTCTTCTCCTCACCTAAGGTTACTCTCTCTTTCTTTAATTCTGCAAACCAGTATGGTAAACATCTTGTAAAATGGTCCCTTCTACTGAGACAGCTAAGTGGGAGGGGGTCCCTGGCAAAACTCCTGCCTGTTTGCACACTGGGGTGGAGCCTAAGGAAGTTTGCACCTTTGCAGAGGGGAGGAGCCTGGCCTTTCCTTTTCCTATGTGGAACCTGGGATCCAAAAGCAAGGCAGGAAGCACTGTAGCATCGACTTCGGCCTTGTGGAGAGACCCCGTTCACCCTTTTTTTCCTTTTCACCCAATAAAACCCTGCTTTTACTCACCCTTCAAACTGTCTGTGAGCCTAAACTTTCGTGGCCATGGGAAAAGGACCCCAGATTTAACTGAACTAAGGAAAAGTCCTGCAACACTGTAGTTACTATAGTCTTAATTCACAGACGTGGGAAACGTGCAACCCTCTCCCTCTTCTCTTTCTATTTATAAATTCCTTAATGCACCCAAACCTATAAATGAAATTATCTCAATTTGGAAGTTCAAATTTGATTCTGAAGAAATAAGCTCTTCTAATAGAAAGTATTTGAGTATTTAACTTCTTTATTAAATCTCTAAGCCTGATTATCATGTGTTATTTAGTCACCAGTGATCACCCAGAGAACCCAAGATCATGTGTTCTAGCACAGAACACCCTCCCTCAGCAGGTTATTTTTCAAAAAGTGGCTGTATTCATTCTATCTCAGGTTTACTGCTGACACTGTAATAATGCAGATTTACTTCTCCTTCTCAGGAGCAGATCCAGTTGTAGTATCCTACATTCATTTTTCCTGCATTTTCTGCTCAGACCGTCTCCAGATCAAGCTCCATCCAGACACTGAGACGGCAGTTAAGAAGGGTTGGGAAAGTGGCCTAGGGTAATCTTCTGGGGTTACCAGCAATCTGAAGAACTTAATGTAATTAGGTTGGCTTCAGAAAAGAGAAAAGTAGACTACATCCAGGGAATCCCTGTACTCACAATCATACCAGGAATCCCCTAGGAAAATGTCCATTCCTTCTTATCCGCCCAATAAATCTTGCTGGGGGCTTACTATATAGCAGCAAGTACTGTACTTACAAAGCTGGATATAAATGATGAACGAAGCAGATACAATTTCTCTCCTCAAATGTGTTGGAAGATACAATGCTATTTCCTTGAATATGCCAAGTTCTTCCTTCCTTGAGGCCTATCACACTTGTCTAGAATAATTAACTTTTATATCTTCGCCTATCTAAATCTTGTATCTCAGCTTAAATGGCCCCTTCTTGGGAAACCATTCCCTGACTCACCAGTGCATCCTAGATTCCTACATTACATGTTTTCACAGCACTCTGAAATTCTCTTCATATATCTTTACTGTTAGACATTTGGGCCAATATTTGCTTAATATCTGCATTTCAAAAATAAAGTACTAGCTGGTATACTTTCTATTGAAGCAAAACATACTTTTTGTATTTTGCATTTTCTTTCCAAAACATCTTGAATCTCATCTTTCTTTTAGGTGAATATTACATTTTTAATATGAAACTAGAATTTTCTGTTCTTTATATTTTATTTATAAGTTTTTTTACAACTTATCCAAAGATATTCTTCCTTGTGCAAATTTTGTAATAAAATGACACAATTCTCCAACCTACTCTATTGTCTATGTGTACAATTTTTTTTCTTTTTTACATACTAACTAAATTTACACAAATGCCCATATTTGATATCTAGTTAGCAAACCAGATAAGCTTATATTTCAATCCTTATTAAATATAAAACTTTAGGCTTACTTAGCCTCTACAAGCCTAGTTTCTTCATTTGTAAACTGGTTACAGTATCTCTCAAGGGTAAGAACAATCAAAGTATGCAAAGCCCCTAGCAAAAGAGCAGGCTAAATAAATGACAAGTCTTTCCTCCAGGTGGGAGAAAGGCACATAGTTGAGAATGTAGCCCCTGTGAAATATGACACTTTATAGTACCTAATCTAATTTCCTAAAAGGGAACAAGTCTAACTTTTTTCTTCATGCGATATATTTCAGGTCAGGGGTTGACAAACTTTCGGTAAAGGGCCAGGTTATAAATATTTTAGGCTTTGTGGGCCACATACAGTCTCTGTCAATACTCTTCATTTTTGTTTTTAATAACCCACTAAAAATGTAAAAAGCATTCTCAGCTTGTAGAAAGAAAACAGCCCAATGGCTAGCGTTTGCTGACCCTCTGCTTTGAGTTCATCATTACTCATCAATTCCACCCTTACTTTTCCTACTACTTCATCTTAATCAATACCCAACTGAACAACTACTCTCCTTCCTATTTATTACGCTTTCAGTATAACAAACACTAATTAAGTACTTGCTCATCTGTAAGGGCCTGTGAGGTAACTCACTACCTTAAAAAAAAAAAAAAATCACATGCTACAAAACAAGTACAAAGCCTTCCCAAGACTTCCTCTAGTGTCGCCTTGTTCTTCCCTCTCATTTCTGAGTGTATTACTAGTAATGATTTATGCTCATGACCAGATTTCTCTTACCACAATCTTGTCATTAAGTTGGTGGTTTTAATTCCTTTGTAAGAATTTGATTACGCTTTTCGTACCACAGAGTTACAAGTCCCCTAGTGTTCATTTTTCATTAGACTCTCTCCTTACAATTCTGAAGTACTATTATAACTCACATTCTTTTGCTCCCCGACTTCCAACACAATCTTTTCATCCTCTTTCTGTAGTTCAGTTCACCTCCCTATCCCTAATTCTCTAATTGTTTTCTTCCCCTTTTATGTATAAGCCCCAGGATAAAAATTCTGGTTTAGGTATGAGAATGAGTTTCTGTTATTGCTCTGCCTATGATGATCAGTGCATTCTTACCCTGAGTAGTGTTGTTTCCTCATCTACCATAGGGATCGAAACAGCCTATGATGCCAATCAGAGACAGTTATTAAATGCAGATGAAATAACACATGTGAAAGCTACTTATCTGTAATCTACAAAGTAAGAGAACACTAAGATCTAAATCAGACTCGATTCAAGAATTGGCTCTGCCATTTATGAGTTATTGACCACGGGCAAGTTAATTACCCCTCTAAGCCTCACTTTCCTCATCTGTAAAAACAGTAATAATACCTACTGTATCAGGTTTTGTGAGAATTCCTTAACATAATCCATGTTAAGCACTTATCATAGTGCTTAGCACATAGTTAAGGCTCAAAAATGTTAACATAATTGTTTTTTGAGGGAAAGATATATTCCTATTCCAGGCAGCCACAGGTCTTGTATGTAAATTATTGGGAAGTGGTGCAGGATGGGTTATCTGAAATTGGAGGGGAAGTTATAATACAAAATATGAATGGATGTGGCTCATAACGTGTGGTAAAGTGAGAGAGCCGGAAAATGTCTGAGGTGTGTGCATGTACACTTTGTGTGTCCTAGGCAGCTCATTTTAGTTGAGTGAAATTTTCTGTGCACGCCTACTATTTCTCAGGTGAAATCACGCATAAGCAAAAGTGAAATTTGCATTATGCTCAAAGTGTTCCCTAGTATCAATCATGCAGGAACAAAAACTCCCATTTTTCAAAACAATCATTACAGCAGAATTGACTATATTTATTCTCACACTATGAACTCACGAAAAATGTTATCTGAGGTAGAATTGTAGTCACTATCTACAAAGCCTGTGTTACTCTTCAATATCCTATCAGTCCAAAGTGTTTCCCTAGTCAGAGCTGTCCTTTACCTGTCAGTATTGAGCCACTATGCAACATGATTTAAAGCATTTCTTAGCTGTAGCCTTGATCGTTTCGTCAGCTTTCCCTGCTGGGGACAGCTTGATTCAAAGAGCCATGCCACACTTGTTTAGATTGCCAGTTGATCCCCTGTCCCCAAATGTCCATTCCAAGAAAGGAGTAAAATGTCTTGTAATCAATAACACTGTCATATCATTCCATTTTTTTCAATAACCAAATATTTATAATAAGCATGTACTGAATGCAAGGCAACCTAGGAGAAACAAGCCAAAACCACCTCTAACCCATCATAGTAAGAGAGAGTAATTCAATCAGTTAAACTCAGTCATTAGAAAGGGAGTAAAATATAACACATGTAAACATAGATATAACAGAAGATGGAACACAAAACACCCTAAGAAAATGCAGAAAGAAGAAGGGGAGACCAGGAAAAATTTAATGGCAGTGGTCAGCAAACCTTAAGGATGAGGTAGATTTTGAATATGAGGGAGAGACTTTCTAATTACACCATGTATCAAGAAAAAGAGGCAGGAATGGAAACTGTAAAGCATAAAGAAGAAGCTTAGGCCATATATTAAGATATATGACTCAAAAGATAAGTTACACACTGGACATTAAATTTCTTATAATGGGAAGTGGGAAATCTACTCACAATTTTTAGCCAGAAGACTGTAGCATGAATTATGAATGGGCAAAGGGAGCCCAGTTGGCTTTTAGAATCCAGGCTTTGAATAAGTTAAGAGAATTGAGTCTTTGGAATGCTAGGCCAGAGCAGCAGGAGGGCTTTCCCCACCCACAATCCCCGGCTTTGTGTCCAAGATTGATATTCATGGCTCTGCTTCATGCAGTGGTCCCCAACCTTTTTGGCACCAGGGACTGGTTGCATGGAAGACAATTTTTCCAAGGCAGGAGTAGGGGGGTTGGGGGGATGGATCAGAATGAAACTGTTCCCCTTCAGATCATCAGGCATTAGTTAGATTGTCATAAGGAACACACAACCTAGATCCCTCACACGTGCAGTTCACAATGGGGTTCAACTCCTGTGAGAATCTAATGATGTTGCTGGTCTGACAGGAGGCAGAGCTCAGGCAGTGATGCTTACTGGCCTACTGCTCACCTCCTGCTGTGCAGCCCAGTTCCTAAAAGGCTGCCAACCAGTACTGAACCACGGCCCAGGGGTTGGGGGACCCCCTGGCTTAAGGGATATTAACTATGTCATTTGGTGTGGCCAATTGTATAAACGGTGAAATAAAGAAAAATTACTTGCATAATGAGGAAAAGTATTTTTTTAGAAACAAAGAAGACAGAGAATCAAGTGGCATCTAATACTACACTAATAATGAGATGTCAGAGAATTGTTACCAGAGCATTAAATCTAGTGATTAGAATAACATGATTGGCAAAGTTAAATAATATTGCTCTAAATTACATCTAAATATCTGACACAAAGAATTTTTAATAATCAAGAAAATGCACACAAATGTTCCTAAAACCAAGCTCTTGAACAAATGTTGATACAAAATCTAAGACAAGCTTAAGAAACAAGAAACTCACATTTCATTCAGCTCAGATCTTACATTATCAAGTACAGAGAGACAATATTTCACAAACTGCATTTGCATTTTAGAAAATATATTGAGCATTAAAACTACCACAAGTTTCTTCTAACCAAATTAACAAACCTAGTTAATATACTTTGTACACATGATCCTGTATCAAAATGCCACAAATTTAACCAAAGTATAATTTCTTCATGTAGCTGGAAAGTCAATTTTTAAGTGCTTACATGTCAAATTAAATAAGTGAAAATACATACACAAACTTAAACTCTAAAAAGAAAGAAATTTTAAAATACTGAATTGCTTACATTAGAAATATCCTATATGATAAATGATCAAAAGACCATATGATAACCTACCTCATTATATTCTCTTCAAAAAATATTTATACAATTCAACTAAGCTGTTATTTAAAAGCCTAGAATTTTTTTTTAAGCAGTCTGGCTCTGTCGCCCTGGCTGGAGTGTAATGGCACAATCACAGCTCACTGCAGTCTCAGTCTCCTAGGATCAAGCCATCCTCCTTGCCTTAGTCTCTTGAATAGCTGAGACTAAAGGCATGCACCACCATGCCAAGCTAATTTGTTTTTTGTTTTTTGTTTTCGGTAGAGACAAGGTCTCACTATGATGCCCAGGCTGGCCTTGAACTCGTGGGTTCAAGTAATCCTCCCGCCTCAGCCTCCCAAAGTGCTGGGATTACAGGCATAAGTAACAGAACCTGGCCAAAAGTCTAAAGTGTAATGAGTTCATTTTCGTCACTTTAAAACACCAAGGTTCACACCTACCTTGATGATTCAATGACAAATGACATCACTGAAAAGTAAACTAAAAAGGAGACTTCTCTATACAATTTATGTCAGAACTATTTACACAGAAATGAGACTAAGCAGCGTTATCTCCTCCATAGTCATTTCCTCTTATATACAATTTAAGTTATATTGAAAAAAAAATTGTTTCCAAGTCTAGTTGCTGAAAAACGGAAAACTCTTTTATAACTCAAGGTACGGCAGACACAAGGGTATCTTACTAAAGGTGTGGACAGGTGGATCAGGGAACAAAATATTTTACATACCATTCCAAGAACATATATGGAGATTTATACTCCACATTAATACTGCCATTTGCCTTAGAGTCTGGCCACTAAAGCTGACCAAAGCTTTATAGCAAGGGTAAGAATACACCAGGCCATAAGCATCTTGAGGAACCTCACCTATTTATGCTACAAAAAAAGCTGTATACAATATTTCTGTGGGTAGTTAAAATTTGTGTAAATTGATAATACTCTTTACAGCATAGAAGGGTCTTAAGAAATAATAGAGACATTAAAAGAAAATCAACACATCCAAGAATATATTTCAAAAAAGGATCAAAACAGCCATAACCATGGCACCTAAACTCAAGAACCTACTACATTTCCCAAGACCAAAACAGTGACTTAACCAGTTATTTACTTTTGCTTTCTCTCTAGTCTGTGATACAATGTTATTAGCTCTTATTTGTTTTTAAATAGCCCTGCACTTAATTACTAGTAACAGAATAACAAAAAAGTTCCTTCTGAATAAGATTAAACGTAACAAATCAATAAGAACTACTTATAGATCTTTATATATCATGCATTATATGTTTGTCACTAACTCAAGTTTGATATTTAAAACATCATAATTACAAAATTGAATATTTTGAAAGAGTTGTTTCTTAAAAGCTTCCATTAATTGACTATTTAAACATTTACAAGTTCCATTAATATACATGGGCTTTAAAAAAAAACTTTAAATACACATATTCAACTGCATTTTAGGTCCCAAGCAAAATGTTTACACAGAAATTTGGCAGTGTTAAATCTGTGGACTCAAAGCCAATAACAACCTAAGAAGTCTAAACCTGGCTAATAAGCAAATTTTCATAGTACAACTAACATTGTATAAACAATCCAAAGCAGTTAATATTTATAAGATAATCAATGTTTTGCATATAAGGTTAAGTTCAAAGCAATTTTTTTAAACATTTGATATATTATGCCCACGGATTCCTAATTTGTAATACTCAACAGACCTCTGCTTAGCTATAATACGAGGGGAAAAATTATTCTCTTAAACACCATGACCTAAAGGAAAGAAATCCTCTGAATCTCCACCTCTGTAAGCCAGAAGACAGGAAGCAAGACCCTGTGGAGACTGGGTTACCACTAATTTCACCAAGTTCAGAATCCACTTGGAATACCAAATGGGAAGTTAAAAAGCAATTAAACGGCTTACTTGGACTAAAAGTATTGCTACATGTTTCAAGGTCTACAAATACCCTTTATAATAATTATGCCTTTGAGAGCCCTCCTTAGCAAAGAAAATATTAACAAACTCAAATTTACCTACCCACACAGTCCAGGAAATACTCCTCTAAGTAATCGTCCAGGCAATACTGAGAGGCCATTCCACTCAGTTTACTTATGTGCCAAGTGACCTTTGGCACAGTGTCAGAAAGGGTGGGACTCTAAGCGTCAGTTTCGGCATTGTACTGTACAGAACACAATTTCTGATTTGGTTTCTCTAGGGCGTTAACTAAGATTTCCTCCTCTTGTTAAGTAAGTAAACGTAGCTACTTACTACACTTCCAACTCTTGCCTAAGATTAATTTTTTTTTTTAAGTTTTAAGTGGTGCAAATAATACTGGCTAGCACTGACTGAAAGCTTACTGTGTGGTCTAAATTAACGCTATATAGATAGACACCATTATTAGTCCCATTTTAGAGAGGCAGAATGTGAAAAACAGTGGTTAATAAGTAACTTATGGGAATTTCAGATACAGAAATACGGTCAACTGAGCTCATGAAGACTTCCCACTACAGACACTAAGAAAAGAAGAAATTAAGTGTAACAAAATTAAATACATAGCTTTACTTGCAATAAAGATAATTCCCTGATGCCAAACCAAAGCCAGAACCGATGGCCAAAATGGTAAGCACAAAAGCATACACTGTCAGCTGCGGCCAACACTGGAGCTATGGGGATAATCACTGGAGTCTCTTTAGCACTTAAGTATAGATTGAAATTGGTAACAAGATGCCCCTTGAAGGAGAAAGAACGGAAGAAAGTGCTCCCTCAAGAGAGAAAGAGCACTCTGCTGGATTTCCAGCCCCATTTAGGACAACTCTAAAGCAGTCCTGATACTTATGCAGGGACAGAAGGGGAGGCCCTGGGCACACATGAGGTATAATGTTGGTACTGAGATGCTTCCAGAAAACCAGGGCTGTCTTCAAAGGTCTAACCTCATAGTTAAAAAGTGGTGGTAGGGTCAGGGGAGGAGAAATTCACTGATAGTCATATTAAGACTTCAAGGGAGCTTGTCTCAGAATCTGGGTGAAGAGGACAGGAGAAATGCTATAAATGCTGTAAGAAATTAAAATCCTAAACCTATGGCACAACAGTTTCGAAATTTGAATCTTATTTGTATGAGAATCTCCTTGGTAAAAAAATTAAGAATCTCCAATCTAAGGAATTAGGTCCTGGGCCAGTGAAATCTCTAAAGTATCTAGAAGAAACAAACACAAAACTACTTTAAAGTGATGATAGATAAACAAGGCCCCATGGGATTTCTTTGGGTAGAAAAACCAAACAAACCAAAACAAAACAAAAAACAATCCCCACTGAAGATGAGCTTATAAATTTAGAGATTACAAAATATGTGAGAAAATGATTTACTGTGATTATTAACAAATATGCCAAACAGAAAATTGACTGCTCAACTAATTTTTAATATGAAGATACCAAAAAAGTATATTTAAATTATTAAAGAAATGGAGAAAGAAAAAAGAGCCTATAAAGAACATAAAACTAAAAAATTTGTATATTTTATAAAACCAAATTATATTTGCATAAAGATACGGCACAGGCTGGGTACGGTGGTTCACACCCGTAATCCCAGCTCTTTAAGAGGCCAAGGTGGGAGGATCCCTTAAGTCCAGGAAGCCAAAAGCAGCCTGGGCAACATACCAAGACCCCATCTCCACAAAAAGTTCAGCAATCAGCCAAGCATGGTGGTGCACACCAGCAGTCCCAGCTGCTCAAGAGGCTGAGGCAGGAGGACTGCTTGAGCCCCGGAGTGAGCTATGATCACGCCACTGTATTCCAGCCTGTGTGACTGAGCAGGACCCATCTCTTGAATCTATTTCTTATTTGGAATAAAAAAGTGCTGCTTGTTGCCAGTGCAGTATTCTTGGGGCAAATGGGAAATGGGTTTTAAAAAAAAAAAAAAGTACATTCTCTGTATACGGCACTCAGAGTTTTCATCAGGTTTCTATAACTTTAAAAGGGAAAAGCATCACTATAAATAGAATTTTTAAAATGTATTGAGAAAAGCAATAGTCAATGTCAGAAGTCAATTGTCTGGCAGAACCTATTCTACATCCACTTTTGTTCTCTACCATCTCTCAAGCTCCTGACCACTGTATGTTGCAACTCTTTATTCCTGAAAATTCTGACCCATCCCCTGGGCCATTCCTTCCCATCTCCAGCATCTCTGCAAAAGAAGATTGAATGGAAACTGTGACATGCCACCCACATCTCCTTTCAGGACTGAAGGACTGATTCCCCAACTGCTGCAGTGCTGCCTGCAGACAACCTTCAACCGTCAGCTCTTTCAGGATGGCCTCACCTCACCCAGTATCACACTCCCTTCCCAGGGAAGCCCACAACCAAAGATTGGTTGACATGTAGAAGACAAAGCCTTGGTCCCCTTTCTCCAACTGGGGACAATGGTGAGGAGACATCTCACCGTACCCAGCCTGTGCCATTAGAGCACCACCCCACAGGGTCAGCCCAACATCTTATTTGAGACTACACGGCAGCCCAACATCCCCCTTGGCCCAACAGTGTTTCCTTCCTTTCCTTCATCCACAGCGGCTGACCCAAGAGCACTTTCTTTTTTTTCTTTTCTTTTTTTTGTGGGGGATGGAGTTTCACTCTGCCGCCCAGGCTGGAGCGCAGTGGCACAATCTTGGCTCACTGCAGCCTCCACCTCCTGGGTTAAAGTGATTCTCCTGCCTCAGCTTCCCGAATAGCTGGAACTACAGGTGTGCGCCACTATTCCTGGCTAATTTTTTGTGTTTTTAATAGAGATGGGTTTCACCATGTTGACCAGGCTGGTCTCGAAATGCTGACCTCAGGTGATCTGCTGGCCTCGGCCTCCCAAAGTGCTGGGATTACAGGCGTGAGCCACCATGCCTGGCCCCCAAGAACACTTTCTAATAAACTTTCCAGAACATTAATTTCCATCTCATAATCTGCTTTCTGGAGAACCCAAACTGTAACAGAAGGACATCAGGGAAACAAGCAAACAAACAAACAAACAAACATGGCAGGACACTGAAACTGAAGGGAGTAAGAAGAGGATAATAATATTAAGTCTTGAAACCAATGGAGAGAACAGCAGAAAGTACTAATATAATTTCCCTGGTGAGAAAATTAGTATTAAAAGTAGCAGGAAGAAAACCCTCCAAAATGAAGAATGTAATCAAAATAAATGCTATAATCATAAAATTCCAACCCAACATTTCAAGGTATCACTAAACTTGAAACCAGAAAGAAATCTGAGAGTGTCAATTCCAATCCCTGTCATTTTTAAGATACTGTCTCTTAAAAATGGTCCATAGGTCTGCCAAATGCCAAAAAATGTTGCTGCTTGGAAATAGACAGTTTCCTAATAATAAGTTAACAGGTACAGTTAGTTAATACCTTGCTGTTAAACAAAATTTGGCTCCTGAATTATCTAGCAGTAAAGATGTTAATGAAGTCTTATGAAAGGCTAATCCGGCACAGGCTGATATATGACAAATCATTGTCCAAATACTAATTTCAAAAATGGCATGGACTGAAACCATCCATAGTCATTCATATGCATACACAGGATATCAATGATGTGGGACAATTCTAAACAAAGCTCATGAGGTATTTGCTGATTCCTTCAGTTTTCTACTATATAGGGCAGTTTACCAGAAATAGACACATGAAATATTATATATTTGAAATGTGACAGATTTGGTTACTGCACCTTTTTCCAAAGCTCTTGAAGGAAGCTGGAAATTGCACACACACACATCTTTACTGGTAACCTTGCCCTACATTCCCATACTTTGTAACTACAAATATAGAGGCAGACAAAATAGGCTGTAACATAACCTGTCAGCTAAGATCATCAGATCCAAAATGATGTGAGGTCACTTACATAAACTGTTAGGACAACCAAGCAGAATTGATCAACAATGTCACAATCCATTCATCTTGGAAGTATAAGCAAAATTTCACTTTCAGTTCCTGTATTGTTCAACCCCAATTCCTCATCGGTCCTTTATTCTTTCTTCTCATAAGATCCACTATCTGCTTTGTCTTCTCTAAACCAATCCTTCTTCTCCTAACTTTAAAACCTTCTTCAGTGGGAGCAAGAAACCCAAAAGAAGTTTCTAAAGAAATACTCTAAACTACATATTGTCAAATTTCAATTACATACATGCTAAGCTAGTTAAATTCGTATGGCTAAAATGACTAACCAAATGCTTTAACAACTTACCTGGAGAGGGACAGGAGATGTAATATGACTCATCTTTGGGAGAATCATATCTAACTAAAATTATAGTCATGCAAACGTGCATGGCATGTAAATGACGGGAATTTGTTAAAATATTCAATGAGTCAGTATGGGCTGAAGCTATTGTTTGGCTGTAGAGCTAGGATTAAAGGTAGAAAAAACAAAAAAAGGGGGCCAGGCACAGTGGCTCATGCCTGTAATCCCAGCACTTTGGGAGGCAGAGGCGAGTGGATCACCTGAGGTCAGGAGTTCAAGGGGCAACATGGTGAAACCCCGTCTCTACTAAAAATACAAAAATCAGCTGGGCACAGTGGCATGTGCCTGTAATCCCAGCTACTTGGGAGGTGGAGGCAGCAGAATCGCTTAAGCCTGGGAGGCAGAAAGTTGCAGGGAGCAGAGATTGCACCATTGTACTTCAGCCTGGGTGACAGCACGAGACTCTGTCTCCAAAAAAAAGAAAAAACAAAGAAAAAAACAAAAATGAAATGGACACTTTTGGCATGAATAAATATAAATAGCAGGACCAATAGTATACGTTCTTTCCATAAGTTATTTAGAAGAGTGAGACCATAAATTAAGTGTACATATGGCATTAGTAATCTAAGTCAGGAAAATATTGATTTGAGAAAGATGAACTGCAAAATTATGTAACAGCGAATATAAATGAACAAAATGGTAGTTTTGCCTTAAATTGGCAATGTTTAGGAATGCATTAAGGGAAACACCACACACATTAATTTGATTACGGATTTTAAACGTCATTTTCAACCTAGAAATCACTGTATAGCTCCAATAAGACACGATCTTATTTGGCAATTTCAGTTAAAAAGCCAGCAAGACACAAAAAAATTGGGGGAAAAAGTGATTTCTCATTTCCATTCATGTCCTATAACTAAAGATGAGTTGTAAAGTGTCAAGACCTCAGTACAAGGAAACCAAAAGCTTGTGTTTGTGCACCAAGTCTGCCACTTAATAGCTCTATAACCTTTGGTGAGTAACTTAACCTCTCTCAGCCTCCACTTCCTCACCTGTAAAATGAGACCAGTGAGACCAATTTGTACAGTCTCATTCAGATCCAATACCCCAGAACATTTTCCTAACTCAAATTTAAAAGGAGAAAGCCTATTTAATTAGATTTTGGCTAGAAGACAGTAACTAGCAGTTTTACACTTTTCAACATAAAATTTCTGAAAAAAGAAATAACCAAATAGTCACAAAACCTAATGACGAATAAGGAAAAATTATGAGTCACTATGAGGACATCTGCAATTCACCTTACAAATTGTTGAGTAACAATATTTATAGAGCCTCCCATTTCTGTTGAAACTTTCCCATTTAAATACAGAATCTGCTAAAACACAATAGGTACAAAGAATCGAAGCAGGGAAAATGAAAGCTTTTGGCATGTAGTATCAATATTTCCCATAATTATTAAGATTTTACTTAGACTTTCCTCATTTCACCTGGCTCAAATGGAACTCCTATCCTCTGTAATTAGCTTGCTGAGTGCATATCAAGAGTCTCATATTCTACCAAATGAGCTAGCTGGACATGTTGGTGAATGCATATCAAAAGAATTGTCTAGAAGTTCCTTGTAAAACAGCATTTTTAAACTTACAATGTTGTCCTCAAAGCCTGTCCTTTCCACAAAAAGTTAAACTCTAAAAAAAAAAAATGACAGGACTACTTCAGCTTATTAAAAACGTGAGTACTTCTGGGTTCTTAAGTGCCATTTAGAAAAAAAAAAAAGGCATTTCTCACAGAAGTATCAATCCTTTCTGCAGTGTTTTTACCTTAACTCTGAAATACTGTCAGGAAATTATCACATTAGCTAGGTAGCGAGACTTAACCTCTCCTACCTGTAATCATGTGCTATATAGCAATGGGAAGGAAGCGAGGAAGGAAGGAAGAGAAAGGGGCAAATCAGTAAATACAAAAAAGGAACTGTGAATGCTGATAAGGTGTCCTCTTATCAAAAAATCAGGGGAAATGTCCAAGTTTAATTCCAAAGGATGTACCTATTGAAACACTGCAAAACATCATCATATATATGTATATATACACATACATAAACATACATATATACATACATACATACTTACATATAAGTTAATTACTGAGCAAGCAGCCTTGACAAGTCAGGAAGCATTACAATACACAGAAATGTTCTCACTCATAGGTGGGAACTGAACAATGAGATCACTTGGACTCGGGAAGGGGAACATCACACACCGGGGCCTATCATGGGGAGGGGGGAGGGGGAAGGGATTGCATTGGGGAGTTATACATGATATAAATGATGAATTGATGGGTGCTGACGAGTTGATGGGTGCAGCACACCAACATGGCACAAATATACATATGTAACAAACCTGCACGTTATGCACATGTACCCTAGAACTTAAAGTATAATAAAAAACAAACAAAATTAAAAAAAAATAAAAAATAAATAAAAATGAATTCATAACTTTAAAAAAAAAAAACGCCTGTTTTCTGAGTAGCAGTTTAGAAAAAGCTGTGCAAATAGTTGTTAAAATGATATAGCTTATGTCATCCTTCCTTTAAAAGTAAAACCTGCAATTAAATTTGCACATCAAATGATCCTTGAAGCTTGTATGTTACCAGTAAATAGGAGTGATAGAAGAGGCTTGAAAGCAGACAAGCCGTGTCAGTGACACATAACAGAAATGCAGTCATATAAAGAGAAGATATTACAGCAACACATGATCTGAAGCTGAATGCCACCGTGATACACCTATATTAAATTGCTAGAGGATATATCAGTTTTTAAAATGGTTTAATTTCTTTGAATATCATTGGACTAGAGTTGGCCCAGGTGGCAGAATTTAGTTAGGGCCTTTGGCTGAAAATTGTTAATGCAGTCAAGGTTTACCCTGGCTGAGCAAAATATGAAGGATCCCTTTCAAGTTTATTTTCAACTGATAAAATGCTTACTCTCCTAACCCGTTCTTATCCTTTATTTAGATTATAGTTTAAGACCTCTTAATTACAATTCTAAAAATGGTATCTAATCCCCTTCTATTTTTGACATGGGGCTATGAAAAACAGATTAAACCAACTATGTCAAGAGGTGGCATGTTATGGCCAAAAAGCCATGGATTTGAAATCTAAACCTTAATTATTTTCCTGGCTATACAATTTAGTGTTATGTGACAAACAAATCATCAGTATTGGCAGCAGAACACAGTTGTAAATAATTCAGGTTCATGTACAAAACAGGCTCATATCCCAACTTCATACTTTAAGGCTATACAACTTTGACCACATTACTAAATCTGTTTGCTTATCTATAAAATGAAAATAAGAGTATCTTCTTCACATATTATTTTCAAATAATATACGAAAAGAGTATAGCATAGTACCTGATTAACTATAAGTAATAAATGGTAGATTTAAAAAATCACATCTGAGTTTTCTCTTCTAAATAATTCAAATATTTCCCCCTTGCTAGATAACACTTGGGATCAAATGAGATAAGATAAATTGTAACTTCTTTTTTTAAGAGATAAGGTCTTCCTGTATTGCCTAGGCTAGACTTGAACCCCTGGGCTAAAGCAATCCTTCTGCCTCAGCCTCCTGAGTAGCTGGGATTACAGACGTGCCATTATGCCCAACTAGAACTCTTCTTTACTCCAGGGTGACTAAGAACATAATGGTCACACTACTGATATAACCAAAGCATACTGTAAAAGAGGTTCATTGACAGTCACATTCTGCTAAGTGTTACAAATAATCATACACTTAGTGCTCATAAAATTGGGTGTTCCTTAAATCTGGTCATGTTATTTACTTAGAACGCTTCAGTGTTGTCTGACTGCTGTTATAGCAAAATCAAAACCTCTTACTGTCACCTAAAAGCCCTTTTAGGATCTGTCCCCTGCCTCACTTTTCAGCTTTGTTTCTTTCCATTGCCTCCTTACTCACTTTGGCCCAGCCCTGGACTCCCTGGGCATGTTGCTCCCTCTGCCTGAAACTCAAGTTTTCCATTCCTTAGCAATTCTCATCTTTTAAGCCTGTTTATCTACCACTTGCTCAGAGAAGCACACCCAGATATTTGAAGTGCTGTATGAGATTATCTCTCCCCAGACCTAACCCACCCTCTTGCATTAATCTCTGTGTAAGGGACATTTTTTATTTTATCCTGACCACTTACTACAGTTGGTGATGTTGCATGTCATTTATTTTTGTCCTATCTGTCCCATTAGAATATATACTTTTTGAGGGCAAGGGCCAGCCTTTGTTTACCACTGTATCCCCAGCACTTAGTACAATAGTTGGCATATAAT
Organism: Rhinopithecus roxellana; assembly: GCF_007565055.1. NCBI lineage: Eukaryota > Metazoa > Chordata > Mammalia > Primates > Cercopithecidae > Rhinopithecus > Rhinopithecus roxellana. Next base: position 16,805,659 of record NC_044558.1, read on the forward strand.
AGGTAAAGGCAATCAAAATATGTCCACATATACTCAAAGTGAAAAGGAAGCAAGAAAATACTATAACACAAATACCACAACAGAGTAACTCAAACTTTTCCCATTCACAATCTGTAGGAAACTCCCCCACCCATGTCTGTAATATACAGTCATATGCCATTCCCCACTCACAAAAATAAACCTAACACACATCAAATAGTTTTTTAATTGACAAATAAAACCAAATAGATTTTTTAACTCCAGTGGCTCATCTCCAAACTGTTTTCCTAGATGTAACGAGGGAAAGAAAGCAATGCTGGAAAAACTACATAATACTCAGCTAAAAGAACGAGGTTTGTGGAGCTCAACAAAAAAAAGTGACCGTCTGGAAGCAGCCAGTTCTGTGAACCAATAGAAGAAAATTTCATCTCCAAACCCTCAAGCAGCTCTCCAGTTAGAAGGCACACTGCTCTACATCTCAGCCCATCAGTTTTCCTCCTTTGGAATAGTACGTTTCATCCTCCATTTCTTGTGAAAGACAACAATCTTGTTTGCCTTTGTCTTGTGCATCAGGTTAAAAGGATTTTCCTGAAAACTTAAAAGTAATAAAAGCACACTTTACTACAACCAAGAGAAATAAGAAGTGCCTGCAGGATTTCTAGTGTTTCATCCAGCACCAAATATCAGACATTTTTATTTTTTATTATATTTTACAAATATTATTTCTGATCATAAAAGTAAATCCATGGCAGAAAGTTAGAACATTCAAAAATATTTTAAGAACAAAAATCATGAGTCATCCTACTAGCCAGAGATAAATGCTTTCACATTTTATATATTTTTCTAGTGTTTTTTTTTAATGCATACATACTTTTTTTTCCAAAGGGGGCTACTGTCTGTATGGTTTTATAACCTTTTAACTCAAAGTATCCTGAGAAGTCACAACAAAAAGACCATCGCACTATGATTTCTCATTGAAGCCTTCCACATCAGGGGTGTCCAATCTTTTGGTTTCCCTGGGCTACAATAGAAGGAGAAGAATTGTCTTGAGCCACACAGAAAATACACTAACGATAGCTGATGAGCTACAAAAAAAAAAAAAAAAAAAAAAAAAAAAAAAAAAAAAAAAAAAAAAAAAAAGCAAGAAAAAATCATAACGTTTTAAGAAAGTTTATAAATTTGTGTTGGACCGTGCTCAAAGCTGTCCTGGGCCTCGGGTTGGACAAGCTTGTTCTACAGCCCATTTAAAACAGTTACCCCCACCCCCCAAAAAATTATGTAACTAATCTTTCCTTGAGCAGTTACATTGCTAATATTTATTATAAAAATCTGCAACAAAAAAATAAAAGACAATCTAAAACTGCCATCCTTGAAAGTAAATCTTTATGCCTATTCCAGCATGTTGTCTTAATGTAAAATTCTAAAGATGCTATGTAAAAGGATATGCCCATCTCTACATTATTAATACACTGTCCAAATTTCCCTTCAGAGATGTTACACCAACTTAGTGCATTCAGACTGCTATAGCAAAAATGCCTTATGCTGGGTAATTTGTAAAAAAAAAAAAAAAAAAAAAAAAAAAAAATTTATTTCTCACAGCAACAAAGGCTGTGCAAAATCAAAGCGCCAGCAGATTCAGTGTCTGGTGAGGACTTGTTCTTTGCTTCAAAGATGGCACCTTTGTGTCTTCACATGGCAGAAGGGGCAAACAGTTCCTTCTCACCTCTTTTATAAAGGCACAAATCTCATTCATGAGGGCTCTCCATGACTTAATTACCTTCCAAAAGACCCCATCTCTTAATACTATCACATTGAAGATTAGGTTTCAAATATGAATTATGGAGCGATACATTCAGACTACAGCACCCAGCCACCAGTAGAATTTTTTTGCTGTTATCTTACACTCTCACCAAAACACTGGATAGCACTTGTTTTAAAAAAAAAAAAAAAATTTTTTCAAGGTTGAGCACAGTGGCTTATGTCTATAATCCCAGAATTTTGGGAGGCTGAGGGGGATGCATCGCTTGAATCCAGGAGCTCGAGACCACCCTGGGCAACATGGTGAAATCCCATCTCTACAAAAAATACAAAAACTTAGCTGAGCATGGTGACACACACCTGTAGCTTCAGCTACCTGGAAGGCTGCTGTGGGAGAATCACTTGAGCCTGGGAGGTAAAGGTTGCAGTGAGCCGTGATTGTGCCACTGCACTCCAGCCTGAGCAACTGAGTGAGACCTTGTCTCAAAAAAAAAAAAAAAAAAAAAAAAAAAAAAAAAAAAAAAAAAAACTTTTTCAATCTGATAGAGGAAAAAATTACTATTTCTTTGCTTAGTAATGATGTTACCCTTTCTTTTCTCTTAAAGTTTTCAATGTTTTCTTGCTGATTTTTCGTCTTTTTCCTTTTACATCAATAGGAATCATTTGTTAGTCATCAGCGTGGGTTTTTCATTGTATATGTATAAGGTATAAATATGCATAATATTTTTCCTCAAGATCAAAATATACACACAACTTGGATTTATGTCTTCAGTGTCAAGTTCTAAGTTAAAAAATTAATGCAAATCTATTCTATATCTACACTTCAAAAAAGGTTATAGATTATGTCTTTCTGTATTATCAATAACATCCTTAAGTTAAAAACCACATGTTTATCTTTTTATAAATCTCATGAAGTAGTAATCCTTTCTGTATACCTCCATAGATTATTCCAATTATACTTAATCCAAAACCAAAAGTTTTTGATCAACTTTCAAGTAAAGTCATTTTATACTTTACTTGAAAGTACAAGAAGATGAAATTTACCCATTAACCTCATGCTACCTCTCCAAATCCCAGAAGGTCACCTTAATTTTTACTGCAAATACAGAATTAAGTTTGAAGATAACCAACAGGTTAACTATACTCGTACAAAACCACCATTACATCATTTATATAGAGACAGCTGTCATTATTTTTTATCTTTTATTGATTTTGAATATTCTAGTATTCATTGACTTAACAGAAAAATTCTGTGGCTTCTTAATATGAAATCAAAACATCACCTTTGGATCAGTGAATCCTAAGATTTATGAAGTTTCAGAATTTTCATCTCAGACTCCCAGGATAAACTGTGTACTTTATGTATAAGGTATGTGTCGAATGTCACCAAAAAGTCTGCTTTCAAAGACTTCAACATTAGGTAAACATGAGACTTAGATACAGAAAGAAAAAGTAGCTTTTCTGAATATGAATAAAGTTTATCAAAGTTTTCTGTGTTGTCAAATCATAGAAATTAATTCAAATCAGCTCTAATTGTATTTCAAATTTTGGCTGTTATGGTATAGTAAGTACATATTAAATAGTCACTTTGTGTGAGTCTTATGTATTGATATTTTAGAAAGACATATGATATGCATAAGTATATCTCCCATAAAAATTATCTTGGCATTGCTCTATTTTGTAAGGGAGACTGTTTACAGACATCTCAATATCTTCAAGTATGGATATCACTTTACTTTAAAAATTTTTCAGTCTCTGATATGGTTTGGCTATGTCCCCACCCAAATCTCATCTTGAACTGTAGCTCCCATAATTCCCACGTGTCATAGGAGGAACCTAGTGGGAAATAACTGAATCATGGGATAGTTTCCTCCATACTGTTTTCATGGTAGTGAATAAATCTCAAGAGATCTGAAAGTTTTATAAGGGGTTTTCCCTTTCACTTGGCTCTCATTCTCTCTTGCCTGCCACCATGTAAGGCATGCCTTTTACCCTCTGCCATGATTGTGAGGCCTCCCTAGCCGCATGGAACTATGAGTCCATTTAACCTCTTTTTCTTTATAAATTACCCAGTCTTGGGTATGTCTTTATCAGCAGTATGAAAACAGACTAATACAACCTCCAAAGTTCTTTTCTCCTAAAACTTAAAATAGCATAAATGCATGAAAATAATGAGTCTTCAGTTCACATTGTCATTTTGAATTATTTCACAATGAAAAAAATTCAACATCCACAAATCACTCACTCCTAGGTATCTTGTTAGGAAAAAAAAAAAAGGACTTTCTTATTCAAGGTAAATGTCATTCTGCATTCCAATAGGATACCACAAGTCCACAGGTCTGTGTCAATAAACCAGAATAAGCCAGCAAATCTGACACTTACCTGCTAGATAACTGAAGCAATTTCTACTCGTTTATGGGGACTGTCTGGAATTTTAGCAGCAACATGCTTTATCTCATACCACTAACTGTGTATCACCTGAAATCACTCTCAGAGATCTCAGGAAAAGCCATGTAGCTGATGCAGTGGCTCACACCTGTAATCCCAGCTACTTGGGAGGCTGAGGCAGGAGGATCACTTGAGCAGGAGGACTGAACAGGAATTCAAATCCAGCCTGGGCAATATAGTGATACCCTGTCTCAAAAAAAAAAGAAAGAAAAAAAACCAAGAAAAATCTGTGCGGGTGTGCACACACATTTTGCAGTTTACACAGCACTTCATTTACACTGTCCTGCCTAATTCTCATACCTTTGTTACCGTATGAAAAATTCTAAAATAGGGTAACACAATGGGTCTTCATTATATGGTGATTTACTCACCACCACAGTATCAACCTTGAACATCAGACCTGCAAAGATCTCATTATTTCATTAAAAGAATCCTGATTCATCATCATCAAATAACAGAAATGAAAAAAAAAGATGGAAACATATGAATTTTTAAAATTTACAAGCTCTGTCAACATACAAGTTTTATTATATATTTATCAGATGTGTCTTAAGCATTTGTTGAAATTTGTCTCACATCAGTAGGCTGATTGGTTCAAAAAATGAGATGCAGAATTTGGCCTTTAGGTTTATCTGTATTACATATAAAAGTATAGATACACATATTAAAAGCATACATATACCACATGCATACACTGAACAGCATAAACACTGAACAAAACATAAATCTAATGAAAAAATCATACTTAAATATAAGATCAGAAGACTTTAATATGATGGCTAGTTATTAGTCACTCAGGAAAACTGAATAGACAGAAAGATTTAAGGAAGCAAATTGCTACTTCTCCTCCAGTAAGACTTTTGTAGGGAGCTGATATCTGAGGATTATTTCACAAGAGAAATTAAAGAGCTGACAAAGGAAGAAGGATTGGGTGCCTTTTTTTCAGATGAAGGACATGTTGAGGAACAAAGATTACAAGCAGGAAAGCAGCAAGAAACAAGAGGATTAATTACACTGTCAAGAGTGACAGAGTGATGGGATTTACTGAGGGGGCTGGAAATCTCAGACTCATCTGTGGGATATAAAACTCAGTCTCTGTGGTTGGCAAGGAAGAAAATCTTAAAAACAAATCCCTGAAGAGGATACCACTGGCTCAGCAGAGTTCAAATATCTGCCAAAGTTCAAGTAGAAGGACTAGAATAAAAGCTCTGTAGTGATACATGCAAGGTAGTTATAAAAAATGGTCAAGAGAGGGGGTCAGATTTTGTGAAAAAGCCTGATGTCTGTGTGGCGACAGCAAAAAATGAAGATACACACTTACACACATACACACGGAATGCTTTCTTGCTAGAGATATTAGTGATATAGCGAGCATTCCTTAAAACAGTGAGACGGCAAAAAGAGGCAAATTTTGAAGTGACAATCTGTAGCTTTATTATTCTTAACTTGGTCTGAGCTGGTAATTAGCTAATCTGTTCCTGCTTTGCCTCCTGAAAGAATGAATAAAGATTTCCTGAGTGCCTACTATGGAGTGTGTACTATATTAGGGATAAATGAAAACATACAGTCATCCTAGAAGCAGAAATGATTACTCCAGTTTCATTAGTGATGTAGGAGGGAAAGAGAGGAAAATCTAATTCAGGCTAATTATATAGAAAGCTATTTTCATTACTGAAAGTTATGAGTTAGAAAAGACACAGCATAACCAGAACTGTACTAATTTAAATCTTGTTGCATATGACAACTTAGATTTAAATTGTTAAACAGTTAAGAATGACTACAATTCAGTGAGTGGTATTTTTTCAGGGTCTGAAATTCACTAGCTCTCTGAAACCATCATTCCACTCAGGAAATTTTATGAATTTGTTTAGTTAAATCTAAGTTAAGTACAAGTGACTATGGTTTTACTGTTTAAATTTCTTACAAAGCCTGGGCACCTGGGGTTCTGATTACTTCCCTGGTGGATTTAATATCTACCTTTATATGTAGGACTTTACACAACTGGGTTTGCTTTAGAAGCAATGATCCCAAGTAGATTAACTCTCTATATCCCCAAGTAGATTGACCATTTGGCACATAGGATATATCTCTAAATCAACAACTCATTTTATTACCCCAAACTGTTTTACTTGTGTCCATCACTCCTCATTCTTGTGTTTTATTTTAAACATAATTGAAACACTTTAATATTTCCTTTAATGTTGGAAGATACTAATAAATTTAACTTAAGACAACTGACCCATTGCTATAACTTTTGTAAATACAGTAAAGCAAAGTATTTAAAATTCTGACTCATTAAAATAAAGAATAAGGCTGGGCGCAGTGGCTCACGCCTGTAATGTCAGCACTTTGGGAGGCCGAGGTGGGCGGATCATGAGGTCAGGAGTTCGAGACCAGACTGACCAACCTGGTGAAACCCCGTCTCTACTAAAAATACAAAAATTAGCCGGGCATGGTGGTGCATGCCTGTAATCCAGCTACTCTGGAGGCCGAGGCAGGAGAATCTCTTGAACCTGGGAAGCAGAGGCTGCAGTGAGCCAAGATCATGCCACTGCACTCCAGCCTGGGTGACAGAGCGAGACCATCCCTCCCCCAAAAAAAGTAATAAATAAGTCTAGTTTCCAAGACACTTTTATCAAGATGGTTATCCCATAATGCTTTAATAAATGATGAAAAACTTGTAACTGCAGCATAGAATAATACCCTACCAGGTCTGATTGCAATGGAAAGATTTAAAGCCCTGTGAAATGAGTAAGCCCCTGCTACTTAGCACTGAAAGGGAATAATCAACAGATTAAAAGCATTGATGTAGCTAATTCTACTAAATCATTAGTTTTGCATTCTACCTACTAGCTTTTTAGTGATGGAACTTTAACTGTTACCGAAAGTGTAGTCAACTGGTATTATAGAAGGAAAACACAAGTGACCTAATCCAGAAGAATCATGCCAACCATAAAACTCAGCAGACTATTCATCACCATGGCAATAACTCTCAAAGCAGACACGGAAGCCAATTCATAGATTCCACTTTCAAACCAGGGGGTTTCTTGGGGGTGTATGTGTGTGTATATAATTTATCCAGTGTCCTGTGCCAAGCTAATAACAATCCAAGATGAAGCTTAAAGAAACTATAGCAGTGGCCCTTTTAATAAGACTGGGTCCTGACTCATGGAAAGGTAATCTGTTCCTCACTACAAAGAACCTTAGAGAATGTTACACAAACACAACAATAATAATCAGGAACGCTCTCCTGGGTGCTGAGTCATTAATTGAATTCGAAGAGTCAGGCATTACTCCTAATACCACCATATTTATGTGAGGATAGCATGTATCTTTTACATGAAAATACAAGTCCTGAAATAATAGATTTTACTATTTACATTTCAGTGAAATATTTATGCTTTGTGACTTACTTGAACACAAAATAACACTCCATTTCTGAGACTTTCAATAAGTTTAAACTGAAAATGTTGGTTGCAGAGATGCTATTTCTAGAAATATTTAAAGCACAATATATGTTAATATCAAACTTTGGTAGCAAAATATTCAAGCCAATAAAAATGGGCTAAAGGACACTATGAAAACGAAAAGACAAGCCACAGACTAGCAGAAAATATTTGTAAATCCATCTTTTTTAAAAACATTTCTTGTAAGGCACTGTGCTGGCAGCAAATTCCCAGTTCTTTTGTCTGAGAAAGTCTTCACTCCTCCTTCACTTTTGAAGGATAATTTTACTGGATACTGAATTCTAAGTGATTTTTGTTTCTGTTTTCCAATAGTTTAAATATTTTATTCAACTCTCTTCTTGCTTACATGTTTTTTGAAGAGATGTCCAACGTAATTCTTACCCTTAATCCCCTAAAGGTAAGGTGAAGTTACCCCTCAACCTTTCAAAAATCTTCCCTTTGTTTTTGAATTTCTGCAATTTAAATAAGATATGCCTGTCTGTAGATTTTTTGGTGTTTATCCTGAGCTTGGTGTCTGTCATTAATTTTGAGCTTCCAAGATTTGTGGTTTGATGTCTGTCGTTAATTTTGGAAAATTCTCAGTCATTATTATTTCAAATATTTCTTTTGATCCTTTCTCTCTTTCTTCTCTTCATGGTATTCCCATTCTGCATATGTTACACCTTCTGTAATTGTCTCATAGTTCTTAAATATTCTGTTTCAGTTTTTTCATTTTTCTTATGCCTTCAGTTAGGAAAGTTTCTATTGCCCTACCTCCAAGCTCACCGATTCTTTCATTAGCCCTCTCCAATCTACTGATGGCATCAAAGGAATCAAAGGCATTCTGCATTTCTGTTAGTTTTGAATTTCTTTAGTTGTGTCCCACAAATTTTGATATATTCTGTTTTCATTTTTATTTAGTCAATGTATTTTTTATCTCCCTTGAAACTTCCTCTTTATCCTATGGATTATTTAGAAGCATGTTGCGTATCTTCTCAATGTTGGAGATTTACTCATCTTTCTGTTATTGATTGCTAGTTTGACTCCACTGTGTTCACAGAATGCATGTATGATTTCAATCTGTCTAAATATGTTGAGGTACTTTTCATAAGCAGGAATATGGTTTATTTTGATATGTACAGTGCCTTCATTAATGTTTACATAGGTATGATTAACTCTCAAGGTCTGTACCTCCCCACAACCTCTTGAATAGTATTTCCAGATTAATCCTGTTTAAATACATTTTGATTTAAGTATTCACAATACACTTCTAGGGATCAAGAACCTAAAATGGCTCCACACTGGCTATCACAACACTGTAAATTCACCTGTGTAGCTTCTGAAGTCCACCATCACCTGGAACCCTCTCCATTGTATCAACTCCCATCTCTATGACTTTGGGAGCATCTCAACTTTTCCTTAGTTTTGATAACTATATTGATAATTACAGTTATTTGATAAACACTTTTGTAGTACACGCACACACACACACACACACACACACACAGTCATTTACCCATTCAGCTAACTTATGAAATAGGTAGGATAATCAGTGATTTTACAACAGAGGAAATAAAAGCTCAGAGTTTGCTACTTGCCCAAGACCACCTAAGTGGCAGAGCCAGGTTTTAAATTCAGATCTTGATTACTCTAAAACTTCTGTTGTCCATCACTGGAAGAAGAATAAAAGCATGACTTTTCCTTTAGCACTTGATTCCATCCAGTTTAATTTAACCAATATTTGGGAGTATAAACTGTAAGCATGGAGCTAGGTACTTGAAGACAATCTGAAAAATAAAGATTCCACAAGATACACTAGAACTAGACTATAATTGTCTGCAGGCAGCTTAAAAACTATGGGACTTTAAGATAGATAATTCTAGTTTGTGAATAAAATTATAAACTCTTTGAGGGCAGGGGTCTTTTCTTTACCCTAGCATATGACTATTCAATCTTCTCTATATTTGCTTCCTGTTTTCCTTTTAAGAGAATTACGAACCTATTAGGACCACTATACATTGTTATCAGTATTGACTAGTTTCTGACCGCTGCTCATCAATACTTCCTTTCTTTTTGGTTCCTTAAGAGAGTCTCCCATAATAGCTATGTCCTCAAATTATAACATACCCCTTCAGTTCCTTCACTCCCCTCAGAAAATAACTGCATCTCCCACACAACTAAAAAAAGAGATACAAATGGCATGCCCTCCTTTACATTTAAATAAGAACATCTACAATAGCACACAAGGTCTATTAGATGTTAAATACTGCTTTAAAAATAGATTCACAGGCCAGGCGCGGTGGCTCAAGCCTGTAATCCCAGCACTTTGGGAGGCCGAGACGGGCGGATCACGAGGTCAGGAGATCGAGACCATCCTGGCTAACCCGGTGAAACCTCATCTCTACTAAAAAATACAAAAAATTAGCCGGGCGAGGTGGCGGGCGCCTGTAGTCCCAGCTACTCGGGAGGCTGAGGCAGGAGAATGGCGTAAACCCGGGAGGCGGAGCTTGCAGTGAGCTGAGATCTGGCCACTGCACTCCAGCCTGGGCGACAGAGCGAGACTCCGTCTCAAAAAAAAAAAAAAAAAAAAAAAATCACAAATGACATTTAAACTATTCCATTTACTTATTTCAGAAATGCACCTTGTGCAAAAAGTTCAGTCAAAAATATATATCATAGTACCTTAAATGCATGTCTTTATGTGACATAGAAATTCATCTTTTTTAGATAGAATAATTAAAATGTCGTGGGCAACTGCTATCCAGGTTTTTAGCTAGCTTAACCAAATCCTCTAAACAGAATTCCTGTAGCCTTCGAAATGTTTATTCTTTTTTCAAAGTATTTTGAAGACAAATTCAGAATATAAAACTTTAATAAGACTTCCACCATTAAAAATGTTTAATTGACTTTTCTTTTTTTTTCTTTTGAGACAGAGTCTCTCTGTTGCCCAGGCTGAAGTGCAATGGCATGATCTCGGCTCACTGCAACCTCAGCTTCCCGTGTTCGAGCTACTCTCCTGCCTCAGCTTCCCAAGTAGCTGGGATTACAGGCGCCTGCCACCATGCCCAGCTAATTTTTGTACTTTCAGTAGAGACGAGGTTTCACCATGTTGGCCAGGCTGGTCTCAGAATCCCAACCTCACCCACCTTGGCCTCCCAAAGTGCTAGAAATACAGGCATGAGCCACTGCGCTTGGCCTTAATTGACTTTTAATTGTTTTTTTTACATCATGTGACTGACTTCATGTTAAAGATTCTAAGAGGTAAAGTATTTTCTGAATACAGAAGATTTTTTTCTAGTATTCTTGCATAAACAGATTTCATTTTGTCTTCATGTAAGGGTGAATAATTTCAATCATCCCCCAAACTGGCAGCAAGAAGCTATTCAATGTGCTGCTAGCTAACCCCTACAGCTTGTGCAGTCATATTCTGAATGAAAACCAGAAGATAAAGTGTGTGTATGCATGTGTGTGTGTGTAGGCAAAAGGAAGCTGGAGGGTTAATCACTATATATATCTCTTCCTTAAAATCTGATTTCAGGATGGAATTTTTTCATTTTATCCATAAAAAGGAAACAAACTAAAAAGGTAGATTTTTTTTCTTTCAAATTGGCTACTACTTAAATAACTGCCTACTCCTGAGAGTAGGTAAGCCTAAAGTTAAATTATGCATTTCATAAAACTCTAAGCCTATTCCCAGTAACGCAGCTCATTAGTGACCAATTAACCCATTTTCATAATCCTATAGTAATCTCAGCCAGAAATGTTGACACATCTCTAGGGCTGGCTGGATAGTCTCATCTTAATGAAGATGAATGGTGTATCAAAGAAACTATGACTACACACAATTCGTCAAGGTGATCTACTGTATCGAGACCTTCATCAACAACGCATTCCATTTTGAGCCCCTTAGTACAAAACTCCCTTTAGGTTTTCCCACATAATCATGGTGATAATGACAACAACAATGAGGAGAAGATACCCGTAATAACAATAATTACATTATTCTGTGAACTTCTTTGTGCTCCACAATGTACTAGGCATTTTATATATACTATCTCATTTAAGCCTAACAATCCCAACACTATACCCTCTTTACAACTATAAAACTTAAGGCTCAGAGAGCATGCATGCCCAAAACTAAACAGTGAAGACTATGAAACCCGGTCTTTTTGCTACATCCTACACTCACTATCTACATAAAAAAGCAACTGGTAAATGTTCCTTAAAACTATTTTTCTTTAAATAGTCAATTATTTTTTGGAGAAGTCAAATAAATGACTTACTGTTTACTAAGAAATATTTCTTAAAGATAAAAAAGAATATGATTTGCAATAAAGAGAACACAAAAGTACTTGCCAGATTACTCATAGTTTGGAGGTTACAGTGGCCACAGGAGAATGAAACTCTTGGGCTAGCTCTGAAGATTAAAGGACATGTTGTTAATCATTGTTAAGGCCTTGAATACAGTCACCTCAGTCATTATGCAAGGAACAGAATAAGTAAGCTATGAGAGGAAAATATAACATTTTCTTCTAGACTAAGACACAGAAATAGCAGCTGCAACATTAGACAAAAATGCCCACCTAGGTAGTCATGACCACCACACTAGAATCGAACAATACCTAAATAATGGAGTACATGGAGATGATTTTACTAGCAGCTGACCAGCATTCCTCTCCCAAAACAGATACTGGAAAGAAATATAGTATATTCGTCCATTTTCACACTGCTATAAAGATACTATACAAGATTGGGTAATTTATAAAGGAAAGAGGTTAAAGTGACTCCCAGTTCCACAGGCTTAACAGGAAGCATGGCTAGGAGGCCTCAGGAAACTTAGAATCACGGTGCAAGGTGAAGGGAAAGTAAGCCTGTCCAACAGGCGAGAGGGGAGTGTGTGTGAAGGAGGAACTGTTCAACACAATAAAACCATCAGATCTCATGAGAACTCACTCTCTATCAAGAGAACAGCATGGGGAAAACCATTCCCATGATCCAATCACCTCCCACTAGGTCCCTCCCTCAACACAGAGGGATTCTGGGGATTACAATTTGAGATGAGATTTGGGTGGGGACACAAAGCAAAACCATTATCCTATAATAATTACGTTCATTCAGTAGTATCCTGGCACCTTTAAAAAACCTAGGTATATCTTTTGTGAGATGAAGAAAAAATAAAAGGACATGCGAAAAAACCTCAGCCCAGAGATAAGAGGACCACGTGTTCTTGGTGGATGAAAAAGTAACAACAACAGAAATAAAGGCAGGTAAAAAGAAAACCAAACAAACAGAAAAACTCATGGAGATAGAAGAAATATCCATTCCATTTTACTAAGCATCATACCACATATATCAAGGCATCCAGATGAATGATTAAAATTCTAGAGAAGGGACTAGGGTTTTCTCCACAGCAAGAAAAGTAAAAACGTTGAAAATAATATAAGCTGGTTTTTAATGGAAAATTCATTTTTATTTTTATTTTATTGAAAAGGGGTCTCACTCTGTCACCCAGGCTGGAGTACAGTGATACAATCTCAGCTCACTGCAGCCTTGACCTCCTGGACTCAAGGGATCCTCCCACCTCAGCCTCCGGAGTAGGTGAGACCCACAGCTAACTTTTGTATTTTTTGTAGAGACAAGGTTTCTCCATGTTGCCCAGGCTGGTCTCAAACTCCTGAGCTCAAGTAATCCTCCCACCTCAGCCTCCCAAAGTGCTGGGATTACAAGAGTGAGTCACCACGCCTGGCCAGAAAATTCATTTTTAATTACCTATAGATTAATAATTCCTTCAAAAATTTCCAAGTGATGTGTAATTCTAAAAATGCCAATGCTTTCAAAACCATATAATCAGTTTAGTTTTGTTTTCTTTCCTCCTTAGTTGCTTCCTCCTCTCCCTTTTCTTCTATTTGTTCGCCAGTTTATTCAGAAACAACATATAAGATGGCCCTGTCTTACTACTGTTCCAGGGGCACTAGGCTACAATAACATTCAAAAGTTTCATGCTTAAAAAGATTCTCTGCATCTAACTGTTAATTCCCATTTAACTCACTGTGACAGTTCACAATATTAATACTTTTACCTTACATTTTTCATAATAAAATACTTTCATATCCATGATCTCAATTGATTCTTATAACATGTAAGCTGGAAGGTAAGCAGGTCCAACTGCCACATCATTCCCATTTTAAAAATAAGCAAACTGACACAAAGACGTCAAGGAACTAGGGTCACAACACTGAAGGGCATCTGCAGCACAGCCCAGGTGTTGACAGGGAGCTCCGAACACCTAGCCTGGGACCCTCATCACGACTTCACACTAACAGCATTTCATGGATAACTGCAGTATTTCTGAGTATATGCAAATGACAAAGTTTCCAAAGAAACAGCAGACTGATTTAAATATACTAATTTTTCTACAAATGAACTCACCTCAGAAATGAAAATAAGCTCCAATTCTTAACGTTTCTACTTCAGTCCAATGAAGGTTAAATTAAAGGGGTTCTGCATGTAACAAAATGATAAAAGTAAAATATTCATTTTGAAGCACAATATGCAACCCATAGTTGCTTTTGCTTAATAAGTATAAGTATATTTCATTCTCTCCTATACTTTTTTGTTCCCTCTTTTTTATCAAGATTCAAAATTATATAGATGGAAACAATGAAGAGGAAAGAGATCATGAAGGATCAAATATTGTCAAATGGTGCATCCCATGTTAATGCTACTTGACTTAATCCTTACAGTAACCTTGGGAAGTAGTGAAAAAGCTAACATTCTAAGATTAAAACTATGATTTGAATCCATGTCTAATCCCAAATACCTCAAAGCTACTTTATTTTGCATCTTTTTAATATTTTTCTAGCATTTTATAAACTGTAAGTAAAATAGGCACATTTAAGTATTTCTTCTATGTAGTTGGGCACATGTATTGAGCTCAAAGCCTATAAACATAGTAATCAGGTTATTTAAATTGTAGACCTTTTAAAAGTACATGTTATTAAATGTAACCTATATCTGTGTAACTTACTATTGTAAAATATATGTTGAATATGTATCCATCAATTAAATATTTAAATAATCCATAATTGGGGATATTTTTAAAAACTCAAATAGAAAAAAATGCCAATAATAGGACAAAGACGAAGAATTTGTGGTTTTTTGTGTTTTGTGACAGGGTCTTGCTCTGTTGCCCAGGCTGAAGTACAGTGTCACTATCATAGCTCACTACAGCCTTAACCTCCTGGGCTCAAGCAATCCTTCCACCTTGGTCTCCCAAGTAGCTAGGACTACAGGTGTGTACCACCACATCCAGCTACTTTTTAAATTTTTTTGTAGAGATAAGGTCTCACTATGTTGCCCAGGCTAGTCTCAAACTCCTGAGCTCAAGCAATCCTCCTGCCTCAGCCTGCCAAAGTGCTGGGATTATAATCACGAGCCACTGTGCCCGGCCGAGTTTGTGTTTTAAACCAAAAACTACCCTAGTAGTGGCACTTTAATGAACTATAATAATTAACAATATTAACTTTTTTATAACATGAGTCTAGCAGCAAGGAAAATGGACTTTGGAGTAAGGGAGATCTGCATTTGAATTCCAACGCCGTAAGTTAACACTATGGAAATACTGAAGATGAGAATTCCATTCTTCTGTACAGATGTTAATATAATAAAAAAATCACTTGCCTGCAGGCCACACATATTTGACAACCTGAGCAATGTCATAAAGAAAGTGTAAAACCTATATGGCTAGCTAAATAGATGTCACACCCTCTATGTGCTGAACTTCTGCATTTTACTCACAGAAGACGCCCTCAAGCTTGGTTAAGATCTTATTAATAAATCTTTCTTTTTGTTTAGGTTCTAATGTTTCTACTTTTTTATACAAACTTTATACAAACATTTTTTATACAAACTTTAAAATTAGCAATCAATCCGCAGCAGGTTAGAAGCATTAAATTTGAATTTAGGAAGTTAGGGTTGCTAGATGTGGCAGAAAGAAAGAATATAAGAAAGAAATTGATATATTATAATAATAAGAGAAAAATAATACAAAAGATGCAAAGAAAAAATGCATAAGGCATCCTGAGAGTATGTGATCTAGAACCAAACAACCAAGCATATATCAATACCCTCCATGGAGACACTGTATTACAGCCCAAATAAACAGTATGCATAATGATGAATTTACATTATGCTTACGAAGGATGGGATGTGCTCAATGCTTATAAGAAAAATTATCCTAAATCATTAAAAAAATAAAATCTTCATATTTAAAGTAACGCACTTTAATTCATGTAGCTAGACAGCTAGGAAACTCACTTGTTTTTGAATTTGAAAAGCACACTATTAGGTAAACCTGATAAATGAGATGTTAGAATAGTTAATAGAACAACTATTAGGGGCTCAGGCCTCATACCTAGTACCAGATAGTGTACTAAACACAACAGTGTAGGTTTTTTCTTTCAAAAAGCTCATAGCTCAATAGAAAACACCACCATAAATATGAATAAATTGTAATACTATTTGGTACTGTAACAGAGGTTAAACAAAAGACATATAATGTTTAGTTTTCTCCTTTTATGACATTATCAGCTACTGAAGTTCAAAGCCTAGACGCTTTAGTTCAGAAAGGGTTGCGAAGCATGACTTTAAGAAGGCTGAAACAAACAAAATAGTTTAGAAGAAATATACCAAAGGCAAGACACTGTAACATAGATTAAAAATAAGCATCAGAAGTTCCATCCCTCCTCCTTTCTACAAAGAAAAATAATGACAATAACAACAACTAACATTTAATGAGAGCTTACTGTGTTCCAGGCTCTGCCCTAAGTGCCCAACGTATATGAACTCATTTAATCATCACAATGACCTTATGAGGGAAGATCTATTATTATCCTAAATTAATAGATGATAAAATTGAGGTATGAAGACACTAAATTATTTGCCCAAAGTGACACTGGTAAGTGAAGAACTAAAATGGTAAACAGAAAGTGTGGCTTCAGAGCCCATGATGCTAACTATTATGTACCCAAATATTAAAAACTTAATGATGCCATTGTGTTGTAGAAGGTACAGTTCTCAAAGCATATCCTAGTGACTCTTTTTTAAGAGCTATTATTAAAACTGTTTCAACAGTCCTTCAACACAAATTATTTTCCATTTTTGCTCATTTACCAATATATGTTTATGATTTGGATCTATTTGCTCTATATTCCTCAGGTGCTTTTTGTAAGTACATCAAAAATTTCCATATGACTCCTGCCATTAAAAACTCAGAGACTAAGAAAGAGTAGCATTTTTCCATTTTTTATACAAACTTTAAAATTAGCTAAACAAATAGTAAATGAGAATTCGCTCTTCATAGAAATATTATTTTAATCTTACATACAAACTACCAAAATACATATATTTCCTAGTGGTATTTCTGGTAGACAGTGTTTAATACATAGTAGCTAATATTTTAATCATGAATATCCAACTATTATTCTAATTAATATCACTTTTATTCTAACTAATATTAGAGTCATTTCTCAAATGCCAGCAATATTTCCCATAGGTGTAAATGATCATTTAGAAACACATCCACTCTGAGTGACTAAGAAACCCTTCTGTACATTGCAGCTATTAGTAGGCTTCACATAATTACAAGATTTTGCCTATAACGCCTATTCACCTAAGTTGTGAATATTAAGGATAAATAATATTGTTAGGAAAATTTAAAGATGGGCTTCTGTCACTTAAATACCCAAAGTTAACTTACATTTTCAATATGTTTGGTGCTTGAAGGATTAATCTATACTAAAAATATCAAAATAATTCATTGAACTTACTGAAGGTCCTTCTATAAGGACATTCTTAGCCCTGAAGATAAAATATTAACAAAGAACAACTTCCCTCTAACTCACTTTATCCCCTGGGCCATTCTGCATTTACCTTAAAGCACTTACGTTGTATTTAATATCAGTCATTTGTTTGCATATTTGTCGCATAGTTGGAATATAAACTACAAAAGGACACAGGCCAACTTGCTTTTTTTGTAATACCAGCACCTACAAAGTCCTGGCAGTAGCAGGTGCTTAATAAATGTTTGTTGAATCCACATACAAGCATATATCTTCATTCCAAGGACTTCAGATTAAATCATTAAGCATGCCACAGTTAAACAGTCCATGGTGGAGCTAAATCTACCAACCCTGAGACTTGACTCTCGAGAGACTTTCATTTGGTCTTATTCTGACCCCTTTGCCCACAGAGGCATGTCTATGCAGATTGCTCTAATATAGCACAGACTACATTCCTGGATTACTCTTCTAAGCCTAGATCCTTTAATCTATAATAATAGCTACCACTCACTGATAGCACTCTATGTGCCAGGTACAACATCAAACACATCATATACCTTAGTTCATGTGATCTTTACAATAACCTGAGAGTAGTATTACTCCCATTTTACAGGTGAAGATGCTGAGGCCTTAAAGAGGTTATGAAAAGTGTTTAAAGTCCCAAGGTCATGGAGCAGAGGCAAGATTTGAGCCACATTTGTCAGACAGTACAGTCCACATTCTCGATCACTGACATTCCTAAACAGAAAGTATGATGATTAATTTTGGGTGCCAACTTCATTAAATTAAGGAATACCTAGATAGCTGGTAAAACATTACTTCTGTGTGTATCTGTGATGGTGTTTCTGGAAGAGATTAGTGTGTGAGTTGGTGGACTGGTGAGAAGGATCTGCTGCCCTGAATGTGGATGGGCACCCATCCAATCGACTGGGGGACCAGATGGAACAAAAAGGTGGAGGAAGGGTGAATTTCTTCCTACTCTTCCATAGTCAGGACACCCTTCTTCTTCTGACCTTGGATGTTAGAACTCCAGGGTCTCTGGCTTTTGGACCCTGAGACTCATACCTGCAGCTCCTCGAGCTCTTAGGCCCTCAGCTTCCCTGGTTCACAATCGACTAACCTGGTTCTCCAGCTTGCAGATGGCCTATCGTGGGACTTATTGGCCTCTACAATTGTGTTAGTCAATTCCCCTAATAAACCTCTTATAATCCATCCATCCATCCATCCATCCATCCATCCATCCATCCATCCATAAATACATATCCTATTGTTTCTGTCTCTGAAGAACTCTGACTAGTACAGAAGGCTACTAGTAAACAAAGCTTTTCAAAGAAGCCTCTAAAGGTCCCTTGAGAGTCACTTTAGATAGTTTTTAATGAGCTTTTAAAAAGCAATGTTTGTTGCCTTGTGGGAGTCTACCATTTTCAACTCTTACATTCTCTGACACACAGGGACTCAGGAATACAGAAAATACTAACCAAAAGAAGCTACTCCGAGGTGATGGCAAAGTTAAGGATAAAAATCATGCTCAAAGGAAAAATCTGAGCAGTCTAGAAATCTTGTGAGCAAAACACTAGAAAAAAAAATCAAACTCCTAGATGCACAATCTTATTGCATAAAGGACCAAATCCCTATTAATAACTAAAATCCTTATAGGGCTTAAAAACTCTAGAGCACTTACAAGTATACACACTAAGTTCACTAAATAGGAAATTCCTAGGCTGGGAGCGGTGGCTCACACCTGGAATCCCAGCACTGTGGGAAGCCAAGGTGGGCAGATCATGAGGTCAGGAGTTGGAGACCAGCCTGGCCAACATGGTGAAACCCCATCTCTACTAAAAACACAAAAATTAGTCAGGTGTGGTGGTGTATGCCTGTAATCCCAGCGACTCGGGAGGCCAAGGGAGGAGAATTGCCCGAACCCAGAAGGTGGAGGTTGCAGTGAACCAAGATCGTGCCACTGCACTCCAGCCTGGGCGACAGAGCAAGACTCCATCTAGAAAAAATTTTAAAAATAAAAATAAATAAACAAATGGGAAGTTCCTGAGGCAAAAAAACTGCCGCCAGAACATATGTGTCACATAGATTTAATGCTAAAACTTTCATGAGAGGCAGTGCAAACAGGAATAAGGCTAAGGAATAAGACAGTCTCTCCCAAGTTTAAACTTCAGCTCTGCCAATTAATACATGACTTCAGGAAAGGTACTTATCAACTACTCTGAGCCTCAGTTTCCAGTATGTAAAATGGAAACAATAATACCTCCCTGTAGTGAAATTAAGAGAAACATGGCTAATGCATCATGTCCACAACCATTAAGTTGAGTACATCTATGTGGATTGGTAATGATAGAAAAAAGGTAAATTTCTTTTTTAAAAAATGGTGCTTTTAGTAACCTGTATGTTCCAAAGCAGCTGCAGCCAAGAAACTGACCAATAATGGAGACTTGTCCTAAAGTCCAAGTTCCCAGGCAGAACTGGACTGCCCACAAGGGAGACCCTACCCAGAGAGGTATATCTAAAAAACTGCTCTTCAGCAACGTGGGCTTCATGGGCAGGCAGCTGCATAGAGTCATGGGCTCAAAAGGTCCAGGACCTTGTTCTGTGATAATAATCTTTAAATTCTTAATAACTGTATCTTTGAATTTGTGTTTTGTACATAAAGCCCAATGGGATAACAGAGCTTGGCTTAACACTGTGGCTCATGTGCAGTCCTGCTCCTGGCCAGCCCCCTCCACTAGGAACAGAAACTGGGTTGCAGAGAGGAAATGGCCACCCCCTCTTGAGCCAGTGGTGAGATACCACTTTAGGTAGGTGACTCAGTGGGGTCCTCTTGCCCACCCCCAATTCAGGCACCAAGTGAATCCTGGCAGGACTGTTTGTAGGCTGATCATCTGCAGTTTGGGGTAGAAGGGGAAGGTGACTTTCCTAGCTGGAACCCCCACATTTCATTTTGCTCTTGGCCCTGCAATTTATCTAGCCTGCCCTGTCCCTGACTTTGTGATGGCAACAAAAACACTACCAAGAGAAGAGAGGTAATTGGTTAGCAAATATCATTTTTTAAAGTGTAAAGTCCACTGGGAAACTATTAGCTACTCCAGGTTAGATTAATCAAACTGTTGCCTTTGCAACATGGCATTGAGACCAGCAACACCAAGTCTTAATGATTAAGGAAAAAGAAACTTTGTTCTAGAGTGGAGCTCAACAACCATGGATATAGCACTTTGTTAAAAGAGCTGGCCTCTTCCTTCCTCTTTCACCCTATGAGATACCACGTGATAGCGTCTTCCTCTGCCCCTTCCTTATTTAATTGGTCCTTCAAAGAAATTTATTTAAATGCAGATACTGTTCTAGATCCAAGTATACAAGGATGAACTACAGTGACTGAAACTGACCAGTAAGAATAACAATAGCTAATATTTGAGCACTTGCCAGCTAATATTTGCTGCCTAAAGCACCATTGAGAAGGATTCTCACGACTCTTTCAAGGTTCCAGGCTCTTTAATTCTAATAACAAGCCTATGAAGGTAAGTTGTAATACTGTCCTATTTCAAGAGACAAGAAAATTGAAATATGTAGAATTTGAGTAACTCACAAATTCATACAGGTACTAAGTGGTAAAGGTTGGTTTCAAACTTAAACAATTACAACACAGTATGATAAATGCTGAAACACAGGTTATGGGAATAGTATAAACAAGAATTTAAGTAAACCAAGTAGTTATGGATAACGTTAACAAATACTTTTAAAAGTCTTGTGTGAACTAGCCTAAAAACTTAACTGTCTATGATGATGATGATGATGATGATGATGATGATGATTACTAATTTTTGAGATGGAGTCTTGCTGTGCCGCCAGGCTAGAGTGCAGTGGCGTGATCTTAGCTCACTGCAACGTCCACCTCCCAGGTTCAAGTGATTCTCCTGCCTCAGCCTCCCGAGTAGCTGGGATTACTGGCATGCACCGCCACGCCCAGCTAATTTTTGTATTTTTAGTAGAGATGGGGTTTCATCATGTTGGACAGGATGGTCTCCATCTCCTGACCTCATGATCCACCTACCTCAGCCTCCCAAAGTGCTGGGATTACAGGCGTGAGCCACCACGCCTGGCCAATTGTCCATTATTTTTAAAAGTATTTGTAAAGAAAAACTCTGTTTCAAAGAAATTAGTATAAAAGAACACTTTACAACCTAATTGATTATTACAGACTAAGTTCAGTAGATTTTAGCTTCCTCACCTGAGAAACAAAAGAACTAGACTAGATCAGGATAGCAAGTACATGACGTTTGTGCGGGCACTCCCCATTCCCATAAAAGACATCAATAATTTATCATTACACTCTTTAATGCTGAGCTGAACCCAAAAATGTGGGAATTCTCAACCTTGCTCTAAACAGCCACTACTAAATTCTAAAGTCAGCATGGAAATGGAAACCAGGTATTATCCCTGAATTAGACAATCTCCACAGTCCCTATCTGACTCCAAAAATCTATGACTATGTATCAAAAAAAAAAAATTCTTTAAACCACAGAAAAAGAAATCACTTTTATTTTGTCAGGTGAGTGTACCAATCATTGCTAGCAAAATACAGACCTCTCATTATTTACTTTCAAATCCTTGAAATACACAAAGAGGAATTAAATAAAGACACTGCCCCATCTTTAAAATTTTCATAGACTATCTAGACAATAGCTCAAGTTCTCTGCCTTTTAGTAGAAACATCAAGAGCTATGAGCTATTATATGTGGTTTCCCAGTACACGTAAGTTTAAAACAACAAAGGATGAATGACTAGGGCAAATACGTTGTCCAAATGAAACTAGTTAACATTATTAAACTGAATTACTATCATGACAATAAATGCAATCATGCCATAAAATGTCACAAAGCCTTATGAGGGTTGAAGGGTTACATCATTTTCTTTAACACACAGCTTTTATGTGGGATTGCATTCTATGAACACCTTTATAGGAGAAAAAGAAGCATCATACAATTATATAATCAGGCCAGTACTGGTATTTTTGAGGTGAGTTTGCCTATACCAGTGTATTAAACAAATGTTTCAGTCAGTGATGCATCTAATAGATAACTAATCTTTCCTTGAAGCAGGAGTCAGGGGGAGACTTCCTAGAACTAAACTGCCCTCAGTAGTACTGTGTCAAAGGATTATATTGCATGCTAACCAGCCAGTCAATCCTCCTTAGCTGCTAAATATAATTTAACACCTAGAATATCAGCCCCATATTATTATCTGCCTAATCAAACACTTCTCCTTGATTTCTAATTTGTTCAAAATAGAACAAATTTTCTTTCCCACCGCAAGCTTTCCCACCATAAGCTTACTCTTCAAATGTTCTCACTTATTTTAACGGCACTTCCTTTCTCCTCATCACTCTAGCCATTGGTGACTCTATCATCGCACGTCTGGATTATCAAAATGAGCTTAACTGGTCTTCCAATTTTAAATAACTTCCCCCTTCTAATCAATCTTCTTTTTCTAAGACTGTAAGAATTCATTCAAAAAGCACTGCTGTCCTCTCTCTCAGAACCAACAATGGCAACACATGAGATCATACAACATAAGAAACATTAGCTTATTAATCAAGAAGCTTGGGTTCTAGCCCCAATTCCTCCTCTCAGTAATTTGAGCAACTCAGTTTGGTTTCCTCACCTGAAAAGCAAATCCTGGATTAGAAGAGCTCTGGAATCCCTTCCATAGGACAACAACAAATCTCTTATCCTGGAAATCATGGTTCACCATAATTTAGCTAATCAAACTCACCTGCGATCATCCCCAAGCATATTCTCCTATTGTCTGCTACTGTTTGTATGCTCCTGAATTATGTCAGTTACCATAGCGCCCTACTAATTAGTTCTTCTTAGAAAATGAACTAATCTTCCTTTCTTACCAAAACTGCTCTCAAACAAAAGGGTTAACAAGGGACTCCTTTCTTCGTCTTTTTCTGATATTTTTAAATTCTCTACAGTCAATACATATTTTGTATGCAGGAAGTGTTCAGAGAAAATAAACTTTTCAAACCAGAACTACAAAGTAAAATTATCTCAATACATGAAGCCTAACCTAGTAACCCTCAATAATATATCCTATTTTTCTTCCTAGAGATTTTATTTGCTGTGCACATTTGGAATATTAACTTTAAAACAACCTATATAAACTGTGGTCCTAATGTAAAGACTCAACAGTTAATAAACTGATTTTATTTTGGTTCTTTTAAGTGCACGGTCTAATTTATTAATGGTAAGCTGAAGTGGATATCATATATAGCTAATATGGTTATGAGAAAGTGCTTAATCTTAGTACATTAACAAACTTACTCCATTTCCTAGAAACCCAATCTATTTTTCAAACCAAAATGCACTATTTTAGGAGCAACTGGTTAGTTCCAGTACTACCAATGCAGTAATTTTATAAGTTAAATTATTTTTGTGAACCGATTGGAGAACCCCTAGTTACCATCTACAACACTAATAGTAAGAAAGTGGCAAATGATCAAAAAAGTAACTAGTGGGGACCCCAAAACATATTTTCCTTTCCCTCAGCCATCATTCAGCTTACAGAAGGAAGAAATGAATGATCCAGAGATAGTACCCTATTCTCCAGAATCTTCAGTGACTTGATTTCAATATAAAACAGCATAAATACTCCAATTTAAGAAAAAGTAGCCAGGCGCAGTGGCTCATGCCCGTAATCCCAGCACTTTGGGAGGCTGAGGTGGGCAGATCACAAGATCTGGAGATCGAGACCATCCTGGCTAACATGGTGAAACCCCATCTCTACAAAAATACAAAAAATTATCTGGGCATGGTGGCAGGTGCCCATAGTCCCAGCTACTTAGGAGGCTGAGGCAGGAGAATTGCTTGAACCAGGGAGGTGGAGACTGCCTCCAGTGAGCCGAGATCGCACCACTGCACTCCAGCCTTGGCAACAGAGCAAGACTCCATCTCAAAAACCAAAACCAAAACCAAACCAAACCAAACAAAACAAAACAAAAGTAATGCCCCATGCATGCAAAAAGGGCAGAGAATTTGCTATCAAAAGGTCTGTGCCAAGCCCCACAACTCAATAACTCATAGTCAAGTCTCAGAGCTCCTTATCCTCAGATTCCTTAACAGCAAAATGGGAGAAAATCATAATACCAGTCATGTCTACTGCATAAGATCACTGAGAAGCAAATGATATAACAATGTAAAATGTTTTGAAAACTTCAAAATTCTTCACAAATATCAATTAAAATATTATGAAGCAATATTCTTAAGTCAAATGCTCACCAATTTTAAGTATTCAACTATTACCAAATAAATTCACCAAGTAGGAAAACTAAAGTGATGAGGATTAGAAAGGAAAGAATTATCCTCAATAATATCAATTTTCTAAGTCTGGATTTTTACACATCTTGTTTTTTTTTTTTTTTAAAGTAGGACACAACAAAACTCTACAGAAACAATTTCAGTCAATTAAGTGTCTGAACACCTACACCTTTTCTTAAAGATCTCCAGGGAGAGAAATTCCACAGTTCCCTTTGTATTTTTCACTCTGGATCTGAACAACTCAGATAAAGTATAAGCACGTAGCTTTCATTCCTTTCATCTGATATAAAGAAAGGAAAATATACCCAGTTGGTTTAAAATGGAATAACTCTAGGTAGAAAATTCTATTCTGCAACAAGTTTTATGTCAGGTAAAGACAAAATATCCAATGTATAACAGATCTAAGCTTTTCCTCTTTTATTCACATATACTCCTTAAAGGGCAAAAACATCCATTGCCTAGCCCCTCTTCTCATCAAAAAAACCCTATCTGGTTTCCTAAATTTCATAATGGAATGCTAACTTTGACACTTGCTAATCCAGAATATAAAACGTATAGTCTTCTCTTCCCTCCATATCATAGAACATCAGCACTTTATGTACTTGTCATATGTTAACGTTAAACTCCAGCAATGTAAATACTGAGATAACTGATGCCAGAGGGAACTTAAGGTACTTTTAACTATTTTTGTCAAGATCCATCCTAGTGTTCTTTTGGAAGAGCTAAATGTTGAACTATATTAACCTTCATTGGTCATAAAATGTATTGATTACCTATTTAAGGTTATGCCTTAGGCTCTCACTAAGGGCCAATATAAGAAATGAGTAATTAAAATTTTTATTCCAGTTTCCAACACTGTCCAATAGGTTTTTCAATATATCTTTTAATATAATATTATTTATAGCACTCGCTGTCTGTGGCATTTCATTGACAATTCATGCATTATAATTTATTGAAATTCTTATTTGCTTGTCTATCACGTACCCTGGACAGTATCCTCAAGGGTAGGAATGTCTTGTTCAACATTATTTCTCAAACACTGAGCAAAGGGCTTGCACATAATAGAGCTCAATAATCATTTGCCTAATGATTAAATCATTTATAATAATTTGTTTCCAAGATATATGTTCAGTCCAAAATAGAAAATAATCTCCTTACAAGAAACCACATTTTCCACATTTTCCTTTTGTTTTTCTTCTTCACTCTTGCTGTGACTATGCCTCACTCAAAGCAGGGACTCAATAAATACTTGATGATGACAATAACAATTAAGATAGCGGTAGTGGTAGGAAGAAAAATTAACCTAATCAAAACAACATATATCATATTGTTCATAATATCTTTGTATTACATTGTTCATTATTTATTAAAATCAAACATAAAATTAAGTGATTATATGTTGAGATTACAGATATTTTCTTCTTTATTTCCTGTTTTCTAACATTAGTTAGGGAATATTAGTTGTGCTTCCACACATCAGTAAGCCCAAAATAAATCAGTTCCTTATGTAAACAAAATCTAGCAGACTATAGTACTTCATCTAAGAAAAACGAATCTCCTTCCGTAGAATAGTTACACTTCAGAAACCTAAAAGCCCACTGCCTTTTGTTCCTTTTGTCTAAGATTTCAGATCACTTTCCTGTTTCTTCCTGCTGAGGACAACTTTCTCCAGAATTGGACTCTATTTTTCTAAACCTGCCGGGTGCTTGGATGAAGATAAGAAGAAAATGGGGAGCCAAGAGTGACAACGATCTCCCACCCTGTAGAGGACACACCTGCCACTCCAGTGCTGAGTGAGAGTTTGCCATGGCCCTGCCCTAATTCCAACTCCAGTTTTAGTTCATAGCTGGCAAAGCAGTTGTCCCTGACAAACAAGCTTGGCTTCATACTCCATCCTATGGCAGACATACATGCACATGCACACACAAAAAATGCTCCTATTTATATATGAAACAATGTTTACTACAGTCCAAGGTGCTTTGATCCCATAAGCAGTCCAATCACTCAATGAAGATAAAAACCTAAAAAAGAAATTCCTTGACATGTGTCTATCAAGATAAACTCCCCCCCCACTCAATTTGAGCATTTGCGTTGTACTCTACCTAAGTTTTCATTTTCCCAGAATCATAGTGTTTGAAAAGTATACCTCTTTATGGTCTCATATGGACAATGCTAGACTCCAGAAGTATAGGCAGATGAAGAGATGAATCTGACACCTGGAAATATTCACTCTGGTTCCCAGATTCAAGAAGCCTCAAGCAGTGAATAATTGCTCAACACCAACCACAGGATGCCAAAGTAAGCCAGCAAGAATGAAAACAGTGGATGCTTTTCATTGCTTTGTTGAGTACTTGAAACCATAGCTATTATTCATATGATACTGAATAGAAACATACTTCCAGCATTGCTGTGTGTAAACATGTTGACTATCCATATAAGCAATTTTTAAAGACCATGGTTTAGAAACATATCTACCAATTAAGATTCTGGATTTATATTAACTCAAAAAGAAGCATCTTATGTAAAAATATCCCTTCTTTTTTTAGTATCGAAAGGATTTTCTTTCTGAACCCTTCAGCTCAAGCTACAGTATACTGCAAGAACAAAACTCTTAGTACATTAGACAGTAAAAGTAAATGTTAAGATACAGAAGGACACTGTTTCTCTCCTTGTCACAATAAGGACCAAATCCTTAGTTCAGCATTCAATAATCCACATTATCACTGGGTGTGGTGGCACATGCCTGTAAATCCCAGCATTTTGGGAGGCCGTGGCAGGCGGATCACTTGAGGTCACGAGTTCGAGACCAGCCCGACCAACATGGTGAAACCCTGTCTCTACTAAAAATATAATAATTAGCCAGGCATAGTGGTGTTTGCGTGTAATCCCAGCTACTAGCAAGGCTGAGGCAGGAGAATCGCTTGAACCTGAGAGATGAAGGCTGCCGTGAGCTGAGATCACGCCACTGTACTCCAGCCTGGACGACAAAGTGAGACTCCATCTCAAGAAAAAAAAGAATCCACATTATCAATGTCTGCCTTCTAGCCTCAACTCCACTGATCCCAACATTTATTCATTCATTTTGGCAAAAATATATGGCACTATAGCAACAAACAAGGCTTCAATGATCCCAATCCTAAAAAGCTCACATCCAAGTGTCCTCCAGGCAAACCAGTCAATTAGTGTGCCCTGCAAACACTTACTTAACAAATACTTAATGGATAGATTAAATACTGGGCAGTTTCAGAAACTAGGGACATAGCAGGAAAAAAAGGGGGCAACATTTTTTGCCTTTACAAAGGTCACAACCCTAGTGAAAGAAAGAATATACCTATCCCTTGTACTTTTATGCTATGTTCATGCCATTTCTCTCTCTCTTCCCTCCCTCCTCTATACTTTCCCTCCTCCTTAGTAACCTTCTTACCATATTCTACTTATACCATAGCTCAGATAACATGTTAGACGTTAACTAGACTTCTGATGAAGACACTGAGACTCAAGCAGGAGTTAAATCTGGCATGCGTGTAGGCATGGGTGTGGGGGAGGTGGAGAGCCAGCAAAGTGTAGAAAATCAAGGAGGATTAAGAGATTCTGAGCAGGTTTCTAAGGCCAAGGCAAAGTGCCAATACAGGAAATCAGTGACTGGATTTAAGGTATAGTTGAGAATTTCATCATATAAGCAAGACAGAAGGCCAGTTATCAGACTGGGACATAAAGTTAATACAGAATCAGTAGCAATGGTGCTTGATATCAAGAAAAGCAGCTCCGAATCAGAACTACTAAAATTCCCCTAAACAGCTGGCCCCTCTAGCCTAGGTTGAGCCCTTTCGCAGGAGTCAAATATTCCCAGCAATAGAATTAAAAGAAATTCAGGGGCCCAGAGTCAGAAACATTATTATATTGAGCCCCCAGATTATCTGAGGAAAAAAAAGTCTTTATAATTGTCATAACCAATGGGTATGATTTCCCTTCTCTTTCCTGGTCAGGAGGCAGAGGAGATGGGCCTGAGAAATTATACCCTGACAGTGAAGATGTTAATAATGATGATGTTGGTCATGATAAAAATAGTAGGAAAATTAATTGTAATAACAGTAATAATTGTAATGCCTCTTTATCAATCATGTAACACCTTAAAAATACCTTTGAATCCACTATCTCATTGCATTATCATAAAATCCTATGAGAAAGGCAAGGCAAGAACCATTACTTTCCTAACAACATCAACACTATTAGTTGCATCATTTCAGTTACATGATGGTAAAAGGGGCAATTGTGGGATAACCATCATTTATTTATAGCTCTGTGGCTTAAAGAAATGTGACTCAGGCAGCAACTAGATCTTCAGAAATTAGGATATCTCTTTGAGCTGCAAATCCAGTGCTGAACAAGAGACCCTGGACAGGGCCACTGCAGGAAGAAATGCACCACCCCTACAACCCCTGCCCCCTGCAACACGTCAAAGTAATTTTGCTTTGTTTAGAAACATTTTTGTGTCTCCGAAACATTATCAAGAAAATTCCTAGACATTTCTTGTTACTTTTTAAAAGATTTTTTAATAAAGTAAAAATTAAGTAAAATTGTAAAAATGCTACTAGTAATGCATCATAATCATAGAAATCAAAGCTGGTATGAAAATGGAAGATCTTTAAAAATGAAGCTCTGTAGAATGACAAGGTCTTTGTTTCTTTTTCAGAATTCCTTCTTGATAGTTTCAAATAGCTCCTACTACATTTGAGACTGGACAGATGGTAAGACCTGTAAATGCTATTGCTGTTACCATTATTCGGATAAGACATAACTAATATTATCATACAATCCAGGTACAAAAGCATAAGTTGCATCAGATTCAGCAGATATATTTCCATTTGAGGGAGACCTTGGATGCTCATTTCCATCTTATGGATGTTACAAAGTGGCCAAAAGATAACACGTACTAAAACTCTAATGCAAGCACATCTCAAAAGTATTTCCAGTGATCAAAATAATGATACATAATACATGAACTATACCAGTTCAATCTCATTCAAATCTGACCACTTCCTCTCTCATGTTTACTCCAGAAGCTCTGTTTAAACTCAAGTATGGTGTTAAATAAATTCCACTCCTGAATTTTATTGAGCAATTTGATGCTTTCATATTACCAATAAACCATATTTTTTAAAAACCAAATTTAAACAAAATATGTAAACATTAAGTAACAATGAGGGCAATTGCTGTTTCCACAGGGTCACTCATGCAAGGAAAGGGACAGCTGGGCATTTCATCCTATACCTGAGGAGGTGAAAGAAAGGCCAGAGCCAATGGTTCACCCGCCAGGTCACCATCTGGCTTGGGACCAAACAGAACAACAGAGCCTGGCAAAAGAGTCACTGTGTTGTGCCTCCAGCTGGGCATCAGCTTTATCCCAACGGACACTCTTTGGGTTCACAGCTTCACACCATTCTCCTTGGCATGAATTCTCTCTATGCCAGGGAAGGTGAGGACAAGATTCTGTCACACTAAGTGTTGGGCTGACCTCAGTTAAGACACTTGTTCCATTTGGAAAAAACATAAAGAGTTTAAATGACTCTTGTTCTATAAACTCCAAGAATCCAGAACTCAAACCAAAACTGTAAGCAGAGGAAGGAAAAGATGGAGCTGGCAGGGGTCATGAGCTTGGCAGGAAAGGGAAAAGCAGGAATGGAAATCCTGAATCTCTTCCCACGACACCATTTTAAATTTGAAATACAGGGGGAAAAACAAGAAGGATGACTCACATAATAACATATTCCTGTTTTATTTAGTAGCTGATCTGAGGATTTAGTAGTTGGCATGGCTTGAAAGCAAGTGAGGAATAAGTGAATAGGTATTCATCCTTAGACCCTATCCAAACAGAGCAACAGTCATATATGCCACCAGAGATAAAGAGATCCAGAGAACTCTCAAACCATTTTTCCATAACTAGAAATTATTTTTCCTTTCTTTGAACACCCAACTTCATGTGTTCCAAGTAAATAGTCTACAAGATTTCACTAAAAAATGTGAATGAAATTTGCAAAAGAAACCAACAAAAAAGTCTCTACCATATTAGCTTACAAAATTAGAACAACAATATTAGCTCTCTTTTTCCCCCAAGTGTTAGAGACAGGAATGTGGACTGGCTGAGCAATGTGTTGTGATGTGATAAGGCCAGTGCAATCATTAAGCTCCCTGGGTATTTCTGCCATCCGGTTACTTTCTACTCCACCTCTCCAAGGCAGAAAGGGAAGCAGTGCTGCTTCTCCTCTGAAGCCTAAACCTTGCGACTGCAAATCAAAATACCACCTTGGCCTGATGTGCGCATACCCAGAATGCTGTCCAGTGGTCAGGTCAGCTTGATCCTAGTGGTCAGAGATGTTAGGAGAGAAGCTGAATACAGATTACATCTATCAAAGGTGTGTATAGATGACATTACTCATCTAGAGGTACACTTTCAGAGCCTCTGCAAAGTCTATCATCCATTTCCTTCTGTTTTCAAGCTGTTGGAAAATCAAGTTCTTCTTGACACTTGAAAGTATTCATCTTGAGATTACAGATATGAGCTGCTGCACCCAGCCTTTGCTTTTTTCTTGACGTGAAATCTTACATGCAAAACCTATATATTCAACAGATTAAAATTGAGATACTCTTGTGGGAGGAGAAAAGGGGCAAGGTAAGCTGAACTCCTGAAACTCCGGCTTTCCTCCTCTCCCACCAAGATGGGCTTCCGACATCTCAGAAGGACCACTGATTTTTGAGAGCAATCTCTCTGAGCCTGTTTCTTTCATATGCAAAATAAAGACATTGTCACTGGGTCGTTGCAGGTATTGCATGAAATGATAAACTGAGTAAAGGATTTAGCACAAAAAGCAAGTATAAAGCACGAAATATATCCAAAAAAAAGAGAAAGAAAGTATTCATCTTGGAACCACCTGAAGCAGTGGTCTCTTTCTATGGGTTCTCTCCTCGACAAATCCTTAAACTGGTCCCTCTATCCTAAGTACCCAAACCCACACCTCCACTCCAAAATTTAGCTTTCTCTCCACCCTCCTCCCTTCCTGTCTACCACTGTTCAAAAGTCTTCCCCCAGTGATTCCTTCCTGCCCCTACATTAACTATTTACCATGTAGTTTTGCTTCATTTCTTAAATAATTCTATATTCTTTCACCTTTATCTCACCTTCCCAGAGTTAAACATACAGAGCTTCCTATCACCACATGCCTCTCAGAACTGTACACTTTCCAGAACTGATTGGTATTTTGATTGCTCCTTCCCCAGCTAGATAGGATTACTCTTATATCTTCCTACAATTCTGAAGCAGCTCTAATCACATCTTCCCTCTGTATAAAGATATAACACCATTTTACTTGGCAACAGTTATAGTCTGACTTAATTTACTAAACTGTTGATTGATTTATCCAATCATTTATGAAGTTTTTCCTGTAGCCAGTTACTTAGGAAAAAATGTTGCTAGATATTCAATCTGGGAGCAAGTAACAGGTGAAACTGTAGAGCCTACAAAATTAAATATCATGAGTTTGACCACATTAGCAAAGTAGTCTAGCCAACAGCGTTTTACCAGAAAGAGAACAATGAAATAAATGGAAATATTTCTCCTTCGTCTTAAATTATATGTTCTATCAAGAAATTCAAATATAATTTGGGAGAGAAAAATATAATTAAATGTGCCACTATCAAACCAAAAACAAATGAAAAATGTATTTCTTTATTCTTATATACCAGAACCGAATAAACAAACACAATAAGAAAACTATGGTTTCATATTGGCTGAAAAACTTTAAAGGCTCCATATAGTTACCTTTGATCCACTTTTTTTCATAAGCATGCAACTAGTATTAAAAAGCGTCGTTCATCTATATAGAATTAACCCGATCAACAACTATTTAGGACACTAGATACTAGCATAGTTCCTTAATATATTGTACCTTATATTTTTTCAAAAATCATACAACAGTATCCTGACAGCCTTCACTTCATAGACATTCATTTTGCTCACTATTTCTTATTTACATAGGAAGAAATTTGGAACATGACAGATCTATATTTTAAAATACATACATTTCTATCTTCAGAAAAAGATACATTCAAACCCCTAAACTACAGGACTAATAGAACTTGTAACATAAGAGTACACTTAAAACGTGTTTTCTTATAATTCTGTATGACAAAAAAATAATTCAGAAACAGCATTGACCAGCCTTGGGAGACTAGAGTCTACAGTCATCATAATAACATCATTTTAGTCTTCTGGAAAATAAAAACCTTTTAGTTGAATCATCTTGAAATACAAATTAAGTATTACTCAATCTACCCCCTTTGAATGCTGTTCATGTTAGTTTTCATCCATAAGCTCCAAGAGGAGAATGATCATATTTCATACATTTTATGTTCCTAGTAACTGTAATAGAAACCTAATAATATTTATTAAATCAGGCTACAAAATGAAGACACTGAATTAAATGATTTCTAAAATTGTTTCCATTTTAAATACCCTCAAAACAATGGTGTAGAGCAAAATGTTCTTGACAAGAAACTTGCTAGAAGCTGATTCTACCCAAAATTAAACTTTCCTTCCAATTGCATATTAATAACAAAGAGGTAAGGTATTCATTTAAGATGAAGAGATGGGCTGGGCACAGTGGCTTACACCTGGAATCCCAGCACTTTGGGACAGATCACGAGGTCAGGAGATCGAGACCATCCTGGCCAACATGGTGAAACCTCATCTCTACTAAAAAAGACAAAAATTAGCCGGGCATGGTGGCACGTGCCTGTAATCCCAGTTGCTCAGGAGGCTGAGGCAGGAGAATCGCTTGAACCCAGGAGCCAGAGGTTGCAGTGAGTCGAGATCGTGCCACTGCACTCCAGCCTGGCAACAGAGCGAGACTCCGTCTGAAAAAAGAAAAAGAAAAAGAAGAAAGATGAAGTGGCCACCACTTAAGTGATCAAGCATCATCAGTAACACGTCACACTGACATTACATGTCCCCTAATGTGATGCAATAGGAAATGCAGACCATCATTTATGTAGTACTCTTGTCATACTGTTTAACCTGTGCATTAGTTATGTACTGCTCTGTAATAAATTCCTCATAACTTAGCAGCTTGGAAGAACAATAGTGTAAGGTACTAGCTCTCACAGTTTCTTTGCATCAAGAATTCTGAGAGACTTCAGCTGAACAGCTGTCTGCTTCTCATGCCTACTCAACTAGAAGACTCAAAAGCCAGGAGATGGAATCATGTGAAGGCCCATTCACTGTCAGCTTGAGACCTTAGCTGGAGTTGTGTAACATCTTCACACTGCCTAGGCTTCCTCACAGTGTGATGACTAAGTTCCCAGTGTCAGCACACCAGGAAAGAGTAAGCCAGTCTTAAGTCACAGCATGACTTCTACCTTACTTCATTGGTCACCTGTCAGTCACACGCCCTTGCCCACATCCAAGGAGAGCAAAGACCACCTCTCAGCTGCAGGAATGTCAGCCACATTTTTTATAAAGGATGTGAGACAGACCAAGTATCTTAGTGCAGCTAGTTTTGCAAAATACAATCTGCCACAACCCGATGAATCTAATCATGAAGAAACAAGACAAATCTATAACACAGAACATTCAACAAGACAACTGGCCTGAACTCTTCAAAAAATCAATTTCACAAAGACAAAAAGAGGTGGGGTACGTTCCAGATCTGTCCAACAGAACTTTCTTTGATGATGGAAATAGTCCATGTTCGTGCTGTTCAATAGAGTATCCATTAGCCAAATAGGACCTGTGAGCACTTGAAATGTTGCTAGTATGTAAGGAACCGAATTAAAGTTTAATCAGTTTCAATTTTACATGTGGCTAGTGGCTACCATACTGTACAGCACTGGTACAGATTAAAGAAGGCCTGTCAGAGACAAGATAACTAAACGCAACACATTGGCCTTGATTAGATCCTAGTTCAAACAAACAATAGGACTATGAAAGCAATTTTCTTTTCTTTTTTTTTTTTTTTTTGAGACGGAGTCTTGCTCTGTCGCCCAGGCTGGAGTGCAGTGGCCGGATCTCAGCTCACTGCAAGCTCCGCCTCCCGGGTTCACGCCATTCTCCTGCCTCAGCCTCCCGAGTAGCTGGGACTACAGGCGCCCGCCAGGTCGCCCGGCTAGTTTTTTGTATTTTTAGTAGAGACGGGGTTTCACCATGTTAGCCAGGATGGTCTTGATCTCCTGACCTCGTGATCCGCCCGTCTCCGCCTCCCAAAGTGCTGGGATTACAGGCTTGAGCCACCGCGCCCGGCCATGAAAGCAATTTTCATATGATTGCAGAAATTTGAAAATAGACTGTATAGCTGATGATAATATTCAATGAGTGCTAAATTTTTTGAGTATGAAAGTGATATAGTGGTTATGTAGGAGAATGTCCTCGTTCTTAGGAGATATATAATCAGTGATGAAGTGCCTTAATGTCTGCAGCCTACTAACAAATGGTTGGAGGCAGGGAAATATACATACATGTATACATGGGGGCAAGGAAGAACAAATTCAAATACTGTAAAATGCTAATAATCAGTGAATGGGGAGGAAGCATATATGTTCACTGTACTATTCAATGTTTCTACAGATTTTTAAAAATTTTTTAATTAAAAGATGCAGGGGAATTAAACTCTCTCCCTTCTCCAATTCTTCTTATATAAACCATATTATCAAAATTAGCTTATGTGTTAATATTTCATAATATGATATTGTTATATCCTTATATCCCCTACGTTTTATTTGGGATTTCATAATTGCCAACAGAGTGCTATAATACACTAAAAATGCCTCAAAAAACATGTTTTGATTAACTGACTAATTTTAAAAGGAACATCTATTAATTCAATTGGGAAGCTGAATAGTTTCTTGCCAAATAAATGTACATTATGCTTTGAAGGTAACAATTAGCTATACTTCCATAATTTTGATCTGAATCAACATACAACTAATTTTATGCAATAAAAAATTATAATGACCATCTACTGTATTTAATATTTATCCATTAAGAAAGATACTAGCATTGACAAATTAAACCTTTATATACTAAAAAGTCTTCAGTGTCTTAAACTTCAGTAGGAAAAACAGAA
Source organism: Rhinopithecus roxellana (assembly GCF_007565055.1). Lineage (NCBI taxonomy): Eukaryota > Metazoa > Chordata > Mammalia > Primates > Cercopithecidae > Rhinopithecus > Rhinopithecus roxellana. The sequence goes on from NC_044558.1 coordinate 16,841,568, forward strand.
TTCCAATTGTGTTTTCATTATAAAATTATGGTTACACATAGACCATATGTTAGGTCACAAAACAAGTCTCTAAACATTCAGAAAACATGAAATAATATCAAGCATCTTCCCTAACCACAAAGGAATAAAACTAAAAATCAGTAACAAGAGAAATTTTGGAAAATATACTGATACAAGGAAATTAAACAATATGCTCATGAATAACCACTGGGTCAATGAAGAAATTAAGAAGGAAATTGAAGAATTTCTTGAAACAAATGATAATGGAAACGTAACATACCAAAACCTATGTGAAACAGCAAACGCAGTACTAACAGGAAAGTTTACAGCTATAAGTGCCTATATCAAAAAAGAAAAACTTCAAATAAACAACACACCAATGCCTCTTAAAGAACCAGAAAAGCAAAAGCAAACCAAACCCAAAATTCATAGAAAAAAGGAAATGATAAAGATCAGAGCAGAAATAAGAAAAATTAAAAAGAAGAAAATACCAAAAAATATCAATGAAACTAAAAGTTGGTTTTCTGATTAGTTAAACAAAGTTGATGAACTTTTAGCCACACTAAGAAAGAAAGAGAGAAGATCTAAGTAAATAAAATCAGAGATGAAAAAGTAGACATTACAGCTGATACCACAGAAATTCAAAGGATCATTAGTAGCTACTAGGAGCAACTATATGCCAATAAACTGGAAAATCTAGAAGAAATGGACAAATTCCTAGACACATACAACCTAACAAGATTGAACTATGAAGAAATTCAAATGTGAACAGACCAAAAATAAGTAATAAAATTGAAGATGTAATAAAAAGTCTCCCAGTAAAAAAAAAAAAAAAAAAGCCCAAGACCCAATAGCTTCACTGCTGAATTCTACAAACATTTAAAGAAGAGTTAATACGAATCCTACTCAAACTATTCTGAAAACATAGAGGAGAGGGGAATGCTTCCAAACTCATTCTATAAGCTCAGTATTACCTTGATAACAGAACCAGACAAAGACATAGCAAAAAGGGAAACTATGAGCCAATATCTCCACTAAATATTGATATACAAATCCTCAAAAAAATACCAGCAAACCAAATTCAACAATACCTTTAAAAGATCATTCATCATAACCAGGAGGGATAAATCCCACCAATAGAGGAATTGTTCAACATAAACAAATCCATCAACGTGATATATCCTATCAACAGAATGAAGGACACAAACTATATAATCATATCAACTGATGCCAAAAATGCATTTGATTAAATTTAACATCCCTTCATGATAAAAACCCTCAAAAAGTTGGGAACAGAAAGAACATACCTCAATGTAATAAAAGCCATATATGACAGTCCCACAACTAGTATCATATTGAATGGGGAAAACCCGAAAGCCTTTCCTCTAAGATCTGGCAGACAAGAAGTATGCTCACTTTCACCACTATCATTCAACGTACTACTCCTAGCTAGAGCACTCAGACAAGAGAAAGAAAGAAAGGGCATCCAAATTGGAAGAGAAAAATCAAAATTATCCTTGTTTGCAGATGATATGATCTTACATTTGGAAAAACCTAAAGACACCACGTCAAAAACTATTAAAACTGATAAATTCAGTAAAGTTGCAGGATATATAAACAAATTACAAAAATCAGTAGTATTTCTATATGCTAACAGACAACAATCTGAAAAAGAAAAAAAAAGTAATCTTATTTACAACAGCCACAAATAAAATTAACCTAGGAATTAACCAAAGAAGTGAAGATCTTGATCATGAAAACTAAAAAACACAGATGAAAGAAATTGAAGAGGACACCAAAAAATGGAAAATATTCTATGTTCATGGAGTGAAAGAATCAATATTGTTAAAATTTCCATACTTCCCAAATCAATCTACAGATTCAATGAAATCCCTGTCAAAATATCCATGACATTCTTCACAGAAATAGAAAAACCAATCCTAAAATTTATATGGAACCACAAAAGACCCAGTATAGTCAAAGCTATCCTAATCAAAAAGAACTAGAAGAATCACATTACCTGATTTCAAATTTTATTATAGAGCTATAGTAACCAAAATGGCATGGAACTGGAATAAAAACAGACACATAGACCAACAGAACAGAATAGAGAACCCAGAACAAATCCACACATCTACAGTCGACTCATTTTCAACAAAGGTGCCAAGAACATACGCTGGGGAAAAGACAGACTCTTCAATAAGTGGTGCTAGGAAAAGTGGATATCCATATTCAGAAGAAGGAAACTAGACCCCTACCTCTCGCCGCATATAAAAATCAAAGCTAAATAGATTAAAGGCTTCAATCTAAGACCTCAAACTATGAAACTACTACAAGAAAACATTGGAGAAACTCTCCAGGACATTGATCTAGGTGAAAATTTCTTGTTGCCACAAGAACAGGCAACCAAAGCAAAAAGGGACAAATGGGATCACATCAAGTTAAAAACCTTCTGAATAGCAAATGAAACAACAAAGTGAAGAGACAACCCACAGAATCAGAGAAAATATTTGCAAACTATCCATCTGACAAGGGATGAATAATCAGAATATATACAGAGCTCACACAACTCTATAGGAAAACATCTAATAATCCAATCAAAAATGGACAAAAGATTTGAATAGACATTTCTCAAAGGAAGACATATAAATGGCAAACAGGCATATGAAAAGGTGCTCAACATCACTGATCATCAGAGAAATGCAAATTAAAACTACAATAAGATATCATCTCATGCCAGTTAACATGGCTTTTATCCAAAAGACAGACAATAACAAATGCTGACAAGGATGTAGAGAAAAGGGAACCCTCATACACTGTTGGTGGTGATGTAAATTACTGCAACCACTATGCAGAACAGTTTGGCAGTGCCTCAAAAAACTAAAAGGAGAGCTACATTATCATCAGCAATCCCACTGTGAGGTATAAACCCAAAAGAAAGGAAATCAGTATATCAAAGGGATATCTGCACTCCCATATTTGTGGCAGCACTGTTCACAATCACCAAGATTTGGAAGCAACCTAAGTGTCCATCAACAGATGAATGGATAAAGTAAACGTGGTACTAACACACAATGGAGTACTATTCATAAAATGAATCCTGTCATTTGCAATAATATAGGTGGAACTGGAAGTCATTATGTTAAGTGTAATAAGCCAGGCACAGAAAAACATCATATGTTCTCACTTATTTGTAAGACCTAGAAATCAAAAAAATTGAACACATGGAGAGAGTATAGAAGGATGTTTACCAGAGGCTGGGAAGGTGGAGTGGGGTATGGTTAATGAGTATAAAAAAATAGTTAAAAAGAATAAGACCTAGTATTTGATAGCACAACAGGGTGACTATAGTCAATAATAATTTAATTGTACATTTTAAATAGCTAAAATAACATAATTGGATTGTCTGTAACACAAACGATAAATGCTTGAGGGATAGATAGCCCATTTTCCATGATGTGATTATTATGCGTTGCATGCCTGTATCAAAACAGCTCATGTATTCCCATAAATATACATACCTTTTATATACCCACAAAAATCAAAAATACATAATTTAAAAATAAAACATTAAATAAAAAATTACAGTTAGTATTACTCATACAGGCTTATATTTTAAAATAGATAGGAGTTGCTTTTTTTTTTTTTTTTTTTCTAAGACAGACTATAATCATACCTGGATAGGAGGGAAAATGAATGTGTATGCTAATGCTTAATAGTGATATCTGACTGGGTTCAAACACTAAACTTTCCAAGTTGGCAAAAAATAAATAAAAATGTAAAGCAAGGCAATGAAATAAGGAACACAATATTCAACAACCCTAAAGGATGGCACATGTGGGTCAATTCCAAAATAAATGGAGAAAGTACACTAATCAGGGAATGCAGAAAGAGCCTGACCATTGCCTTAGTCTTCCGACAATGCATGTCTGAGGCAACAGAATAAGAAGCAGAGGAGAGTTGACAGCAAGGCAATTTACCATCCTGCACCAGTGACTGTGCCAGCTTCATAACAAGCGGCCTCTGTTCCTTAATGGAAAAGACTCAGGGATTCTCAACTTTAAATAGTATTTATAAAAGAAGTATGCTGCTCTCATCTAGATGATAAAATTAGAAAAAAATTAAACTCCCGAGGCTACATGTGCACACGCTACATGGCACTCTCCTTTCTCCATCCTGTTTCAGCCTGGTATGAAATTTTTATGTAACCCTCCCATACCATAGCCAGTGTTCTACTCTAGACATCAAAACCACAAATTCCAGAATCATTTCACACACACAACATACCTACCCAATGCCTCTACCCCATTTATGTCCCCATAATTTTTTACAAAAATATACAAAAATTAATTATCTCTCAAGTAGATTTCTTGCTATATGAAAACTATGACTTGCTTTTCATTCACAACAATGCTTGGCATGGTATTGATACAAAGTTGGAATTTGAAAAATATTATATCAGTTTATTAGTATATTCTCACACTGCTAATAGACATACCTGAGACTAATTTATAAAGGAAAGGAGGTTTAATGGACTCACAGTTCCACATGGCTAGGGAGGCCTCATAATCATGTTTGAAGGCAAAGGAGGAGCAAAGTAACATCTTACATGGTAGCAGGCAAGAGAGCATATGCAGGGGAACTCCCGTTTATAAAACCATCAGATCTCGTGAGACTTACTCACTGTCACAAGAACAGCACCATGGGAAAGATCCACCCCCATGATTCAATTACCTCCCACCGGGTCCCTCTCATAACACATGGGAATTATGGGAGCTACAATTCAAGATGAGCTTTGGGTGGGGACACAGTAAAACCATATTAATCAGTCAAGGTAGAAGGAGCTGAATGAGAAGTCAAGAGACAATCGTCAAGGTAGAAGGAGCTGAATGAGAAGTCAAGAGACAATCTGTTCAAGTCAACAAGGTTCCAGGTAAATTAAGAAATATTCCAGGATCAGCAGGAGAGAGGCAAAATATCAGAAAAAGTTACCAGGACTGATTTTACATAAACCGTAAAACCAACAGGCCTTTGGAGAACTTTTCTCTCTCTAAATCTATGACTATACAGCCTACAGATTTTATTTTCAGGACTTGATGAAACTTTAACTAGATAATATAATATCTGAACCTCGGAAGCCAGAAATTATACTTTACCAATTTAACTCTTTTCAGTCAATAACTATGTCTGACGTCAGCAATTCTGAGGTGCTAGATCTTAGGGAAAGGGAAAGGTTCAGCTAAGACAATTTAAGTAAAACCTTGACCCCTTCTTCCTTTAAGCTCTGATCTTAAGGTAAGAACATCAGGTCTCACACTTTCTGGGGAATAAAGATCTAATACAAGTAATTCAATAAAAAACAAGTAGTACCTACAACCATTATAACTAAACATTATCAATGTCAAGTACAATATCACTCTCCAAAAACGAAGCCATTAATCATTTTCCATTGAATTATTTTATATTGAAAGTCAGAATTTTTCTATAAACTGAGATTAATCCTTGTTTAATGATATCTGTCAGGTTATAATTGACCTTAGAAGCCCTTCAAGTTATGAGGTCATAGCCAACTTAGAATTCCCAGAGAAATCCAAAGAAAAAGGAGCAGAGCCAATTTTTAGCATTTTAAAGCTTTTTCAGTTTGCAAATCAAAACTCATGTCAGGCAGACTTTAACAAAAGAACCTGAAAAAAGTACCTAAATGAAACAAAACAAGCCTTTATCCCAAAAAGTAATGCCTAGTAATGGTTCCTTCACTGTATAAGTCATTTGACTAGAATAAACTGTAGACTACAAGTAAAAGTCTCATGTATAAATACCACCAAGGGGCATGGGTGCGCAATTCCATACTTGTATTTCTACCCATGTCAACTGGTGACTTGCACATGCTACGCCAACAAATCTTACAGCAATCAGATGTTAAAGAGTTTGAAAAATAGTCCTTTGCTGAGGGCAAAAATAAGTAAATAAACAAATAAAGGAAAAAACAACAACAGATGCACCCAAAAAGAGAGAAGGATCAAGAAGCTGTACCCTTCAGTAGCTTTTAGTAAGACAAAAATTTTTTTTAATGATTAAAACAAAATAATGAGATAGTGAAATTATTGGGGGTACAGAAGAACTAAATAAAAAATGGCCAAGAGAAACTGGAAAAAGAGATTTCTTCAGAAAAGTAAGCTGTCGTAAATTAGTGTTACAAAGAAGTGATCTTCAAAATATCTACAGGGAGTTGAAGGAATTACAAAAGTCTTGTAAAAGGCAATAGTATTTTGGTTTTTGATACACATCTACATTTGGAGAAAAGTTTTTTTGTTTATACTTTACCAATTTGTGGTTTTTTGGTTTTTTTGTTTTTTTTTTTTTTTGAGACGGAGTCTTGCTCTGTCGCCCAGGCTGGAGTACAGTGGCACAATCTCGGCTCACTGCAACCTCTGCCTCCCGGGTTCAAGCAATTCTCCTGCCTCAGCCTCCTGAGTATTTGGGATTACAGGGACGCGGCACCACACCCAGCTAATTTTTTTGTATTTTTAGTAGAGATGGGGTTTCACCATGTTGGTCAGGCTAGTCTCAAACTCCTGACCTGGTGATCTGCCTGCCTCAGCCTCCCAAAGTGCGGGGATTATAGGCGTGAGCCACCGTGTCCAGCCGAAAAGTTTTAAGAGAGAAAAAAATACTCTTCCGTAATTTGTTTGAAAGAAAGGAAGGAAGGAAGGAAGGAAGGAAGGAAGGAAGGAAGGAAGGAAGGAAGGAAGGAAGGAAGGAAGGAAGGAAGGAAGGAAGGAAGGAAGGAAGGAAGGAAGGAAGGAAGGAAGGAAGGAGAAAGAGAAAGAAAGAGAAAAGGAAAGAAAAGAAAAGAAAAAAAGAAAAGAAAAGAAAAGAAAAGAAAAGAAAAGAAAAGAAAAGAAAAGAAAAGAAAAGAAAAGAAACGAAAAGAAAAGAAAAGAAAAGAAAAAAGAAAGCTCCGGCCTGGCGCAGTAGCTCACGCCTGTAATCCCAGCACTTTGGGAGGCTGAGGCGGGTGGATCACCTGAGGTCAGGAGTTTCAGACCATCCTGGCCAACATGGTGAAACCCCATCTCTACTAAAAGATACAAAAAATAAAAATAAAAAATAAATAGCTGGGCATAGTAGTGGGCACCTGTAGTCCCAGCTACTTGGGAGGCTGAGGCAGGAGAATCCCTTGAACCAGGGAGGCGGAGCTTGCAGTGAGCCGAGATCACGCCACTGCACTCCAGCCTGGTGATAGAGCGAGACTCCATCTCAAAAAAAAAAAAAAAACTATGTATCTATCTATCTACCTATCTATCTATCTATCTATCTATGTGCAGAAAAATGTTTCCGCATAAAATTGTACACAGAACAAAACCGTTAAACGACACAGTGGCATAAAATGAAACCCTCCTCTAGGAACACCCTACTGAATGGAACACAGGAAGCTGACAATATCAAGTCAGTCTTAGGCCGTAAAGAAGTACTTTATTACCCACACTGTTACTCTATTTTCCATAACAGTGAACTAAATGCCTTATTTTTCCAATAAATTAAAAAAGGTTTCTATTCACCCACCTCTATCAACACTAAATACTTGTTTCAAACTGAGATATATCTTCTTCTTTGCTAAACATGGTTGTTAGAATAAGGAAATTGAAATGGTTGGTGGCGAAAGCTCTCCTTCCAGGAATACTTGTCAAAATACTCATTTGTCATTTTTAAGCTATCTGGAAATCTGTTTTCCCAACAGGATTTTGCAAAGCAAAACATTTCAAGTGGAAAAATATATTACAGAATTGTCTTTCCCCAGAGAATAAAATGGGTATTTTTCGTTGTTATTTTACAAATAAAGTTTTCCATTCAATTTAGAATAATGTAAAGAAATGCTAAGTATTACCTTAGAAACTGGAGACACGCTTTTCTTCCATTGCAGTTAAGAATTCACCTAAGTAAAAACCTATAGAATATTAGAGTTGGAAGAAATCTTAGAGATATTCAATTTTTAAAAAAACTGTTCTGGCTTATACAGTTAACTACTGAATAATAATAAAGGGAGGAAAATTACATTTAAGAATTTTAAGACTGGGCACGGTGGCTCATGTCTGTAATCCCAGCACTTTGGGAGGTCAAGGCGGGTGAATCACAAGGTCAGGAGTTCAAGACCAGCCTGGACAATATGGTGAAACCCTGTTTCTATTAAAAATACAAATTTTAGCCAGGCTTGGTGGCAGGCATCTGTAATCCCAGCTACTTGAGAGGCTGAGGCAGGAGAATCGCTTGAACCCAGGAGGCGGAGGTTGCAGTGAGCTGAGATCACACCACTGAACTCTAGCCTAGGCGACAGAGCAAGACTCCATCTCAAAAAAAAAAAAGAATTTTAAGAGCAAAGGTAGCAAGATAAGTTTCCCAACAAATTACCCTGAGTTAGGTGTGTAGTATTTACTACATATTAATTAATGAGAACGTCACTTTAGGAGTTGGGTTCTTGATACGTTAAGTCACAGAATTTTCAGAAGCCAGTTTTTTTGAAGGGAGAAAACAGGAGCTTTTTCAATATCACTCTCAAGCAAAATAATCTCCCTCTATTATAGTAGTGATCTGGCAGTCCACACACATCTACACAAGGAAAAGCTTTTTTTCCTAGCCCAAATAGGTGGATGGCTAACATTAAACGATACTGATATATATGAAGTCATCTTAAAGTTAATATCAGGGAAAACATGATACAATACTAAGACAAAAGCAGAGAGGTCTGGCACTCTGCAGATTCTCCAGGTTTACACACCTTTTGATTCAAAAAGAACCAAAACCATTTCTTATATATTATTTTAATCAGACTATACTTTCAACATTTTACAGATGAAATTATAATCACCTGAGCTTTTAAAAAATAAAAATTAGGCACAAATACACTTATTCATAATTGCACTGGCAAACAGTTCTTAGATATTTAAATCTTTGTGAAGAGACAGCCCCCTTCTTTTCCCATATGCCCCCAAGTCAAACCTAATCTCTTTCCCTGTCACCCACAAAATCTCACTTTATGTTCCACTAACCAGGATCGCATGAACTAACCTGAAAGAAAAAAACAAGAGTTCTCTACTTATAGAATAATGTTGGTAAAATAAATTGACACATGCTTAACAAAAAGCACACAAAATAAGAGATACAATCAGGCAAATATGGTATGTCATTCTTCCATTATTAACATAAAATTGTAATTCTACTTTTGCCAATTTTATCAACAGACTCTCAAAATAAATGCCACACTTGATATATATGTACAACACGAATAAGAAAAAATAAATGAAAAACGCATTTTCAAGGATATATTAAAGAAAATCACTCAGAGTTGTATGAAAAATAAGCAAACTAGTATTACCGTTATTACTCAACTTTGGAAAAGTTACACATACATAAGATGTTCTTGTTGGCAAATATTAGGATAAAACATTTTCATAGAAATATCTTAAGTATATCTGGAAAGCAAAACATTTAAGATGTTAAGATATAAGATGTATTTATGACTTAAAATAATCTCTACATAATTATGCTGCACATCACGAGGATATTCAAGACTCTATTGAATTTCTCCCCAAACAATGAACATCTCTATATAGTAACTCTATTTTCAGTCTTTTGTCTAACACTAGCATTCACGAGAATCTGATCACAGAGCAAAATAAATTGGACACAGTACAAAATTTTCCTGAACTTTCTGACCAAAGTTATGTTTTATTATTTCTCAGATGTATTCTGCAGTTATGCTGATTTTATTCTTAGCAGTTGATTAATACCCAAAATAGTTCCAGTGTCATAATTATTTGTAATTTTCATGGGTTTGTTTTTGTTTTCTCTTTTTGAGACTAGGGTCTCGCTCTGTCACCCAGGCTGGAGTGCAGTGGCATGATCTTGGCTCACTGCAGCCTCAAACTCCCAGGCTCAAGTAATCCTCCCACGTCAGCCTCCCGAGTAGCTGGGACTACAGGCACACACCACCATGGCTAATTTCTGTATTTTTTTGGAGAGATAGGGTTTCGTCATGTTGCCCACGTTGGTCTCAAACTCCAGGACTCAAGCGATCCACCCACCCAGTGACTTAAGGATCACTTGAGCCCAGGAGCTCAAGGCTGCAGTGAGCTATGATCACACCACTGCATTCCTGTCTGCATGACAGAGAAAGACCCTGTCAAAAAAAAAAAAAAAAAAAAAAAAAAAACAGAAGAAAGGAAAAGGAAAAAGAAAGGAAGGGAAAAAATAACATTATTCATACTATTAGAAATACTTGTAATTCCACTAGGATTCGAGAAAAAACAATGTGCTAAAGCATGGTTTTGTAGGCCCTTTTGGGTTTAGTTAATGAAATATCAAACAGATCTCACTGTCTTGCTCATAATACAAAAATCTTGAAAATTGTGCTCTAATGAGGGGAAAGGATAGAAAACAGTGAGACTGAAAGAATATCATCTTTGTTGGCTTTTTATTCCAAGAGCTCAGTTTCTTTGTGGAAAAAGTTATAATACTTTAAAACAATGGTTTACTTATTAAATCTGTGAGATGTTAAAGAGCATAATCATAGCCCACATTTAAAAGAATGGGAACTTGAAAAATGGGCATGTTTGCCAGAAGGGTTTATTCTAAATAACAGAGTACATTCTGATTGTCACCATGATTAAGCTTTTTCAGAGTATTTTAATTTAGGCTCAGTAAAAACTGTGGTCAGTATTTTTTTCTTTTTCATATTGAGAGTTGGGGTGTTACTGGCACAAATCTCATGATGAAAGATGCAAGACAAAAATTCATTTAGTTCATCATTTAACCAATACACATTGAGCTTCTATCACACAAAAGCACCACACCAGGCTTTGAGGCCTGTCCAAAAATAAAAATCAGATATGGAGCCTACCTTAGAGAAGCTTGATACCTGGTATCAGGTAAGACACACATATATAAATTACAGTTCACGAAAGAAAATAAGTGCCTAAGCGATCCGGAGAAAAAAAAATTAAGTGGGGGAGGTACCAAAGAAGGCAGATTATTCTACAACGGCAGATAAACTAGAGCTTAACTGATAGATTCGATTTGTATACAGAGATAAATTAAAAAGTTATTCCAAGTACAGACAAGAGGGACACTGAAGCAGAGACTGGGAAAACTGAGGTATACAGATGAAAGTGTATAGTACGTCACTTCGGCTAATGAGTAATTTATAGCACAGGGAGTAGTGAGGCTAAAATTAAAGAAAGTCACTAGGTTGTGAAGAGCCTGAAAAGGAAACCTTTGTTAGCAGTTTTTAAAGCAATGGACTGACATCATCTGAACTCAGCTTTAGCAAGACTGATCTGAAAGTAGTAATTAACACGAATTGAAGTAGGACAGTAGGACAGAGGCAGATACAGAGACATTCAGGAGGGAGTAGTTTAAGAAAATGGTCATATATAGCCTTAAAACAGTGAAAAACTGAACAGAAGGGGCAAAGGCGAGGGTTAACTTTAATGTGAAAGCAGCAGAATTTGGCAATCAGTTGGATATGGCAGGTAAAGGAGAAGGGATCACAGATGTGTTCTAATGGGCTAGAAATTCTCCTTAGGATTGCACCACACTCCAGCCTGGGTGACAGAGCAAGACTGTCTCTTAAAAACAAACAAACAAAAAAAGAAATTCTCCCTAGAACTGAACTATTTTTGTGGTTCTTTGTGGTAGTTTCAATACAAAAGAAAGAGGAAAAACTATTTTGCGTAATGATTAAATTACACAATGAACTCAAACGAGATTATCATAAAGAAGCTATTCCGTATTTCATTCATTCTTTCTTCCTCTTTTTTTTTAAGCTGTTTCTTTTTAAGCTTTAGAAATGAATTAGAGAAAACATGGCTGGAAGTCACCCAGTGACAAAGAAAACAAAACTCAAGTGTCATCTGATCATAACTTTCCTTTTGAACTCCAGGCATTAAGCCACTGAATATAAGAGTAAGCTTTACCTAAACACAAAGTGCAAACTATAAGAGATGGAAAAATTGAATGGTATTATAGACAAACTGCATCTGTCTCACAATTTTACCTCCAGATGTACTAGGAAAGAAAGCAGGTTAAATGGTCAAATAGTGAATGAATGAATTCTGTTCCGTTTTTCTATCATAGTTTATTTATATGTAGATCAGGGACTAGAATCTCACTAGCACCAAAAATCATTTTAACCATTCATTCATTGAAAAATATTAAAACAAAAACTGAGTACATACTGTGCACCCATCATTGTGCTAAGGGACAAGAGACAAAAGATTATTCAGACACATTCCTTACTTCCAAGTGCTCACAGACTGGTTAGAAAGAAACACAAGTAAAATAACCCATAAGCGACATAGTAACTACTTTAAAGTAAGTATGAGATTCTACAACTTGGGCAAAAAGAAGCAATGACGAGTTTTTTTCTAGGAAAGTGATCTTTAGATTGAATCTAAAATAATGAGTAGTTTGCCATATGATGGGGTTGACAAAGAGGAAACTCCAGGCAGAGGGAACAGTATATGCAAATTTATGAAAGAGTGAAACTACATGTGTCCAGGGAATTGCAATTATTACGGCATGTGTGGAATAGAAGAGCAAAAACACTGTGGCTGGAAAGGAAAGAAGGGACTCCTTCACAGAGAGCCTTCATTTGTACCACCCTAATGAGCATATGGGGAACCACTGAGGAATTTTAAGCAAGGTAGTAACATGATTAGCAGTGAGAGATGGAAGAGGAGAGTGCTCTGTCAGCCATTTGCAAGTAAGAATTAAAAAGATTTGATGACTGGTCAAATAAGGGTGGGACAGAAAGGTGGGTAAGAAAAAGAGTCCAGAAAAAAATCAGATTTCTAAGGTTGTCATTAGGATAAAAGTCACTCCAAGTAGAGAGACAGAAAGAGATGAGGGGGCCAGAGTAAAAGCAAGAAATTTATTTTGGAAAATGTGAAGTCTAAGGGGCCTGTGTGATATTCAGGTTCAGTCATAGTGTTAGAGCTCCCAAGAGAGGCATCAGCTGAAGAACTGAGAGTAATTGTTCTAAACAAAACATTGAGGTCACCTAGAAAGAGAATGAAACTTGGAATGTAACATGAAATGAGATAAGGGCTGAGAAAATAATTCGAGAAAATCCAGAAACTTTTCAACTTGTGAATGTTCTGAGAATACACAAAACCATGAACTGAGGCACAAACCAAAAAAAAAAAAAAAAAAAAAAAAAAAAAAAAACCATTGGCTCTCACTGCTGCCAACAGATGGTGCTAGAACTTACTTGAGAGTTGCACTTAGGAAGAATTTGGGATACCTATTCCATCCCAAGTAGCAGAGCTTCTGAATTAACATCTAAGTGTAGATGGGTAACAAAGCAGAGGTAGATGTTAATCAGGAAAGAACAACACCACCACAGGAGCCAAAGGATGAGAATATTCTTTTTATTTAAAAGAAGGCAAAAATCATTACAAACATACATTCACGCAGCAAATAAGTCTACAAAGCACCAGAAACCCTAAATGGTAAAAATTCATAGGGAATGAAACTCAGTTTATGTCCTCAAAGAGTTTACAGGTAAATGCTACAGCAAAATCAAGTAAAAACTGAACATTTTCCTTTTGGTTTAGCTTTTAGAAGATGGCAGGTGACCTACAGACATAAGCTCAGCATCAGACCACAGTGGGCTGGCTAATGTAGAAGAAGTGAAGAGGAAATCATAGACATTAAGCTTCTCTTCAAGAATCTTATGTGGAAACAAGACAGAAATAAGGCAGTAGCAAAAGGATGTTAAGAGACTATGTTCCATATATGCAGAATACCTCACCAGGACACATCTGAACTCCAAGAGCTTACTATATAAACACTTGGACATACGTACATATAAGAGAGAGAAGAATCACATTTTAAACTGACTCCATAATACATTTTGCAATAGAGGCCTGAATTATTAAAATTACATTCTAATGTTATTAATTGTGATTATTAATGGTTCTCTTACTATACTCTGGTTTAAGTCAAGTTGAAAATTAGAAGGCAATCATGAAGCAACAAAATTTCAATCATCCTCAGAAGAAGGAAATGAATGGGGATATCCTGGTATTAAATATATGCGTGGGACCAAATTATGTGTTAAATGGAGATAGATACATGAAACATTTTAGAACTGGGTTTACTGGCCCCTTCAAGAGATGAAGGAGAGAGATTTAAAAAAAATAAAAATATAAATATAAAAAGCTTTGGGGATAGGAAGAGAGACATGATGCAGTAGAAGCAAGCTAAGTATTCTAAGCTCAAGTACTTATTAGAAAGAATAACGTGATATTAACAAGTCTAGCTGACATAGTCTGCATCAGTTTTATCATTCCAGCAAATAATCTCAGGACAGCATATGACGTGAATCAAACGCATATCATAGGAAGAAGAAAGAAGTTCCTATCTGTGTCTAGTAAACACAGTGACAAGGTGGCAATCAAGCGAAGTCAATGTCTGACCAAACAAAAGTAATTCACATTGGTAACTATAATTCTCTCTCATTTTTGCAGTAGCAATTTATAAAATTTATAATAAAGGCTAGAAATCTTTTGTGACTTTAATAAACATAATCAATTTCATGCATTCATAAATGTTTGTTAAAAATGTTTTAAAAGCCTCATCTTCTTTGGATAGTTGAGCAATTGTCACCAGAAGTGTACAAACTAATTTACTGCAGAAAAGCAGGAAAATGATTCCACCATCTTTTACCAATATATTCAAATACTACCTTTGAAAACAAATCTTCAAAAATAACTAATTTTTAGTGTGTCATCAATTAAAAAAAAAAGATTCTCTGGTAATGGTTTGCTTGAGCCACAAATAAGAAGGAATAACCAAAATGAGGAACTAATGAATGTTTTCTTTTAGAAAAGAGGTGCCTGTATGCTACAGATTTGGTAAAACTGCAGAGATGAATTTATATACCTAAATGCCTCTTTCACCCCACCCCCCTCCAACTTGCACACAGGCCTAGTGTTATTTAAGCAAACAGTAAACAGCTATTACTCTTCAGTTAGGTAGACAGAACTTGGAAAATTAGTAGATCACAAGATTGCCACAGGGATGCCAACCATCTGTCTAGTAAGTATGGATGACTTCCTCCTCCCTGTGATCCTGTATTCTACAATGCTCAATAGGCAAGGTAAGGGAAAGGTTACAGGTTTGTTTGTATATACACATATAAAATCGTGACCAAAATATTTGGTCCAAATTACCAAGAAGGTGGGAAAACTCAGGGACTTTATTCTTCCACAGCCAACAAACTAATCAATGATTTGACAAATATTTATCTAAAGCCTTCTTTGTGCACAGAAATCTTTTTTTAGTTCAGTGTATAATGGCCCAATCCATGCATGCTGAGTTCGTATTTAAAAGCAATTCTTGACCCTGCTATCAAACAATTAAGCTCCCTGCAGTGCAAATAAAGAAGTTTTTTGAAACAGATAGTTATGAATCTTTCATTCATAGTAGCTAACTAGAAACACATGAGCCAAACCCATTGTGAGTATCATTTCGGTGGTGTGTAATTTGAGAGGTGTGTTAGAATGCGCTTGGCTCCACTAAAGAAGGGGGAGTCCACATTTTCCTTGCTTGTAAGTGAAATGCAAAAACAATTTTGCAACTTGGCAATTCATATGGCAGTCCTGAAGTTAACCACATTCAAAATTCAAGACAACAGAATTTTCCCCATCTCTAAGGTTTAACACTTTACAATCAGCCTAAGGTGTTAAATATGAATTCATTTTATGAATAATGGCTTCTTCACTCCCAAAAGTTTCCAGGAAAAAATACTGAATACTGTATATAAAAATGACATAAACCACACTTGTCTGGTCTGATCTTAAATTGAACTTAATAGTTTAAATACTCTTTCAAAGAGAATAATGGTATACTGTAATTTTCCCCAAAGCTCATAAATAGCCAATGTTCCTTTGTGGAATCATTGTAAAATACATGTAATTTGGAAATAGACTTATTTTATAAATCTGCAGTACCAGTATATGTAGAAAAACAATACAAGGCCGGGCGCGGTGGCTGAAGCCTGTAATCCCAGCACTTTGGGAGGCCGAGACGGGCGGATCACGAGGTCAGGAGATCGAGACCATCCTGGCTAACATGGTGAAACCCCGTCTCTACTAAAAATACAAAAAACTAGCCGGGCGACCTGGCGGGCGCCTGTAGTCCCAGCTACTCGGGAGGCTGAGGCAGGAGAATGGCGTAAACCCGGGAGGCGGAGCTTGCAGTGAGCTGAGATCCGGCCACTGCACTCCAGCCTGGGTGACAGAGCGAGACTCCGTCTCAAAAAAAAAAAAAAAAAAGAAAAGAAAAACAATACAAAATGTTAATATATTTACATTTGAATAGGAAAAAATGTGAATCTCTATTAAGGAAAGAGAGGGAGAGAAGCCAAAAAGATTATCCTTTATTTTCCAGATTTTTGAGCCCTTACCTAGAACCTGATGCTTCTGTTAACTTTTTATGCTTCTTTTCATTTAGGCGTCTAACATCACACAGTCCACAAGGATAAGAATGTTTTCTATCTTGTCAATTAGAGGATTCTCATTATTTAGTACTAGCACTTAATAGGCACTTATTTAATTTCTTTATTGACAGATAAATTTCATTAACTGAAACAAAATTATTTTCTATTAGATAAAGTTGTATATGCCCAGGACTGTTAGATCAAGAAACTAGACTGGGTTACATTAAGCTGATGGGCCTGCTGATGATTTAGCAAAATTCCTGTCTCATATATGCGTATCACAAGAAAGAACACTGGAAAAAGATGAAATGAATCAAACAAGATCTAACACCACTACAACAAACAAACTCACTTTCACATACAAAGGACAGTTTCATATGTATTTTATTATATATTCCATATGCATTTGTGTGCATATTTCTCTCCAACAATTTTTCTTTTAAAAGAAATTTTTGCCCAAGTATTTTCTTTTCCAGTGATTGGTATGGTTGACATCAGTAACAGAAATAGCAAGAATAATTAGAAAGGGAGAAAGGAGCAGCTGAAATGATCATAGCTAGAAGCTTTTAAATGTAATTTTGGGGGGAAATAATACACTTCTGGCTGAACTAGTTTCTCTAGCCTTAAAAGTTAAGCCATGTTCTCAAGTCATCCCCTGCAAAGGAGCAATCCGGTACTCTTCTGGAAGAGAGAAAAAACCAGCTGACTTAGGTGAATGACCTACTCTAAAAACCATCCCCTTAAGTTCACATGCACTCTCTCAGGAACTAACGCAGACCTAGATTAGCCTCTATGCATCAGTAAGCATTTGTTACGCCTAATACCCAAAACCCAACTGATGTCCGCATTAGCCCAATAATGTCAATGTTAGCTAGAAATGTCTGGCTCAATCTTGCAAGAATAGGAATTTCCACATTCAGAACTCAGTTTTTTATTTTGCAGCTATTTATTGAACACTTACTTAATATACACTTAAATCAAATAATATATTGCTCCTTACAGCATATAATCAAAGTTCCCTAGATGTAGCTCATGAAGAGCACGGTGTTGGTAAAAATGGCTTATGGGTTCTTGAGAAACGTTAGTGTTTCCCCTTTTGCTACTGCCAAACTACTTCTACATCAGATTCTACCACCACTTGTTTTTCCAATCATTTTACCACTCTATCTATTAGTTTGGAATCTTATTGAAAATTTCATATTTCCCAATAACAATAGTTTGATTATATCAATGCCTTTGAAAACCATAAACATAACACAAAATGTAATTGGTAGTCATTGGATTAAATTATCCCATATTTTTAGGTCTTTTATCCTGTAGTCCAATGAGAGGCTGACAAAATCATTCTTTAACAATTCCATTAACTGCCTGGCAGGGAGAAAAGATGAAAATAGCTAGAGATAACAGATATAGATGGAGGAAGGATATTGGAGGTAAGATGAAGTGACTTTTACATCCATTTTGAGATTCTTTACAATGCCATGGAGGAGCCTATATAAATTGTTTTTTACATTATATAACTCAAGATATATTTTAATTCAAATTCTAAAATTCCCTACAGTGATAAGGGGTACCTACAAAGCAAAATGAAACATACACACACACACACACACACACACACACACACACAAAACAAAAAACCAGCAGTATATGTCCTAATATATGAACAAAGTCACAGTGGACCCTTCTAATCGGTATAAAAACTGAATGGTGTTAAGATGCATTCCAGTTAAAGTTAAGCACTGTTAACACATGTATTCTGGACTAGATTTCACTCTCTTCATAATGAGATTTTACTATTTCCAAAATCACATACTTAGTACCCAAATAAGGTAAAGGCGATGAAGGCTTCAATCCCTCCTTTGTTTCAAACTCCCTAGCAGCCTAAACTTAACCTTCACTGTCACAACCACTATGAATGTCTCTTTTATTCAGACTTCTCTCTCCATGACTGAGATCTCACCAGGCAATAAGAAAGAGTTAGAATAGTAATTGGAAAGCTATCAAAGTTATGAAAAATATAATTTTCTATTAAAGCCACCTGAGGATTTAAAAAGGGTGTCAGAAACGAGCTAAAGGAGGGGGAACAGCTGGGAGGAGAAGAAGAGTTGGGGAAGGGGGTGATGAAGGAAAGCCCACACGGTTATTTATCTGCTTCAAGAGTTGTAAAAGACTATTTTCTTGACAAGACCATGGAAAGTAGCAAGTCTTCAGATAAAGCCGAAAATGTGAAATGTGGACAAAGTTTATGGATATTGTACTAACTGGGGCTGAAACTGTTTGTTTCAACAGTTTGGGTAAGAAATGTAAAAAAATTAAAATAACATAAAAAGAAATATGCTTTAAACCATTTATTCTGTAGTTCTGCAAACATAGCAAACATACAAACACACAAAAAATAGACTTTATTCCTAAATTTAAATGAAGCTATAATTTTTCCAATTTTCCTTACACATTATTGTTCAGGCTAGGCCATCATGGATTATTCACTTTAAAATAGAAGTGATAATACTTTAAGCAAATCTGAGAACGCACACAAAAATCTTTAGAGAGTGATTTTCAACAATGATTAAAAACACTCTGACACGCACTCTTCAGGCATACGCATTAATCCCACACCTTTGCATGCATGAGTATCATGTGAATAATGTTGCAAGTACTGGACCAATGACCAGATTTTTATCACAGAAAGGATTCCATTGCTATTAAATTATTCAGAATCGAACAAGGCCCCACAAAGGAGCTAAATAAAAGAACTACTGACAAAATTAATGTTCTGTCAACTAAAAGGATCTTGATGTGTAAAAAACAAAACAAAACAAAACAAAAAAAACACACTGTACTTTTTTGAAAACAGACCACACAATAGAGGTTCTGAGAATACAGATAAACACTAAAACAATAAAGACAACTCAGTCTGAAGATAGGGTTTCAAAAATCAACATTCCTGGATTAAAGAATAATATTTTTAAACTCCCAAATACATATAGTTTATCATAAAAGAGTTGAAGTTTTGAAAACCCACTGCAAAGGGAAATTGGAGATTACGTACACATGCATATAAACATGAACAAGCTGTTCATGCCTTTATGGGGGGAATAAAGATAGTAAATCTACTTAGAGGTAGTGTTTTCATTTCTTCCATATATGAAAGAAACTATCAAATGCAGAGTGTGCATGCCCAGGCAGAAAGTAAGTCATTAATTCACCAAGTTACTCACAAAATGAATTTCAAGAAATCCAAGCCCCCCAAAAAGAAGGCAAAGCAAGATTTTAAAATGTAACAGACCTTTTTTTTTTTTTTTTTTGAGATGGAGTTTTGCTCTTGTTGCCCAGGCTGGAGTGCAATGGCACAATCTTGGCTCACTACAACCTCCTGCCTCCCAGGGTTCAAGCAATTCTCCTGCCTCAGCCTCCCGAGTAGCTGGGATTACAGGTATGCGCCACCAAGCCCTGTTAATTTTGTGTTTTTAATAGAGACAGGGTTTCTCCATGTTTGTCAGGCTGGTCTCGAACTCCCAAACTCAGGTGATTCACTCGCCTTGGCTTCCTAAAATGCTGGGATTACAGGCGTGAGCCACCGTGCCCAGAAAAATGTAACAGACTTTTCACTAGCGAAACAGTTAAGTGTATCTTCTATCTCTATCATCAAAAGTATATCTTTCTTTAAATTCTAAAAGAGTACTTAAAATCATCTTATTATACATTCAGGTCTAAAATAACCATCAACTTTAAATATCAAAATTATTGTAGAAAATTAGATAAATTGTAATCAGTGTCTTTTCAAAAGAGAGAGATTTTACACATATTTTTATTTGCAGCTTTGTTTTTCCACTTCAGATACTGGAAACATTCTATTGTTGCATTAAACCAACAAATATCTCAATAATATACAAGTATTTCTATAATAAGGAACAACAGTAATATTCTAATGGTGTTAACAAAAGATAATTCAACAGCTCTCAATAAGGGACTTGAAAAATGTTTTTCCCTCATTTAAGTACAAACTTCCTTCTATCAATCTTTTTTCTATTTTTTCTTTCTCTTTTTCTTCTCCCCTTATATTAAAAACACCATTTTTCAATTATAGAACTCTGATCTCTTATCAAGCACATAATTCATTTAACAAGTTTTTTTTAGTACATTCCTAAATAGTATGTTTCAGGTTCTGTTCAGAAACTGTTTATGGCTTAGAATTTTAGGTAGCCTTAAACAGGACTAGATCTGGTTTCATAGATTATTACATTCTTTTGTTACTATGCTACTAAATGTAAGAATGGTTTGAAACAGGACCTCCAATTTCACCCAAAAACATGC
Organism: Rhinopithecus roxellana; assembly: GCF_007565055.1. Taxonomy (NCBI): domain Eukaryota; kingdom Metazoa; phylum Chordata; class Mammalia; order Primates; family Cercopithecidae; genus Rhinopithecus; species Rhinopithecus roxellana. The sequence continues at coordinate 16,862,386 of NC_044558.1, forward strand.
AAGTTCCTCTTTCTTAAATTCCATATAATCACTTGAGTATCACAGGACTGAAAAAGCACACATGAATTTGTTTGCTACATAAAGAGCTACATTTAGAAGGCCATGTGACTAGAAGATTCATGCAATTCTTAAACAGGTTTGGTATCTTTATTCTCTTCTGCTACAATGTAATGAATACTCTGTTGTATTGTTGCTTACAAAAATGAAAAATAACTGCTCATTCAGTTCTAATACTCCTGTAAACTCTGAATGTGGGAATGTGCAGAACTTCCCACCACTCCCATCATGCCAACCTATTCCACAGATGTCAAACATGCTCATCTTTCCACCTGGAGAGAGATGAGTGTCTCACTTTGCCTCAAAAATTCATTCTATGAGACTCAAACATCACCTTCCCCAGTAAAGACTTTTCTGACTCCCTCGGCCACAGTGAGGCTCTCCTTTCTGCTATGTGCTGGGATTGGGAATACACACACACACACACACACACACACACACAAGCACACACTTTTCATTTAACATCCCCCACAGATAATAGTACCTACTTGACATTTCCACCTCTTAGACAAGAAAACCAAGGCAGATAAGGTCTGATTCCAAAGTCCATTGTTTGTTTGTTTTTTAATATATACTTCCTTCAGCTCCACACTGTACTAAAACGGGTGTCTGGCTACCTCCATTCTCTGAGCCTCCTGACAACAAAAGGCAGAGATCCTATCTTACTCATCTTTGTATTCCTGGTGTCTGGCACAGAACAGATACTCAACAAAAACTCAATAAAAAACGAATGAATAAACAAATAAAATGTAGTAATGCTCAACTTCCTATGTGAGGAAAACTCATCCCCTTTTAAGCACTTATGTAAAAGTATGATAGTAAGTGCTAACTTCATTCAGCAAGCCTTTTGTGAGTGTGTCATATATGGTGTGTTGGGCTTAAATACCTCGGGGAACTTAACTCAGTTCCCTGTCCTTGAGAAGCTTTAAATCCAATGAGGGAAAGAAATAAACAACTAGTTAATGCTACCATTACTTGTTTTACTTTGTCTAATTCCCCACAAATTTTTCTCTTTAAAAGAATCTCATTCTTTACAACCATGTTCCATCACCACATACCTCTGGTCAGTAGGATATAGATAAGTCAACAGAAAACAAAGCTAGAAGAATCTTTGTGGAGCTTAAATACACATTCTTTTTAGCTATTCTTGTTTAGCACAGTAGTCATTTGAGCAAGTATATAGCACAGTATTAAAGAAAAGAATATAATTAAGGACACCCTGATACCATCCTTGCCCTTTTTCTTTTACAAACGCAGCATGACCAAGTGGAAAGGGCATGGATTTTGGAATCAGGTCAGGGTTCTCATCCCAATTCTGTCCCTTTCTCCCCATGTGTGACACAAGTCGCTTTATCTTTCTGGGCCTATTCCTTCATCTGTAATTCGGAGATAAAGAAGCATGCCTTAAAGGGCTCTTGTAACAGTAAAGGAGAAAATGTATGTAACACATGCCACACAAAAGGTACTATTATTATGTGAGCTGCTCCACCTGCTTCTTGAAGAATACTGGTTCTAACTTCAGTGCAACAATATAAATATTTCTAATCCTGTCTTACTTTGTTTTCTGTTGCTTATAACAGAATACCTGAAATGGGTAATTCTAAAGAAAAGGAATTTATGTCTTACAGTTATGGAGGCTAAGAAGTCCACGGTCAAGGCGCTACATCTGGTGAGAGCCTTCTTGCTGGTAGGGACTCTCCAAGAGTTCCAGGACAATAGAGAACATCACATGGCAAGAGGGCTGAGTGTGCTCATGCGCTCACTCGGTCTCTCTTCCTTTCCTTACAAAGCCACCAGTCCCACTCCCATGATAACCCCTTAATCCATTAATTCATGAATGGATCAATCACTTCTTACAGGCTTCACCTCTCAACACTGCCACATTGAGGATGAAATTTCAACATGAGTTTTGGAGGGAACAAATATGCAAACTATAGTACACCACAATATCAATGACACAAAATGTATACCAAAAGAGAGGTACATTTGACTTTTGAAAAGACAGGTTTGAACTAACATGGGTCCACTTATACCCAGATTTTTTTCAATAAATATATTTGGAAAAATTTTTGGAGATTTGTGACAATTTAAAAACAGTTGGGCTGGGTGTGGTGGCTCATGCCTGTGATACCAGCACTTTGGGAGGCCAACTTGGAAAGATTGCTTGTGCCTAGGAGTTCAAAACCATCCTGGACAACACAGAGAGATCCTGTCTCTGCAAAAAATGAAAATAAAAATAAATTAGCCAGGCTTGGTGATACATGCCTATGGTCCCAGCTATTCAGAAGGCCGAGTGGGGAGGATCACCTGGGCCTGGGAGGTTGAGGCTGCAGTGAGCCCAAGATTGTGCCACTGCACTCCAGCCTGGGTGACAGTGAGACTCTGTCTCAAAAAAATTTTTTTAAATAAATAAATACAATAAAAACACAGACAAACCATGTAGCCGGGATAACAAAAAAAAAAGAAAAAAGGTATGTCATGAATGCATAATATATATATAAATACTAGTCTACTTTATCATTTTATGGCGGTAGCCATAAAATTTATTAGAAAAAATTAAAATTTATCAAAACTTACACACACATACGATACACAGTATCATTCACAGTCAAGAGAAATGTAAACAAATGTAAAGATGCATTATTAAGTCCTAACAGCATACAATGAACTGTAGTACATACTGTACTACTGTAATAATTTCATAGCCACTTCCTGTTGTTATTGCCGTGAGTTCAAGTGTCATGAGTATCCGCTTAATCCACTGTGTGATGTTAATCATCTCCGCGTGAGCAGTTCATCTCTCCGTTAAATTGCGTATCACAGTAAAAAATGATTTCTCGCTGTTCTCTTGTATTTTTCATCCTGTTTAGTGCAATACCACAAACCCTGAATGAAAACATGCCACTAGAGATGCCGGAAATGCTCCCCAGAAACAAAGTCATGACATTACGAGATAAAGTTGAATTGCTTGGTATGTAGCATAGATTGAGGTCTGCAGCTGCAGTTCCCAGCCCTGCCCCTCCATTCCCCGCCTTTTCAGACATAGGAGTCATCTTGTAAGCAGACAAAAACTTATAATATCAATAAGTACAGTACAGTACTGTATTTTCTCTCCCTTATGGTTTGCCTAATAAAATTTTCTTTTCTCTAGTTTATTGTAAGAATACAGTGTAATATACATATAACATACAAAACGTGGGTTAATAGACTGTGTTATCAGTAAGGCTTCCAGTCAACAGAAGGGTTACTAGTTAAGTTTTTGGGAAGTCCAAAATTATACACAAATTTCCGACTGTGCAGGGGCCAGTGCGTCTAACCCCTGCATTATTGAAGGGTCAACTGTACTTGAAAAAAGTCACTTGTAGCAGGAAGAACAGCGTGGGAAAAGATTCAAGACCATATAGTTAAGTCTCAGATTTCTAGCTGGTGCATACATCAACTGCCTCTTCTCAACATACACCCTGCAAATCCTTTATTCCAGATCCTTTTTGTGAAAAATCAAACTATTATTTCCTATGATAAGATCTAAAAGAACTGACAGATGTTACTCTATACTAACAATTCCATTTTCACAAAGAAGAATCTCTGAGTTAGTTAAAAAAAAAAAAGAGGAAAATGAATTATGTACAATGTCTAGAAGTAAATCTTGGCACACAGTACACGCTGTATTATATATTAGTTTCTAAGTCATTTCTCAACTGTTTAGGTAAGTAATTTTGCAGAACATGTAATAAAAAATTTAATAAAAACATTTTCCTTTCAATTCCAAACCTAATTTATAATTTAAAAATCACATTTACTTGTGCTGGTACAACTAGGAATCCATAAGCAAAAAAATTAAGCTAGACACAGACCTTATAACTTTCATAAAAATTAACTCTAAATGGATCACATACCTAAATGTAAAATGCAAAACTATAAAACTTCTAGGAAAAACACAGGATAAAATCTATGCAGCCTTGGCAAAGAGTTTTCAAATACAACACCAAAGCCTATCCATGAAATTTGTAAGTTGGCCTTATTAAAATTAAAGACATCTGTTCTGATAAAGACACTGTTAGGAAAACAAAAAGACAAACCAAACTGGGAGAAAATATTTGCAAAACACTTATCTGATAAAGCACCTGTATATAAAATGTATAAAGAACTCTTAAAACTCAACAATAAGAAAGCAACCCCATTAAAAAGTGGGCAAATGATCTGAACAGACATCACACCACAGAAGATGTACAGATGAAAAGGAGCATGTGAAAAGATGTTAATATCATATGTCATTAGGAAATAGTAAACTAAAGTAACAATGACATATTACTACACACCTATTAGAATGGATAAAATCCAAAAAAACTGACAAAATCAAATGTTAGCAAAGATGTGGGGCAATAAGAACTCACATTCATTGCTGGTGAAAATGTAATAGTACAGCCACTTTGGAAAACAGTTTGGCAATTTCTTACAAAGCTAACCATAATCTTACCACAGCATCCAGCAATTGTACTCCTAAATATTTATCCAACAGATATAAGAACTTATGTCCACCCAAAAACCTGCACGTGAATATTCATAGCAGCTTCATTCATAGTTGCCAAAAACTGGAAGCAACCAAAATATCCTTCAATAGGTGAATAAACAAACCATGACATATCTGATAATGATAGAAAGAAATGAGCTATTAAACCTCAAAGGGACATGGATGAACCTTAAATGTGTATTGCTAAATGAAAGAAGCCAGTCTGGCAAGGCTATATGATTCCAATTACACAACATCTGGAAAGGGCAAAAGTAAAGAGACAGTAAAAAGATTCGTGGTTTTCTGGGAGAGGGGCTCACAGAGGTTACGAGTGAAGCCCAGGGGATTTGTAATGTGTTGAAATTATTCGGTATGACACTATGATCCTTTAAGGATAGCTACATCAAATTAAGCATTTGTCAAAACCCAAAGAACTTCACAGGACAAAGAATAAACTTTAATGTATGCAAATGTAAGCAAATCATTTAGAAGGTCAAGGAATCCCAAGGTGGAATGCAAATTGTAACAAAGAAATCTAACTGTATTATAAATGGGTGCTACAATCTCACTGAAAAGGATAGGAGGAAAGGCGCTTGGCTGACTAACTCTAGAAATGAGTAGAGGCTGTGAGACTAAAAGCAAAAGGAATAGCACATAAACACTGTACTCTTGATGCTAAAGTTGTTTCCCATAGGAACATAGGTTAACAATTTGAATGCTGCTATACATCTATGAAAGAAATGAATGTATAAGCAAATGTATGGCAGATGGTGCAAGCCAGGTTTCTTCTCACTGTTGGAGTAAGTTTACATATAAACAAGGGGAGAAGGCTAGAATGATACCTGTGGTAATGAATTAGCATTACAGATAAAATGTAAATTCATAGTTAAACATGGATACAAACTGTTACATAAAAATATGTATAGATATGTTCATATACACACATGTATTTCCTGCTTTGTCACATGAGAGAACCTAGAAGCAATGACACCGCAGAAGCAACAAGCACACCTAGCACTCAGATCTTGGTTTCTAACACCATTCCCCTACAAAATGATCCAGATTCCTTGGAGAAATGACTGATTCTAGGACCGTGGCAAGATGTATACAGATGAACCTAGAGCATCTCATAGTAACAGAAAGTAAGGAAATGCTTCCAAAAAAACAAAATTCACATTGATGGTAGTATGTCAAAGAGGCACTGGTGCCAAGCTGTAACAAAATAAAGTAGCATTGGATTATAATCCAAAATATTTAGACAGATATTATATTTATATAATATATATACCCATGAGTCCAGAACAAAATAAATATGATTGAGTAAATAAACACATGGGGGAGAAGAGACAAATCTCCCATGGAGAAAAAAATCCAAGTAATTTATAGAGATACTCTGCCTTCACAGGGGGAAGCATAACTTTCTACTCCTTAAGTATAGGCCATAAACAGTCCTTCCAAGAGCACAGCATGAAAAAGGCAGAGAAAAGTGGAAAAACCTGATAAATACTACCTCAGCCAGGTGATAAAGATGAGTATCACAGTGACAAATCATGTTGATAGTATATACCCTTGATATGAGATGAAAATGGCACGTTACCTCTGTGATCTTTCTACCAAAAACCTATAATCACAGTCTAATCATGAGAAAAAACATTAGATAAATTCCAATGAAAATGCATTCTACAAAATACCCGACCAGTACTCCTCAAACATCACCAAAAACAAGGAAGCCTAACAAACTTTCACAGCCAAGAGGAGCCTAGGGAGACATTACAAGGAAATACATTTAGTGGTGTTCCGGATGGTAGGGTCCTGGAACAGAAAAAGGACATTAAAAACTAAGGAAATCTAAGTAAAGTATAAACTTTGTTAATTCTAATGTACTGATACTGGTTCATTAATAGTAACAAATACTAATATAAGATGTTAATAAGGGGGGAAGCTGGTATGGGGGTATACTGACACTGTATTTGTAGCTTTCCTGTAAATCCAAAACTTCTGAGAAATAAGGTCTATTTTTTTTTAAATCCCATTTAGGAATGCATCTAAAAAATACAGAAAATGTTGTAGTGAAGCACTGAAGAACCTTACACTTTCTTGCATATATTCAACTTAAAATGTTTGCAACTATACCAATGCAGAATTTTTCTTACAAAAATATTTTCAATCACTAACAGCTGCAAACAATTTCATGTAGTATTAATAATTCTCAGGAGGGATTTACTATAGCCAGAGTACTTTAATTAAAATTCTACTTTTTCCCCGACATACCTCTACAGATGTCCAAAAGTTTGTACCCTATCATTAACTTATGTTGTTTTGTGATGACCCATGTAACTACCAAGTATGTTTCATACAACTCGGGAAAGCTGAATTGTATGTAAATATTACATAAATCAGTGCTTAAATATTCATCCAATAGAACTTCAAGTATCTAAAGAGACAACTTTTAAAAAGCTATCATTTCCTATTCTGGATACTATGTTTTCTTATACAATCCTTGGTTCAAGTGACCTGCTACAGAATTAAAAGAGGTATGTAAAAGAAGGGAATAGAGAGAAGAATAAAAAGCAGTAGGGGAAAGGGTGTGAAATAGAGTGTAACAAAACAACTAGGATTTGGAATGTAATAAACACGAAGTAGACAGTAGCAAGCCTATGCCATAGCATAGAAAAGAACTGGTATCTGAAAAGAATCAGTATTGATAAAACCTTGAAAGCAGGAAAAAGCTAGAAATAAAAACAAAATGAATCTTTATGTTTGATCACAAACAAGCAAAATATTCAAAATTAGACATTAGGTTCCTGACAGGAAACAAAAGAAACATCACCCTATTAAGAGTGGGGCTATTAATAGTCTCAGTTAAATTACACTTGCTAGAAATTACTATATATAATATTCAATGACATTGGGAAGTGAAAAAAATTACAAAGAGAATGCACCAAGTCTTGTAAACAGCGGTTATTTCAGTATAGTAGAATTAAAAGCAAATTATATTTTCCTTCTTTTTTCCTGCTATAAAGTGAATGACTTGTGGTGCAATCTTACAAAGTCTCAATCTGTGTATTCTGCACTAAAGGCATTCTATTAACACTATTGTATTTGTGATACATTCTACCTTACCCTTTATGTGACAATTCTATACTGTTTTAACTTTCAAATTGTAAGTAAAAGTGTGAATTCGTGACCAAAAATTTTCCACACCAGCAAGTTAAGAACTACAGCAATTATGTTTAGAAAACTGCGATCCCAAACAAAAAATTCTATACTAGGTGAGACAGGATGACATTGACTTTAATTCCAATAGACTCACTACCACATGATGTCCATTACTACTGCTCACTTTCCAGAAGCCAAGGAGCTGTGGAAGAATAGAGTCCTTTCAATGAAAATAAACTAGAGGCAATATACAACACAGTTACTTTGAGAGTTTTTTTATTATGATTATTATTTTCAATATAAAGAAGCCTGCCCGGAATCCTAACTCTCTTATTTCTCAAAAACGACAAAGCCAAAAAATCACACTCTTCACGTATGTGAAGTCAAGTTTTATCTGAACTCATCCTAACATATTAGCTCTTTTACCTATTCCTCTTACTATCTAAGGCAAGAAACCTTGAAAAGAGAAGCAGTAACACTTTCCACTGAAACATATTTTGTAAAGGAGAGTTTTAAATCCTAATGCTTCACCGCTCTAGATGTCTACGGATTTCAAATCCTAATACCACGGCGTCCTGCCCCCCGCGAGATTCCAACAGTACTAGGGGCCCTATGGGAGGAAGAGGATTCAAGAAGCACTGCAGGAGAACGATCGGTGCAAAGATTTTGCAAACAGGTAGTCCTAGGAAGGAAAGTAAGAGTGAGAACATCGGAGAGAGCAGGGGGTACATGGGTGGGGAAACCCATTTCAAATGCATGAACTGACCACAACCGGAGAAAAGCCGTCTGTCTTCCCAAAAGTAAAATGGTGAGTAAAGTGGAGTAAGCTAAGAAAGTCAACAGCAATTAGGCATTGACAACGATTACGAAACAATGAGCTATCTTAAGTCGAGGGGGTGAAAGGGAGTGGGACCCTGTCCTAAAGGGTCATTTTGAAAAGAACCCCTCCCCATTTGAGGCGGGTGGAGAGAGCAGCTCAACAAATCCCAAGTCTAACATAATAAGCCGAGATTGGGATACTCGGTCTGCAGTCGCCCCACGGACCAGATGAGCGCAGGTGTATCTGCGGAAGCTCAGGTTACCACGAATATCACCGAGCCACGGAGAACCTTCCCAGCCCAGCCTCCCGGAGCCCTGGGCGCGGGTCTGCACGGGCCCCGCGGCTTGCCCGGACCCGGTGAGCGAACGCCTCTGGCCGCAGCGCCCTCGCGCACCTGGCTGCCAACACCAGTTGAAAGCAAAGTGAAGGGAGGCGGACGCGGCTCCTGGCACCGCTCCGATCCAGCACACAAAGGCGGATTTTTAAAATCGAGCGAGTCAAAGCCGCCGGACCCCCGGACCAGCGCCTTTCGCCAAGGGGCTCTTACCTCGGATCCGCCCTCGGGGCCACGGCTTTCTCTGGAGACGCCGCGATCCTAGGCGAGGTGGGAGGGGACCGGGAGAAAGCCCCCCAATCTGATTCGCGCCCAGCCAGTAGTCGGCGAGCCGCGGAGCCGCCTCCTGCGCCCAGCTGAAGAGCAGCGATCTCCGAGGCTAGCACAGCGCCGGCCTCGCGCCGGGCGAGACAGCCTCGCTAGCTGCTGCCTGTGAAGTCTGGAGCCGCCCGCCCGCTCGCGGCCAGTGCCAACCGCGCGCTGCGCATGCCCAGTGCCCGCGCGAGGAACGAGGGAGCGGGCGGGCAGGCGAGTGCGCGCCGCGCAGCCAGGAGCGGAATCCGCTCTCCGGGTCTTGCCGGCAGCCGAGCCGCGGAGTTCTGGTCGACTCCAGCGCTGGAGGCGAAGCGGCCGGTGAGGCCGGGTGGGCGGGAGAGGGACCGGAGGAAAGGAGACGGGGCGCTGCGCCAAGTTATCAAGGCCGCGATCAAAGTCGGACCAAGGCAGCGAGCCGACAGCGGGTTTTCCAGAAGTGCCCTAGCAGGACCGACTAGCAGGCAGGAGGCGCGGAAAGGAGCAAAGAGCGTGTGGAGAGCTTCGCCCCCCAGCGAGGGTGGACGCCCCGGGCGGAGAAGGCGCTCGGGTTGCAACACCCGGGGTCTGGCTGCAGCTCGTAACCCCTGCCCTATGGCGGCAAACAAGCCGCCCCTAATGACCAGCCAGCCTTCGTCTTCCTCCTCTGGCCCTCGGACCTATTTTCCCCCTTTTGTCGCTTTCCTCTTTTTTTTTTTTTTTTTTTTTGTCTCTCCAACCCATGCGGTAAAACTGGTGGTGCCCAAGGCCCTCCATCGGGTCCCTGGGACTGTCCCAACTGCCGGTCCTTAGCTCCAGCCTGCAAGCCCAGACCCGCCTCGCCCGGCTGCCTGGGAGTCTATTTTTCTTGTAGCTCTTGCCAAAAGCCCTGATGTGGTTTGAAGTAGTGGAGGCTTCTTTCACTTTGTGCCTCTCGTGCCTTAACCAACCCTCGTAACCTCCTCTCTGAGTAGTCTGAGTAGCTCATGGAGCCTCTAAAAGAGAAGTCCATCTTCTCATAGATATTGTGTTTTCTCACTCTTAAAACTCCTCATTGTCATAACTACTCTCCCAATCTCCCCATGCTGTCCTAATTTCGAAGTCAGTTGACTTCCAAAAGTCAACGAAAGCCTATAAATTAAACTTGGTTAAAAGAAATTGGACCTGCTTGCTTTGTGAAGCAAATAAAAGCACAGTCAGGGAGAAACGAGATAACATGCCAAGGTGGACATTAAAACCATTCTAAAAGTTGGAATCGATCTAACAGCTAAGTCCAGTCCCCTATTTTAAGTGAGAATCCTCTCTCCAATATTTCCACCACACCACTATCCACTTGAACATTTCCAATGTTGTAAATTTCTATTTTTTTATCATTACATATAACCATGATTATTTGTTGAATACCTATGCCAGGAACTAAGCAATTTACACACATTATTTCTAGTCCTTAAAATGAGATAGGCCTTATTATACCTATTAAACACATTAGGAAAATGAAACCCATTGGCTTTTTGCCAAAGCCAATGGTGACTGACGCCAGAATTAACAACTAGGTCTGCTTAACGTCATAGCCTGTATCATTTATGAACATCAAATCAACTTCTCTTATACTACTCATCTTGGTTCAGCCCCTAGGAACCACACAATATGAATCTCATTCTTTATAGACATTGCAAGCTTTGAAATAGTAGAGCAACTATTAAGTAACCAACAGATCTAATACATTTCTTCAAAAATTCTCTTTTGTTTTTCAAATAACAGTGAGCTGCCATAATCACACTACTGACCTTGCTTTGCATGTGTTTTGCTTTTTCATTCTCCTCTCTAAATTGTGCACTCAGAATACAACATTCAAATACAGTGGGCCAAGAACTGAGTTCCAGTTCTCCAGCTGCTGATCAGCCACCCCTTTGATCCAGGCACACACTACCTAGATTCAAATAGAACACCCAAGTCTATTTCACATGAACTAAATTAAACCATATCTTCCACCTTACGTAGTCTATACTTCCACGTATTTAAATCTTCATTTTTGTTTTATTCTTATTAAATTTTATCGTGTTTGTTTTAGGACATAATTTCAGATAAATACTAGTGATCACTTTTAACATAACATTTGTAAATTTAATAAATATACCTTATTTGGCTCCATTTATGTCTAGTAAGAAACAGTAACACAGAACAGGCTTTAAAAAGAGCCTGTGATATTATAAAATATATATTTGGTCTTCATCCCATTTTCAGACATATAGCTCCTAAAATCCTTGAAATCTCCAAAGTGATGAATATCTTTTTGTATTTTAATGAATTGGCTGATGACTGGGGGCTCCTGGATAGCTTCAGGATGGGGACTGGTCATAGGAGGACAAAGGCATGATTAGTGTGTTGGGACTTTCAGCCCCACCCTCTAACTTCCGGGGTTGGTTAACATTAAACTGATCACCAGTGGCCCATGACTTGATCAATCACGCCTACGCAATAAAGCCTCCACAAAAAAATAAATAAAATAAAATAAAAATAAAAATAATGGGTTACATGCACTTCCAGAGAGGGGAACATGAATAACAAAACACTTGGAAATTCCTGGATGGCAGTGCTCCCAAAGAGGGTATAAATCACCCTATGCATCCCTTCAACTGTATCCTCTGTAATACCCTTTATAAGAAAATGGTAAGCATGTTTCCCTGAGTTCTGTGAGCAGGTCTAGCAAAATAATCAAACCCAAGGAGGGAGTCATGGGAACCCTAATTTCTAGTTGTTCAGTCAGAAACACAAGTAAAGCCACCTGGGGCTTTTTTGATTGGCATCAAAGTCGGTGTAGTCTTGCAGGACTGAGCCCTCAACCTGTAGGATCTGACATTATCTCCAGGTAGATAGTATCAGAATTGAATTGAAGACACCCAGCTTCTGTCTGCTGCAGGATTGATTGATTGATTGCTGGTAGGGGAAATTCTCACACACTTCTTGGTAACCAGAGCTTACAGAAGTCTTCTATGTTGATTGTTGAATAAGAAAATAGAAAAGAACACTTAGGTTTGGGGTTTCTTTTCCCCTATATCTTCAGACAGTCCACCGCCAAAATAGATCTCCAAGATAACAGTCAGTTATGAACCAATACTTTTCAAGCACTTTGGTTCATGCAACCATACCATAACCAACATGCAGTTCATGAAGTTTTTCTAGATGCTTTGCTGAAATAAACATTTACTGTTTCTGGCATCCCAAATCTACTGGTCCAAGAAACTCTTTCAAAAAAAAAGGAAACTAGTTAGCTAAGATCTGTTTTCAGATTAACCCATTCTGGTATTAGTGATCCCCACTAAAACCATTGTTAATAATCTGGTTTATACTTTTGTTAAGAATCTATGTCAAACTTACCTATTTGGAGTATCACTATACACAAGTTTTTCCTTTTTGAAAATCTTATTGGTTTAGGTTGGCATTTGGGATGAAAATGATGTAGGAATGATGTAGAATGGAGATAGATACCTGGAGTGAATGGGGCATTCAAAATATGGAGCAGGGCAGGTGCGCTGGCTCACATCTGTAATCCCAGCACTTTAGGAGGCCGAGCCCGACCGATCACCAGAGGACAGGAGTTCGAGATTAGCCTGGTCAACATGGCGAAACCCCATCTCTACTAAAAATACAAATGTTAGCCAGGTGTGCCAGTGCATGCCTGTAGTCCCAGCTACTTGGAAGTCTGAGGCATGAGAATCACTTGAACCCAGGAGGCAGAGGTTGCAGTGAGCCAAGATCATGTGACTGCACTCTAGCCTGGGCGACAGAGCAATACTCTGTCCCAAAATATAGGAGCAGAGTCTACAGCTGGGTGTTAATGCTACATACAGAAAATGTGGGGCAATTATAATGACCGAATTTTATCTGGGGAGTAAGAGCTATCTCCACATTACCCAAGAGTCAGAAGAATTCTTCAAACATCCCTGTTCACTCCCACTCCCCATTCTGATGTATGAGTATAATTTAGGGACTGCTGTGTATACCTCTGTAGACTCACAGCCTTAAAGCCATATAACGTAAAACATATCCATGAGTAAATCTAGAAAAGGTACACTGTAGCTTAGAATATTATTATTATTATTATTATTATTATTATTATTATTATCTAAATCTTCTAAGTATAACTTGGTAGACAAGTAATTTCAGGTTGGCTACCACCATTGTTATTATTTCACATTGTTGAAAGAACAAACCAAATTACATGGATTATTATATTTGTTCTCACTTTAGGAGGTGCTTGGGCTTGCTTCTTACTTTGTAACTGATATTTATATTTCTTGTTAGTTATGGTTCTTTACACCCATATGAGTTAACAAACTCAATTTGCTTTAGCCTTCAAATGTCAAAATGCCCTAATTTCTTTTGTAATATGTAACTGTAAATGTATAGAAATTTTGAAGCATGACAGGAAGTATTCTTAAAAAGGAAATTTTTTCCAAATATATCCTCTATTTTCACCAAAAAGAAATTATATTAGTTAAAAATAAATAAATGCATATACAACATTGCTTACCCATGGATGATATCTTTTGCTTTTCCATCTTTTTTAATAATCAAGAATTAGTTTTCCATAAAGGGAAAAAATCCAACCAGTGTTACTTGAGTAAAAAGCACTGAAGTTCTGAAAAGAACTTGAATCTTTTGAAGAATTTAATGAGTGTGAAATGGTCATTCATTCAACAAATGCTTTTGGACTCACTAATAATTATAATTTGAAATAATAATTTAGTTGAATCCAGTAGTGTAGCTGAGGTAAGAGGGTAAATCAAGAGAGAATTTTGAAAGAAGGAAAAAGGGGAAAGAGACCAAATGAAACACATGGAAAAGGTAATGAAAATCTAAGAAAAAAGAGGAAACAAAATAAAATATAGAGGACATTGGGAGCTCCTTCAGGCAAAAAACTCCCCATCTTATACACTATACTTAAATGTGTGTAGAGAGTTGGCATGTATTTTTTTAAGCTTCACACAGAAAGGTAAATTAGGTGATTTGAAAAGTTCTCCAGCTACACATCACCTGGATCCTGCATAAAATATACTTTGATATGCATTGTAGGACTCTGAGATAGTAAAGGGAATCTCTCAGGGTCCAAAACGAAAACAAAACAAAACAAAATTGCTGAAGCAGGTGGGGTGGGCAGTAATCTTTTAAATAAGACTTAAACTGGCTACAAGGTGAAGAAGCTAATCTTTTAAATCCCATATTAGCTGACTCTGCTGGAAGGAAGTCAGTATAGTTTCAGGTCCTTGGGTCCACAAGTTCCTCTTCAAGAGAGATAGACAGAAATCCTCTTTGGAGAAAAATAACCTCAAGTTAGTGTCCCAGAATTTCCCACAAATAAACATCAACCAAATAGGAATTCATAATCAAAGATCTCAAGCCATATAAGAAAATTCTGCTGACATGAGTGTTAGCAGAATAAATAAACATAATTTGATTTATGAGGCAAAAAAACTAATTAGCTATGATCTGGCTGTATAAAGAAATGAAAAATTAAAATCATAAATAAAAACCTATCTAAGATGACTAGGCATACATGAAAAAGAACCCACTAGAACTTTTGGAAAGGAAAAATATAACTGCTAAAATATAAAACCCCATAAATGAGTTAAAGAGTGAATTAAACATAGTTGAAAAGAATAATGTAAGCTACATATGAAGAAATTATGCAGAATGCATCACAGAAGGTGAAAAAAGAGAGAAAATAATAAACATTAAGAGAGATGGAATATAGAGAATGTTAAGAGATTACTCACCTCTAATTAGAATCCCAGAATGAGAGACCTGGATCCTGCATAAAATATACTTTGATATGCACTGGAGTAAAGGCAAGAGCTAACAATGTTCCAAAATTAATATAGAACATGAATCTACACAAAAAGGAAGTCCTGGCTATGTACATGTATCAAGTAGGATACCTGAAAAGAAAATGAAATAGAGGCAGTACATATACAAGTATCACGTAAGATACATGAAAAAAAGCAAACCAATATAAACTACAGTGAAATTTCAAAACACCAAGGGAAAAGGCAAACTTAAAATCATCGAGGGGGGTAATATTACCTACAAAAGAAAAACAAGTAGACTGAATAATTTTCAGCAGCAATATGGCAGCCAGAAGACAGTGAAATATCTTCAAAATGTTGAATGAAAATAACCATTGACCTATAATTTAGTGTCCAGAAAAACTATATTTTCAGAACAAAAATGGAATTAAGACATTTTTAGATTAAAAACTATTCTTTTTACCACCTTCACTAGATGAACTTCTGCGATACACTTGCAAATGAAGGAGAGTGACCCAGTAGGAAATACTGGAATACAAGAAAAAATGGTGAAGAAATAAACTGATAAATATCTGGGTTAATATAAAGAGGCCTGGTCTGTACAAAATAATATTAATAAATAATATGAAATTTGTGAGGCTTAAAAGACACAATTTAAATGCTGGAGAATAACTTACAAGTCAGAAGGAGGATAATTAGAGTTAAGTCATTCTAAGGTTCTTGTATTGTTTTGAGGAGGTTAATATATTAATTTTAAGTGTCCTTAAGAAAAATATTCACAGTAAGATTTTAAGAGAAATGATCCATATGGTACTTCACAACCTCCATTTTACAGGTAAACACACACACACACACAAAGGTCACAAATCGTAGAGTTAGTATGTGATGAAGTTGGGATTTGAATTCAAGCAGAGAACATGGTTTTGACTGTTACACTCCACAATATTTTAAAGACTCTAAAAGAACGGAAACGTGATGTAGAAATTCCAAACCAGTAGAGGAAGGGAAAAAGAATAAGAAGTAAACAAATATTAACAACCAGTTTTCCTCTGTAGGCCATTAAAAAGCAAGAAAAAAGAAATGTAGAAGAAAAGGAGACATAGAAAGAGCGAA
Organism: Rhinopithecus roxellana; assembly: GCF_007565055.1. Lineage (NCBI taxonomy): Eukaryota > Metazoa > Chordata > Mammalia > Primates > Cercopithecidae > Rhinopithecus > Rhinopithecus roxellana. Next base: position 16,878,477 of record NC_044558.1, read on the forward strand.
GGTAAAGACTGAGGAGAAAAACATTCAAACACGTAAATAATCACAATATAAATGGGCTAAACTCTCTAGTTAAAAGACAGAGTCAAAGCAGTTTTTAAAGATATAGCTATATGTTTTTACAAACATAAGAACATGGAAAGCTTAAGATATATCAATTATGTAATAATTAAAGCTAGTATAGCTATGTTGACATCACATGCAATGGACTTCAAGATAAAAAAAACATTGTGGCTAGGAAAGGTCATCACATAATGATAAAATCTGCAAGAGGAAATTGAAAAACCTATTATCATAGTGTAGCTATTTCAACACCCACTGTTATTTATATATCTCTATATCTATCTCCATCTCTCTCGATATATATATAGATTACTTATATAGAGACCTATATCAATATATATATATCATACGTATAATACATATGTGGCGTATAGCAATTAGAGAATACACATACTCAACAAACCCAAAAGAAATATTTGTAAAAATTAACCAGGATACCTTAACACATTTCTGAGAATTTGCATCATCTAGAAAAGGGTTTAAAAACCTTTTTGTGTGAAGGACCTGATAACAAAAGCTAAGGTTTTGGAGGTCAGTGGTCTCTGTTGCAACTACACAAGTCTACCACTGTGTAGCTCAATAGCAGCCATAGATGACACATAAGCAAACGACCTTAACTGTGTTCCAATTAATGTAAGACACGCTAAATTTGAATTTTATGTAATTTTTACACACCTCAAAATATTATCCTTCTTTTGTGTTGTTTGACCATTTAAAATGTACCAACCATTCTTAGTTTGCCAGCTGTAGAAAAACAGGTGACAGGCCAAGTGTGGCCCATAGGGTGGTGATTCACTGACCTCTGATCTTGACTCATCTGTTTGTAAGGCAGTAGAGTTAGAAATCAATAGCAGACTAATTTTTTAAACGTTTAAGTTTAAAATGAAATTTTAATTAATTGTACAGTTTAATTTCTAAAGATTAATTTAAATGGGATTTAAAAACAGACTCCCTGCCAGGCATGCTGGTTCATGCCTGTAATCCAAGAACTTTGGGAGGCCAAGGCGGGAAGATCACAAGGTCAGGAGTTCAAGCCCAGCCTGACTGATATGGTGAAACCCTGTCTCTACTAAAAATACAAAAAAAATTAGCCAGCTGTGGTGGCACATGCCTGCAATCCCAGCTACTCGGGGGCTGAGGCAGGAGAATCACTTGAACCCAGGAGGAGAAGGTTGCAATGAGCCGAGATCCCGCCACTGCATCATTCCAGCCTGGGTGACAAAGCGAGACTCCATCTCAAAAAAAAACAGACTCCCCAATAATGTATGACTAGAATAAGAAATCATAATAATAAAATTTATAAATACATAAAACTGCAAGAAAGAGAAATAAATTCTAGTATATTCTGTTAACAAAATAGACTATAGCAATGAACATGCGGGAGCAACCACTGTGTTCCTCAGTACAGATTACTCTTCGAAACTTAGAGTTGAGTGAAAAAAGTCATAGAAGATTATGCACAATAAGATACCCTTTTAAGATATCTCAGAAAAGCATAACTACATATTTATTATTTAGGAGCAATATACGTTTGACAAAAATTAGTTTGTAAACAAAGGAATGTTTATCACAAAATTCAGGATAGTAGTTAGCTCTGAAAGGCAGGAAAGGAATGAAATGAGGAAGCTAACATAGGTAAGTTGCAATAGTATTGTAAGGTGGGTCATGGGTGCTCATCTTAATTACTATTCTTGTTCCTCCTGGGAGAAAAATCGTAGAATTACATACAGTAGGGAGGACCTTAATGCAGGGAGACAACCATGGCTAGGGAAAGGCTAAAAGAGATGAGCCAGAATGACAGAAGAAGGACAATGGAATTGTTGCTCTAATTTGTGGTGAAAGTGCTCCAGTCATATTCTCTTGTTTACCTGGACTCAGGTCATCAGAGTGCCTTATTCCCTATTATTTCTGACCTTTGAATGACTGATGAGCTCTGTCAATTAAAAAATAAATAAATAAATAAATGCTTTCTGAAGAAGAGCACAGATATTCTGTTTCCAATTTTAAATGTGAAAGTTTGTTTTTATGAAAAGGTTGATTTCCACCAGAAATTTTAATGTTCTGTACAACTGAGGGAAATTTAATTTTTGAATTTGAGAGTTATTGATCCAATTACTAGTAACAGCTGAATGCTCTTTAAAATGCAAAAAAGACATTTGTTTTATCTTTTTGAGAGAATGGTGCTGTTTGTTCTGCAGAACTGGAAATCTGCCATTTACAAACAGCATTTATCTCACTATTTACAGCTTTTTCTAATCAGATCTAGGCTTTTTATTTTCCTACTTGTGCCTAAGGGAAAAAAAAAAAAAAAAAAAAACAGATGACAATGAAAAGGGAAGAAAGTAAAATAACCATGGGGGGAAAAACCCTTCAAAAAACTATCTGTTTAAAATTATAGTAGAGTTTTAAAATGGAATTCTACTATACAATTGAAAATGAGGTGGTGACATTAACTACTAGCTAGGATAGACAGCAAGATATATATTCATTAAGGTAGGGGGAGACCGCATGTTGCAATAAATTATGTGGTATGAATTAACTTATGTAAAAAAGAATAACAAATAAATATAAGCCAACATTCTACTGGTATTTTTATGGAAGCGAGGTTACAGTGTAATAGGAGTCACTTTCACTATTTCAGTTAATTTATTTCTATAATTGAATTTTAAGCCATGGACGTGTATTATTTTGTAGCAGAGAAAATTTAACTTAGTAATATTTTATTATTCAGTGTGGATTTTTCATGTTTCTCAATTCTTTACTCCTGCTAGAACTTGGGCAGATTTTTAAAACTCCCATCCTTAATGTCCAAAGTTGCATTTTCGTATCTTTAGGATTGCTGAGCTAGAATAATCGTTAGGCTATTTAACAATTCCCCCTGGGTAAGCTCATTGGCATTGCAAACACAGACACTGTTTCCTTTAGTTGGCACCCAAACTTTCTTCTTCCTTAACAGCAGAATCCTCAGCAGGGAAAATAAAACAAAAGAAAACTCCTATTATGAATTTGGAAAGTTTTAAAATGCAAATTCACATTTATCAATAGCTATCTCACTGAGATCACTTGTACTCAAGGTAACGCCAACAACCTTAAAGATCATGTTCCTGATCACAGCACAGAAATCCCAGTTTCGTTTTTGCTTTGGTTTTTTTAATCAAAAATTCATTGGTTGCTAAGAAATCCCAATTTGGGCAAGGCAAGAGCAAATATATCCCACAGATTTTAAATGTAACTTCATCTTAAAGGACTCAGAAACACATACACACCCCCCAACACACACACAGAGAAAGAAGGAGAGAATCTCTAAAGTATACTATAAACACTTGTTGGCTTTCCAAAAACACTAAGTTTCGTATCACTTTAATGAACACTTTGTAAATGCAAAGCTTTCAAATAATTTTCTTCACTTTATCGTATGAAGGATGCATTTCTTTCTTTCCTCCCTTCCTCCCTTCCTTCTTCCTTTCCCTTTCCCCTTCCCCTTCCCTTTTCCTTTTCCTTTTCCTTTTCCTTTTCCTTTCCTTGCCTTTCGTCCTGACAGAGTCTCACACTGCCATCCAGGCTGCAGTACAGTGGCACAATCTTGGCTCACTGCAACCTCCGCCTCCTGGGCTCAAGCGATTTTCCTGCCTCAGCCTCCCAAGTAACTGGGATTACAAGCGTGTGCCACCATGCATGACTGATTTTTGTATTTTTAGCATTGATGGGGTTTTGCCATACTGGCCAGGCTGGTCTCAAACTCCTGACCTCAAGAGGCCTGCCCGCCTCGGCCTCCCAAAGTGCTGGGATTACAGGCATGAGTCACTGCACCTGGCCAAAGGATGCATTTCTGATCTTATGAACCACACTCATCATTCTGGACATTCATGACTGTACTACAGAGGTACACAACCTTTAACCAAAACCCTTGCAACCAAATGTTTTTAATTTTGTAAAGGGAACATGGTGCTTATACCATATATTCATCCCACCCCAAATAAGGTCTGTAATTAACACTTTATTTCTGCAGCAAAACATATTCCCACAAATTAGAATGAACTTCCTAAGTTGCCTCACATCAGTTCAGATAAGATTTGCTGCCAAACAAGTACAAATTAGGCTTTGCTACCAAATGGAATTTGAAAACAAACAACCCAAACAAACAAACTTAAAAAAAAAATGAGTCTTTTGATTTGGCACTGCAGATAAGTCACTGCACACTTATATAGCAGTGACTGAAAGGGTGCCTGAGTTGTTTTGTCTTGGGTGTAGAGGTCATGGCTACCATTTTGAGGACTCGAAGTCTGTTTCTCTAAGTCTTCCTGCCTCTATGCAATCTGGCATCCTTCCATCTGTTTTGTTGCTATGATTTCCTCTACCACCTTTCCTGTCCTGTTAATTTATTACTATTAATCTGCTGTGACTTAATGAAATAGATAGCAACATTGTAATTATGTATGAAATTAGAGTAAGTAGGTTTCAGTAAGCAGCCCAAAATTGTTTTGTAATAAGATATATAAACTTTGCTCATATTCATGATAAAACCTATTTCAACAATTTAGGGACTTTTTTGTTTGCTAGTGATTTGCACCTGTATTTGTAATTTTTGAGATACTTATCTTTAAAAACAACCCACCACTCCCTGCTCTAAGAAAAACAGAGAGAGAAAAAAAGAGAGAGAGACGTTGTCTCATTTTATAGATGTCATCTATTTTCAGGATCTTATAAAACCATGTTATTATAATATATGCATATATGACATTTTGGTCATCGAAAAATAAGCTAAAGTTTAAAACGTATTCACTCTAGCACAAAAAAAGGTTATGACAATAAATAATGAAGTATTTGTAAAATATTAAAAGTAGAATCTCAGCATGATTTTTGTAAACAATAACAGTCAATTGCCAACATTTTTATTATCGCTCAACTTGCAAGTCCTTCCATATTCTGCCCCTGCCTTCTGCATTTATCCTCCTTTATTACTGCTGTCAGTATGAGCCTTTCCACAGCTCCAACATGTAGAGCCCTTAGTGGCAATGCCCACACAGGCCATACTTATCACTGCAACACATAAGAAATCTGAGGAGGCCGGGCGCGGAGGCTCACGCCTGTAATCCCAGCACTTTGGGGGGCTGAGGCGGACGGATCACGAGGTCAGGAGATCGAGACCATACTGGCTAACACGGTGAAACCCCGTCTCTACTAAAAAAATACAGAAAATTAGCCGGGCGAGGTGGCGGGCACCTGTAGTCCTGGCTACTCGAGACGCTGAGGCAGGAGAATGGCGTGAACCCGGGAGGCAGAGCTTGCAGTGAGCCAAGATCGCACCACTGCACTCCAGCCTGGGCAACAGCCCGAGACTCCGTCTCAAAAAAAAAAATTCTTTCTTTCTTTCTTTTTTTTTTTTTTTTTGAGGAGGAGTACAGGGTCACAAATGGAAATCAACACAGGAATGTCCGAGACTCAAGGTTCCCGGAGGGAAGTAGCCAATGCTGGTCAAACATCAATACCAAGTGTTAAGAGAAACAGGTAATGAAAGCCCTACTCCAGAAGAGTACGGGAGAAGTAAGAACAAAGAAACCCAATTAAGTGACTCAAGCATAAGAAAGCATCTTGAGGGCCTCTGACTCACCCATTTAGCAAAGGTCCAAGTACCTGACAAGCACAGGGATGGGCCCTAGGGATACAAAAAAAAAGAGTACAAAATGGTCCCCACCCTTCAGGGCATGCAGTGTCGTTAGCAATTAGACAGACATAAACAAATAACGACAACCATATACCATGTCATACCAGTACAATTTAATACCAGGCGCTACCTGAGCACAGGGAAATGAGTGCCTGATGCTGCTGTGCAAAACCAGGGGTTTGCACAAACAGAGACTTGCTGTGCTTCCTTTCACTGAATGGCTTCCAACTTCCATGTTCCTCCTCCAGCGCTCTGACATGCATCGGCCACGGCGCCTTAGCACTTGCTCTGCCCTTGCCCTAGAGCGCTCTTCTTCCAGATTGCTACATGGTTCACTCACTTCATTCAGTTCTCAGCTCAAGTGCTACCTCATCAGAAAAGATTTCAATTACCAACCACCCTATTTAAACTATACCCCTACCCTGCCTAAACCCACACACACACACACACACACACACACACATATACACACACACACGCTCACTCTCTCTCCCTCCCTATTGCATTACATTGCTTTTTTATCACAGCAGCTATTACAATCTGAAGAACTCGTTGAATTATTTATTGTCTGTTTCCCTCATGTAAATTCTGTGAGAGCAGGGATATCTGTCAGTTTTGTTTATTGCTATATGTCCTCAGTGCTGGGCAGAGTTTAATGAATGAATAAGGAGAAATTTGAGCTGAGTTATGAAGAACATGTAGCAGTTTATCAAGGGAATGGGCAGGAGGTGGAGGCAGGAACACAGAACGTACAATAGGCACAAATAACAAGGAGTCAAGGCACCGTTAAAGGAACTTAAAGAGGGAAATAAAATAATCAATTCCTGGCACACAGTGTGTTTATATTACATGTTATTAAATAAATGAGTGAATGAGTGAATACATGGTTGAATTAATAAACAGGATTGTGCTTTAGAAAGGGTGTAAGGGGGCCAGGCATGGTGGCTTACGCCTATAATCCCAGCACTTTGGGAGACTGAGTCGGGAGGATCATGAAGTCAGGAGATCGAGATCATCCTGGCTAACACGGTGATACCCCGTCCCTACTAAAAGTACAAGAAATTAGCCAGGCATGGTGGCAGGCACCTGTAGTCCCAGCTACTCGGGAGGCTGAGACAGAAGAATGGCAGGAATCCGGGAAGTAGAGCTTGCAGTGAACCAAGATCGCATCACTGCATTCCAGCCTGGGTGACAGAGCGAGACTCAGTCTCAAAAAAAGAAAAAGTGTGTAAGGGAGCAGGCCTGGAGCTAGGTGTGCCGTGGACTGTCTTGCAGCTTCCAGGGCTAACTCAGGTGAGGTGGAGTTGCTAGGGTCCTGAATTCAGAGATCCCTTGATTGACAAGGAACATTATGGCAAGCCAGTGGCTGAAGTAACTGAGGAGGAGAAGAATGATCAGGAACTCAAGGAGACTCAGCTCATAAAAGCTGCTCCAACAATGTTAACAAGCTCTGTGTTTGAAGACCCCCATAATCAGTAAATTAACCAGTATGATGACGAAGGAAGAAAACAAAGTACTAGCCAGATCCTGCATGACTCATGTTCTAGAAGCTATGAGAAGTACCATGATGCTTCTGCAGGGGAACAGCCAACTATTGAACGCAACCCCTACACCAGTGGTCCCCAACTGTTTTGGCACCAGAAACTGGTTTCCACAGACAGGGGAGAGGGGGTTGATGGGAGAAGGCTGGAAGGGATTGATGATTTCATCAGGCATTGGATTATCACAAGGAGTGTGCAACCTAGATTCCTGCATGTGCAGTTCACAATAGGGTTCATGCTCCTATGAGAATCTAATGCTGCTGCTGATCTGACAGGAGGCGGAGCTCAGATGGTATTGCTGGCTTTTTCACCTTGCTTGCTCACCACTCACCTCCTGCTGTGCGGCTTGGTTTCTAACAGCCCATGAACCTTACCACACGTCGGTGGCCTGTGGGTTAGGAACTCCTGCCCTACTCCGTCTTCCACTAAGCAGTGAAAAACTATGAGCCTGTGATTGGACTGGTACCCACCTTCAAGGGAGGCCATTTCTCCTGGATCCCTGGATCCTTACCCTACCAATGTCACCACTTCCTGGCCATAAAGGATGATCACTAAGTGGCACCAGGGGATGTTGATGCTACCCAGAGAAGCTGGAGGCTTTTTGCAACCAGGGCTCAGTGATCAAGAGGAAACATGACATGCACAAGATGACCAAGGCCAACCATGCCCTGACCCACTACTGCTGGTGGTAGAGGTTCCAGAAGGAGTCCAGGGCCCTCCACTGCAAGAAATACTGTGAGCCACTGCCACTTCGAAAAATAGCTGTGGGTTAAGGATGTAGTTCCTTTTTAAGGGCCGGCAGGCCTCATGAGAAAGATGGAGCAGTATATTTATTGCCTGGTAATCCTTCTTTCTTTGAGGCTAAAATTTGGTCTCTCCCTGTCACCCTCTCCTTATAAAGAGAGAGCACATTGTCTTGGAAATGTCGTCCAAGAAACTTAAAACCCGGGCTTCTCTTCCCTCAGCTTGGGATGGACCTTTGGATGATATAAAAGGAAGCGGTTTTAGGTATCAGTTAGAAAAGATTTATTAGGAAATTCTCACACTGAACTGGTATACCATGTGGTACAGTACTACCATTCACTAAAACTGTTTGGAGGGGGAAAAAAGAAAGTGTGTTAGATTGGATAGATTGATGGAATGGAAGATAGGAAGTAGAGAAACCTCAAAGGCTAGTCTTCTATAAAGAGAAAAATAGGGCTCCAAAATGGCTTTAGCCCCTTCCCCGCCCCAACCCCACAGAAAACCAAAAACAAATATATAGTGCTGAGATTATCACTAGCAATATATAGAACTCAAATATGAGGAGGAGATAGTTCCTGAGACCACAGAAAAGTGAAACAACTTTGAGCAGAGAGTAAGAAAATCAGACTTCCATATCTAGCACATGCTTCCTCCTTCCTGGCATCAAAAGTGTGGAAAACCTCCCTTACTCATGGTTTCTACACTGGAAAAAGTGAGATAAAGGTGGGCAACAAGCTTCTCCACCATCCTGGGTTCCCTAGCAGGAAACCTGTCCCTGCCTCAAACCACAGGAAGCATACCAGGTGCCGTAGGTAGAAATATCCCTGAAGGCTGCCAGACACAAGGAAAGGAAGAGGAACTACCATCCCCAGCCCTGGAAACTCTGCTCTGTAACTTGGCCAAAGAAAATGCCAAGGCTGAGTGCGGTGGCTCATGCCTATAATCCCAGCACTTTGGGAGGCCAAGGCAGGCGGATGACGAGGTCAGGAGATAGAGACCATCCTGGCTAACATGGTGAAACCCTGTCTCTACTAAAAAATACAAAAAAAAAAAAAATTAGCCAGGTGTGGTGGCACGTGCTTGTAGTCCCAGCTACTTTGGAGGCTGAGGCAGGAGAATGGTGTGAACCTGGGTGGCGGAGCTTGCAGTGAGCCAAGATCGTGCCACTGCACTTCAGCCTGGGCAACAGAATGAGACTCTGTCTCAAAAAAGAAAAGAAAGAAAGAAAGAAAGAAAGAAAGAAAGAAAGAAAGAAAGAAAGAAAGAAAGAAAGAAAGGAAGAAAGGAAGAAAGGAAGAAGAAGGAAGAAAGGAAGAAAGGAAGAAAGGAAGAAAGGAAGAAAGGAAGAAAGGAAGAAAGGAAGAAAGGAAGAAAGGAAGAAAGGAAGAAAGGAAGAAAGGAAGAAAGGAAGAAAGAAAGTGCTAAATCAGAGTGTCCAATCAGCAGCACCATGCAGCAGGAGATACATTCCACAGGTTGGTTCCCCTAGGCACAAACCCCTAACCATCCTTTCCATATTAATGGGATATCCTCTTTCAGACTTCCCTCATTAAAGACAGGCTATGTGAAAGTACACAGTCAAAGAATTAAGAAGAAAAAAAAGAGTGAAAAGGAATAAAGATCACCCACAAGATATAGAAAATTACCTCGACAGACCAAATCCAGGAATTATTGGTGTTCCAGGAACAAAAAACAAATACCACATGCTTGCACCTATAAGTGAGAGCTAAATGATGAGAACACATGGACACATAGAGGGGAACAACACATGCTGGGGCCTATCAGAGGGTGGAGGGTGGAAGGAGGGAGAGGATCGGGAAAAATTACAATGGGTCCTAAGCTTAATACCTGGGTGATGAAATAACAATAACATTAAATGTAAATGGACTCAATTCTCCAATCAAAAGGCATAGAGTGACTGAGTGGAAAAAGAAACAAGACCCAACTATATGTTGCCTTCAAGAAACCCACTTCACCTATATGGACACATATGGACTAAAAGTGAAGGAACGGAAAAATCATTTCATGCAACTGGAAACAACAAAAAAAAGCAGCAGTAGCTATAATTAGATAAAATAGACTAGAAATCAAAGACTTTAAAAACAGACAAAGGTTATTATAATGATAAAAGGGTCATTTCAGCAACAGGATATAACAATTTTATAATATTTATATATTTGTATATCTGTGCACCCAATGCCAGAGCTCACAACTGTATAAAGCAAACATTAATAGATGAAAAAGGAGATATAGACTGCAATACGATAAAAGTAGGGGATTTTACTCTCCATCCTCAGTAATGGACAGATTATTCACACAGAAAATCAACAGAGTTAAACTACACACAAGACCAAATAAGCCTAACTGATATTTACAGAGCATTTCATCCAACTGCTGCAGAATACACATATTTTTCATCAGCACATGGAACATTCTCCAGAACAGACCATATCTCATGCCAGAAAACAAGTTTCAACTAATTCAAACAAGTAGAAATCATATCAAGTATCTTTTCTGACCACAATGAAATAAAACTAGAAATCAATAAAAAGAGAAACCTCAGAGAAGACAGAGACACATGAAAATCAAACAGCGTTCTCCTGAATGACCGGTGGGTCAGTGAAGAAATTAAGGGGGAAATTTAAAAATTTCTTGAAACAAATGAAAATGGAAATACAACATATCAAAATCTATGGAATACAGAAAAGCAGTAGAAAAAGGGAAATTTATTGCAATAAATGCCTATATAAAAAATGTAGAAAGACTTCAAATAAACAATCTAAATATACACCTTAAGGAACTACAAAAGCAAGAACAAACCAAACCAAAATTAGTAGAAGGAAAGAAATATAAAGGTCAGAGCAGAAATAAATGAAATTGAGACAAAAAATACAGAAAATCAATGAAACAGAAAGATGGTGTTTTGAAAAGATAAAAAAAATCAACAAACTTTTGGCTAGACTAAGAAAAAAAGGTCAGGCACAGTAGCTCACACCTGTAATCCCAGCACTTTGGGAGGCCGAGGCGGGCAGATCACAAGGTCAGGAGATTGAGACCATCCTCGTCAACATAGCAAAGTCCCATCTCTACTAAAAATATAAAAAATTAGCCGGGAGTGATGGAGCACAACTGTAGTCCCAGTTATTCAGGAGGCTGAGGCAGGGGAATTGCTTGAACCCGGGAGGCAGAGGTTGCAGGCAGCCAAGATCGTGCCACTGCACTCCAGCCTGGCAACAGAGCAAGACTCAGTCTTAAAAAAAAAAAAAGAAAAGAAAAGAAAAAAAGAGAGAAGACCCAAAGAAATAAAATCAGAAATAAACAAGGCAACATAACAACTAAGACCACAGAAATGCAAAGAATTAGAGACAATTATGAGCAACTATCTGCCAACAAGTTGTAAAACCTAAAAGAAATGAATAAATTCCTGGACACATAAAACCTACCAAGATTGAACCATGAAGAACTAGAAAAATAATGAAGGCCTGAACTAAAACCATGAGAATAGAGAAGAGAGATCACATTTGAGAAGCAAGCCAAATTGTCATATGATTGATGTGGAGGAGTCAAACGGGAAAGAGGATTCTGATATGGGTGTCCAGATGGGTGGTAGTGCCATTGGCTACAGGGTAAAACCAGGCAAGGGGACTGCAGTGGGGAGAGAATCCATTCTGTGTTGGAGATCTTGGGATTGAAGTGCCTTTTTAACAGGTGAAGACAACTAAGATGTAGTGTAAAGTGTAGGCCTAGGAGAAGAGTCAAGACAGAAGACAGATTTGGTATAGCATGGATATCTTCATCTTCAGCGTGTTCTACTAGAATAAGAAGACAAAATGTAATGAAATCAAGAGGCAGAAAGAAGAAAAGGAGCCTCCACAGAAAACTGAGGAGCAGCAGCTACTAGGGTGATTAGATGAAAACTATGGGTTCAAGCCCCCATGAAAACATGCAGTGTGCTGTCTAGCTCACTAGTCTCATTGCCCTGGCCCGTAGGAGAGACTGAAATACATAGGAAAACTGAACCAAGTAAAGCAGGAAAGAGGGAGGAATGGAAGGGACCTTGGAAGGAGTGAACTGGTTAACAGTAAAACTACCAATGTAGCAGGAAAGATAGTGATATCTAAGTATTCAAAATATTTTTTATTTCATTTTATTTATTTTTGTTTGTTTTATTGTTTGTTTGTTTGAGATGGAGTTTCGCTTTTGTTGCCCAGGCTGGGGTACGATGGCACGATCTCAGCTCGCCGCAACTTCCACCTCCTGGGTTCAAGTGATTCTCTGGCCTCAGCCTCCGAGTAGCCGGAATTGCAGGCGTGCGCCACCATGCCTGCCTAATATTTTGTATAAGTAGAGACGGGGTTTCTCCATGTTGGCCAGGCTGGTCTCAAACTCCTGACCTCAGGTGATCTGCCTGCCTCAGCCTCCCAAAGTGCTGGGATTATAGGCATAAGCCACTGTGCCCAGCCTTTTTTATTTATTTTTTGAGACAGGCTCTTCCTCTGTCACCCAGGTTGGAGTGCAGTGGCAGAATGACAGTTCACTGCAAGCTCAAACTCTTGGGCTCAAGAGATCCTCTTGCCTCAGCCTCTCAAAGTGCTGGGATCACAGGTGTCAGTCACCACACCCAGTCCGAAATGTACTTTATTAACATGCCAGACACTGTTTTGACCAGGTTACATAGTTTAATTGAGTCAATTCTTATGACAACCCTGTAAAGTAAGGATTATTATTATCCCCCACTTTGCAGATGAGAAAATGAGGCACAGAGGGGTGAAGTTGCCTAAGGTGACACAGGAAATCAATGAGAGAGGCAAGACTGAAACCCAACTGTCCTGCTTCAAAAATAAATTCAAAACATTTATTTGCACAGATGGAAGAGTGTGCTTTGTGAGGGAATTTAAGTGTGGGCAATTTCAATGGAGTGGCAGCTATGTGGCCTGGGAAGGTGAAAGGAAGGTGAGGAAGTGGAGAGAGCAAAGGTAAACTGCTGTTGCAAGGAGCTTAGCTAGGAAGAGAGGATAGACTAGTAGCTGGAAGGGAACACAGGAGTGACAGAAGCTGTTTTGTGTTTTTAATGAGCAAGTCTGGAGCATGTGGGCTCGATAGAGTCTGTTTATATTACACTGTAGAATTTGCTCAAGGAAAACGAGGGGGTTGGATAAAAAGACAGATTCCTTCCAGCTCTGAGTCTACTATTCCACAACTTTGAAATTCTTTCTCAGTGAAGCCAGATGGAAGATTTTACTTGATAAAATTGGTTGGAAAAAATCATTTACTACACTTTTAAAGAGGTATTTAAATAGAAACCCAAAGACCTATTTAGTCTAATATCCTTTTAATTCATGAGCTTTTAATGTTTTCCCAAGGTGATCTGTCACATTTCTTGGCCTAAAGAGAAATCTAAAGTTTTTATTGTCTTTAGATTTGGCCTAATGACATGTTTCTGCTTTCCTGTCTAAGGTTAGGAAAGAAAGAGTCAAAGTCATCTTGGGTTCATATTCTTTTTCTCCATTGCCTTTTCCTTTCTGGCCTCTGCCCCTCTTTCCACACGAAATAAAAATAGTTAAGTGCAGGCAGTTATAAAAAAGCCGTGTTTCTCTCACAATACATCTTAAACTAATCACTCGCGTAGGTGTTTTCTGCAATTTTCTGTCTACTAAACATCCCTTGAAACACCTCAGCTTTCTCCTAACCTGGTATCTTTCACTTATGCTAAACTTTTTCTTTTCTCCTTCTCTTCCTATGAGCAAAAGAGAAGGATAGACTAGTAACTAGATAGACTAATAGCAGTGGATGCATGTCAATCCCAGAAATTACCCCAGAGCCTCATTTTATCTCTACATCACTGCACAAAGCCCTTTCTCAGCACACCTGCTTCAATTATACGTGTTCCTATTTTTTCATACTTTTCCATCTCCAGTTGCTCCTTTTCCTACCCATATGTCAGTTTTCAATTATCCCCTAGTAGGGCTATAAGAAGGGGAGAGATGACTGCAAAAAATATGGAACTCATTTTTTCCAGCTTTCAGATGTGTTTTGGCACCTACCAAAACTGGTATATACCCAGTTTTGGAAATTCACTATACTTCAAACAAAGTAACATTACACTTAGAAGACATGTCTCAAAAGGAATTAGAGAGCTATTCACTTAGCAAATCTTTGCTCCTTGCTCATTTCTATTCTGGGCACTCCTCCATACAATGGATGAATAGCATTATCTCTCAGACAAATGCAAATAATCTTCATAGAAAGATCTTTATATTTTTCTCTAAAAGTATGATATCTTTCTAGCTCACAATTCCCTAGAGCCAGGTGATAATTAAAGTGTTTCAGGTTCAAAGGTTCTCTCTGAAATTCCTGATGAGCTAGCTTCAGACAAGAATGAGGGTAAACAGAAATGGTGATGATATCATAAGAGGATCAGGTTATAATATTAATAAGTTGGAAATGAGATGTGCCTAGTATCAATAATTGACTTAATTCACATTTTCCCTGACACATGTAAATCCAAATCCCAGGATTCATAATAGTAGTTACCGTATTTTGGCAGGCATATGTACCAAGCTGAGATGAACAGAGCATAAATAATCTCTTGTCAGTACTGTAGCCTATACCACAGTGGCACCTCATTATAAAGAGATCAAAAACATTTTGTGACAGCAGGCAATCCTTCTCTAGAAATAATAGCAGAAATCTCAGTATCTCTAAATCAAAATAATGATTTGCACCCTTTATCTTTACAGGATGGGCTTTTGAAACTATAAAATATTTTAGAATACTCAGCATCTGGGACAATCTAAGTACTTCTCTATATAGTTGAGCAACGTTTTCAAATATTGACCACCCTGATGATTCCAAACCATGTAATTAGCTTGATCAAGTATACTTTCCTCCATCTTACTCTTGGTAAAACATATTTTTACATTATTTAATACAATTAAAAAGCCATTCCTTTTTCTATTTCTCCTTATTTTTATTTTTATTTTTCTTAGTTAATCAAGAATGCTGAAAACCTAATTTTTAAACCAGGAAAATTTTCCATTGGAAAATCTTCAATTTTTAGGCTATGGAACGTTTTAGCTTAAAATAATTAATTGGCAAATGACCGATGCAAATGCTTTTTATTAAAAATTTACTTCTATTTTTACAAGGGCTAAAAAAAACTAGAATATGTGCTTTATACCATCTAATAGTTAAAATTCTTCTGTATGTGAGGATGTGAAAGTCTTCTGTAAAAGGAAACATTTTCCCTAAGTGAGTTTTTGAATGAATCAATTTCCTCTATTCCCGGTCACAACAGTTTTTGAGTTTTTGACAAGTCTTGTCTCCTAGAGTTTCTGATACTCTTTCCAAATGTTTAGTGGGAAGAAGCTTCTCTTTGCTTTTTCTGGTAGAAAAAGCCAGAACTCTCAGGCTGCAGTTCTCTCTCCTGACCTCCTGTCCTTCCTCACTGCTAGCTCCCAGAAGTCCTGCCGAAGGTTACCAACTGGCTTTAATCCAACTCTAACTTTTCACCTGAGGGCTTGGAGAGGCAACCTAGACTTTTTAAACTTTTTTCTTTTGTTTCATAAAACACAAGATTAAAAGATTATTATAAAACATTGCCGTTCGAACACCTAATATGGCCTTGGCCATGCTTATATTGGCAGAATCCATGAGAGCACTGTGGTCCCAAGGCCCTTTAAGAGGTGGGGTGTTATTTCTGAAATGGATTTGAACCATATGCAATACATATAAGAAAGTTGCATTTTCCCGCCACAGTGGAAAACATCTGTTTTGCTAGTGGATTTGACTCTATTGCCAGAATAACTTTCCAGATGTTTTGAAACTCTAAACAACTGCTTCCTTTCTGATCTGCTCTGGCTCAAAAATTGATTTGCTAAGAAAACACATAGGTCTGTGACATAAATGAAAACAATATTATTTATCTTAACTAATCCATATCACCAAAACATTTTAGACATGGCCTTGGACTAATGGTATAATATAGATTCTTTTTCTTTCTAAAATATGTATACAGACATGTATACACATAGGCTCTTGAAAGGGAATATAGTGCAAACAGGAAAAGATTTCCAATCCTCTTAGTGTAAATAACTACTGGTGGTAGACCGTTTATGCTCCTGTCATTTTCTCAGCTTTTTCATTGACTTAACTTAAATGACACCCTGGTAGGATATGAGCATGCCCAGCACATATTTAAACCTCTTCCCTTTCATGACTCCTGTATAGCATGCAAAGTATTTTACGTTATCTCACTTTTAGCCTTCTATAGTGTCTACTTTAGCCATTTCTTCCTAGTTAACCTCTAGCCACTGTTTGTTGTCATTGTTTTTTGTTCATTTAATGTTTACATAATTTAAAAAGATGATTTTTATGTTTTTTATAATCAACTGCCAAACAATAAATATTTCTTTTTTCTGCCTCACTATACCTCACGATTTCACTTTGTGGTCTTCATCCTAACCCTGTTTGGATTTAAAATCTCTACAGTTTCATTCCATTTATGTTTTTAACTCCTTGACTTTTTCAAATACTCAGCTTTTCCCTTTCATTCTTTACAAAGTCTTCCAGCAGATCATATTCCCATTTCCACTATGATCCAGAAATGCAAATGTTTGAAAGTCAAATTCTAAGTAGAACAGAACAAAACTGTTGTGTATTAAAGTTCAATGTGTACTTTCCTTTATAAATATTTCCCAACCTTTTGTATGTGTCTTCATTTTACATTATACCGAAGTTTCTAAACACCAAGAATCTGCTTTGAATATTTCTTTAGATTTTAAATTTGGTCAGTCATTTCTAATAAGCACACTTTTTTTTTTTTTCATTCATACTGTAGAATGCAGCCCACATCTTGTTCACCTTTGTATTACCAGTGCCTAAAGCAGAGAATCTGGCAGACACTCATTTACCATTTATTAAATAACTCGAACACTTGCTTGGCAGGGATTTGATGTCCCAATCTGTGCTAAGCATAGATTATATGCTATGTGATGTGATCTCAAGAATTCTGTGCAGTAGACATTATTATTCTCATTTTACTCTTAAGGAAATAGAAACTCTGGGAAAGAGAGAAATAATTAATAGAAATTTACATGAGTAGAAAGTTGCAAATTATTTAGTTCCAAAGGCAGGCTCTTTGAATAACATGAAAAACAAACATAAACCATACAAACACTTTTCTTTCCCATTTTCCTCTATCATGGCTGGTCCCAGGAAAAACTTTAAAATTGAGCAGATTTTCAGTACATCTTCCCTTTCCCCTTACTACCTAACTTTTAGTGCCCAAACCCTTTGACTTATCCTTCCAACCAACCTCAGAAGCTTCTACAATGGACACTCCCTCCAGCATCCAGGGCCCACCAGCCATGGTCTGTATCCCCACCTATCTTCAGCCATACTAAATTCTGGTTTTTCCTTCATCAAATCTTGGGTCTTATTGCTTCATAATACTTAAGCTTCGGAGATTGAAAAGTTGCTTATTAGGCAATCTTTCTTCCCCAACATTGAAAAGCTAGAATAGTCTGTAAGAATTATCTGGTCATAATTTTATGGGCAAGAAAAGTCATTGAAATGACTGTAATCAAAAGGAATGGACTTACAATAGGCTGAACAGAAGCTAAGGAGAGCACTTTGGCAGGATCCTCATTGTCCACCTCCAATCAGACTTCACTGCACTAGGCTGACCTCTATTTCCTAAGAAGAATCCTAGCTGAAATACACAATGACTTCAAATTTTCTTATGTAACTTCCATGTTGAAGCCAGTATCAGAATTAAATTCAATGGTAGTGTCTAAAAGTGAAAAGAGAAAGACAATTACCAGCAAACTCATTAATTATTATGTAAATTTGTTAAATTTTACACACACACACACACAAACACACACACACAAACAAGTGTACAGTCCTTGGAAATTATGATGTCTGCTTTTTGCACGCTTCTGTAATATATGTATTATTTTTTTTCAGATACAGGGTCTTGCTCTATCACCCAGGCTGGAGTGCAGTGGTCCAATTACAGCTCACTGCAGCCTTGAACTCCTAGGCTCAAGAGATTCTCTCACCTCAGCCTCCTGAGTAACTGGGACTGCAGGTGCACCATCACACCTGGGTAAGTATTTTTATTTATTAGAGATGGGGTCTCACTAAGTTTCCTAGGCTGGTCTTGAACTTCTGGCCACAAGTGATCCTCCTGCCTCAGTCTCCCAAATCACTGGTATTACAGGTATGAGCCACCACACCTGGCTAACAATGCAATTTAAATACATTGACTTATGGCTCGGCATGGTGGCTTACTCCTGTAATTCCAGCACTTTGGGAGGCCGAGGTGGGCGGATCACTTGCAGTCGGGAGTTCGAAACTAACCTGGCCAACACGTTGAAACCCTGTCTCTACTAAAAATATAAAAATTAGCCAGGAGTGGTGGTGGGCACCTGTAATCCCTGCTACTCAAGAAGCTGAGGCAGGAGAATTGCTGAACCCAGGAGGTGGAGGCTGCAGTGAGCTGTCACACCACTGCACTCCACCCTGGGTGACAGAGCAAGACTCCATCTCAAAAAAATAAAAAGATAAAATAAATAAATAAATACAATGACTTAATCATTAATTCAGTTAACAAATAGTTATTGAATACATACTGTATAGAAGGCACAAAAGAGAGATTAGAATTTATAAGGTAATATAAATCATGTTCACAAATGATTGAAATGTAAATGTGTAAGATCATTGTCATAAAAGGACAAAGTATTTTGAGTAATCAGAGTAGGGAAGGATTACGAGCAGCTAGCAGAATCAATGATAATTTTGACATATTAATCTTTATATTTTACCTTATATTTTACTTACAGAAGTAATAACCAAAGTATTTGAACATGTGCTATTTTTTCAGGCATTGTGTAGGCAGTTTATAGCACTATTGAATCAATTAAAATTGCTTCTGGCTGTAAGAATCAAAATACTCTATTACAACTTGGTTAAACAATAGTGAGACATTTAGTTATTTCACTCAAAAAGAAGTCTGGAGGCAGGCAGTTGAAGAATAAGGGGAGTGATTCAACAATGTCATGAAAGACACAGGTTCTTTCCATTATTTCCCTCTGCCAATTTTGTGATTGTGGGATGACTAGGGGACTTTCTCTAGAATCATGTATGACACATCTTCTTATATATGTATAATAAAATCATGAAGAAAGGAGGTACTCTCTTCAAGGGCGTCTCTCTGTTACATGGGAGGAAATCTTTTCCAAATGTCCCCAGCTAACTTCCCCAGGTCTTTTTGGCTAGACATGGTTCACATACTCATGCCTAGAGCTGTAGATGATGAAGGAGAAGAGGACTGCCATAACGTAGTAACCGTCACACACAATGCCTCTTCACTGTCTCCCAAGACTCCAGTGGAAATAAGCAATATGTTTGCATTGATAATGGAACTTTTAAATTATTGCTTTACATACAGTTATTAAGATATTTTCTATTTGTCAGCCATGGTCAAAATTTAGTCCCACAAAGGTATATTAATCTTATTTTAGTGGCCAAGAAACAATAAGCATTCTACAGATAGAAATAGTGATTGATTAAGGTAAAGTTTTTTTGTTTTTTCGTTGTTTATTTTTTATTTTTATTTTTATTTTTATTTTTTTTGGTTTTGAGACAGGGTTTCACTCTGTTGCCCAGGCTGGAGTGCAGTGTCTCCATCAAAGCTCACTATAGCCTCGACCTCCCAGGCTCAAGTGATCCTTCCACCTCAGCCTCCCCAGGAGGTGGGACTATAGGCATGTGCCACCATGCCCAGCTAATTTTTTGTAGAGATGGGGTATTGCAATGTTGCCCAGACTAGTCTTGAACTTCTGAGCTCAAGTAATACACCAGCCGTGTCCTCCCAAAGTGCTAGGATTACAGGTGTGAGCCACTGTGCCCAGCCAAGGTGAAGCCTTGCTTAATGTCTTTGTCATTTGGCCCAATCTGTGATTCTAAAATTTTGCTGAGTCAGTTGGTTTCAGCTAGGAACTAGTGAATGAAAACTAACCCATGTGAAATTATTACTGAAATGTCATAGAACAGTTCATGGCTAGTGGAATTAAATTAATATGGCTAGCATATTTGAAAACATTGTACCTGTCAGAGTAACTCTCTGTTTGAATTTACTGCGTTAATTTCTTACACTTTTCATATTTTCCTGGAATACAACTTTCCACTTCACTCAGAACAAACATTAAAGTAGTATGTTTATATACTATGTGTAGTGTGAGAAAATTGTTTTAACCATTTAAGAAAATAGAAAATCCTTGTTTTTATATCATGTGACTATTGAAATTGCAATATGAATGTTTTATTTAAGGGCTTCTTTATTTATACTGCAAAAATCTGTCTTTCTGTTTCTTTCTGTTTCTTTTCTTTTTTCTTTCTTTCTCTTTCTTTTTTTTCTTTCCTTCTCTTTCTCTATCTTTCTTTCTTTCTCTCTTTCTTTCTCTTTCTTTCTTTCTCTCTCTTTCTTTCTCTCGTTCTTTTCCTTTCTTTTTTTGAGACGGAGTCTCGCTCGGTCACCCAGGCTGGAGTGTAGTGGCACAATCTTGGCTCACTGCAACCTCTGCCTCTCGAGTTCAAGCAATTATCTGCCTCAGCCTCCCGAGTAACTGGGATTACAGGCACCCACCACCATGCCCGGCTAATTTTTGTATTTTCTCTTTTTTCTCTCTTTCTTTGAGACAGGGTCTCTCTCTGTCACCCAGGCTGGAGCACCCTGGTGGAACCAGGGTGAACCAGGGCTTGCTGCAGCTTTAACCTCCCAGACTCAAGCAGTCCTCTTGCCTTAGCCTCCCCAGTAGCTGGGGCTACAGGTGCATGCCACCACACTCAACTAAATTCTTAAATTTTTTATAGAGATGGGGTTATGGTGCCAGAGCTTGTCTGAAATTCCTGGGCTCAAGCAATTCTCCTGCCTTCACTAGGTGTGGTAGCTCATGGTTACAGGCATGAGCTACTATGCCTGGCTTTATTGCAATATTTCTGAAATTATACTTCAGTCATCTATTATTCTACAACAAACCACCCAAAGCTTACCAACTTAAAACCACAGTTTTCTAGATACTGGTGAGGTTGTGGAGAAAAAGGAATGCTTATACACTATTGGTGGGAGTGTAAATTAGTTCAACCATTGTAGAAGACAGTGTGGTGATCCCTCGAAGACCTAAAGAGAGAAATACCACTCAACCCAGCAATCCCATTGCTGAGTATATACCCAAAGGAATATAAATCATTTTATTATAAACATATATTCATGCATATGTTCATTACAACACTATTCACAATAGCAAAGGCTTAACCTAAATGTTCATCAGTGATAGACTAGATACAGAAAATGTGGTACATATGCACCATAGAATACTATGCAGCCATAATAAAGAACGAGATCATGTCCTTTGCAGGGACATGGGTGGAACTGGAGGCCATTATCCTCAGCAAACTAATGTAGGAACAGAAAACCAAGTATCACTTGTTCTTACTCATAAGTGGGAGCTAAATATGAGAACACATAGGCACATACAGGAAAACAACACATGCTAGGACCTGTAGGAGGGTGGATGGAGGGAGGACAGACAGGATCAGGAAAAAGTGACTAATATCTACTAGGCTTACCACCTGGGTGATGAAATAATGTGTATGACAAACCCCCATGACACAAGCTCACCTAGGTAAAAAACCTGTATGTGTACCCCTCAACTTTAAATAACATTTTAAACAAAATAGTTATCGTTTATTTTGCTCATAAATTAACAATTTTGGAATGGCTGTGTTGGGATGGTAAGTTTCTGTTTTCCCATGGCATCAGTTGAGGCAGTTTTCTGGGACAGAATCCACTTGCAAGTTAGTTCAGTTACATAGCTAGTGTCTGGTTTAACAAAGATACCACAGAATAGGTGGCCTAAACAGCAAGCATTTCTTTCTCTACAATTCTGGAGACTGGAAGTCTGAGATCAGGGTGCTAGCTCAATTGGGTTCTTGGTAAAGGCCCTCTTCCTGGACAGATGGCTGTCCTCTTCTTTTATCTTTACAAGTTGGAATGAGAGAGAGAGAGAAAGAGAGAGAGAGAGAGAGAGAGACAGGGAGAGAGAGAGAGATACTGATGGGTACCTTGGCTCCTTTTCACATGAGTTTCTCCATGTGGACCTCCCCAGGAGATTGCTTGAGCTTCCTCACAACATGGCAGTTGGGTTCCAGAAAAAAATATTCCAATGGGAAGTTGAAACTATCAGTATTTTAGGAATTGGGCCCAGAGCTTCAGCTTAGCATCAATCCTGCTATATGCTAATGGTCAAGCAGTCACACAGACTCTGTCCAGATTTAAAGCAAATGGACATAAATTTCTTCTATTGATAAGAGGATGAAAACTAAATGTAACCATCTTTAATCTCTATAGACTGGAAAGAGGATTCTTTTTTATTTTCAAGGTTCATTCCCATGGAAAATTTTTCTTTTTTATTATATAATACTGTCAAACTGTGAAAATGACCTGCTTTGTAAATAAAACCACAATAAAAATATCACAGAGTTTAAAAAGTTTATTTATTTTTATATCACAATAAAAATATGGCAGAGTTTTATTGTGGTTTACTTAACCACAATAAAAATATAGCAGAGTTGTAAGGTCCAAAGTTATACTTGAATCAGGATTACTCAAACTTGAGTCAGGATTCAAGTTTCATGTATAACTAATGCTTTTCTACTCAGAAAACTGGTCAGAACAAATGTGTCACCAGGATACAATATTGGTGTTGTATTTATTATTGTAATAAAAACAAAGTAAGAAATGTTCCTTGCTATATTTTAAAATTTTGATTAAATATTTTTTATTGGGTAGACCGTTTTTTATTTTAAAAGGCAGTATTTTAATTCTCTCTCTGTTGAATATTTTTAAATTGCATTTTGATAATATAGTAAAAAGTAAACAAGAATAGAAAAATTTTCTGTGTAGTGTTAAAGGGAACACAGCAGATCACTTCTGATGATAAATGAAAAATTTTATTATGTAGTGAGAGAATAGTACTAACTCAATATAAGGCATAGTGAGGTAGTTTTCAATTAATTTTTTGTTTTTATGAGGATGATGTTCTCAGATTTAATAGAAATTGAAAGAGTTCATGACACAGCAAATGACAAATCTTATGGCATTTTCTTCTATTTGTTGAAGAGGAGAATTCCATTTTATTTCTTTGATTTGTGAGAAAACTCTATGTTCTCTAGTTTTACAAGCATCATTAATATTGTTTGTCAGTTATTGTTCAATAACAATGTGCAAGATGAGGCTTGAACAGTCAAAACAATAAAATGAAAGAATAAGAAAAAAATGAGTAGGGATTGGTAGTGTCTTTCCTTCCAAGGATAAGTTATTCAGAGTTTCTGGTGCTATTACGAGACTACTTCCTCATTGAACGTTTTGATGGTGCTATGCCTCTGGGGTTTTTCACCTGAGCTTTATTTTGTCTATTCAATGGCTTCACAGTCTCCGATGGTCTCTGTCCTCCTTCTCCCTGGAGAGTGTTGGTGTTCTGCAGAGTGTTCCTCCTGGTCTTCTATTATAATTCTACATTTCCTGATCATAGTTCTCAAGATTTTTTTCTCTAATCCAAACTTCTCTACAGAGTTCCACACATATAAGCCACATTACTATCTGTATATCCTACAGGAATCTCCAACTCATCAGCCCCAGATTAAAATCATCATCCTTCTTCCAAAATCATTAATTAAGAGTTGCTACTCTTCACCCATATTTACTAGGTCACTAAGTTCTATCAATTCCTTCTCAAAATATGTTCATGCTTGCCCCATCCTTTTCATCCTCATGACCACTAACATATTTCAGGGTTTTGCATTTATTCCCTAGGTTGTTACAAAGGTCTCCTTACAGGTCAAACCACATCTAGTTTCACTCTAAGCCATCCCTCAAACTGCTTCCAGACTGACTGTCCCCAAAATACAAATAAGATAATGTGACAACCATATGTAAAACATCATCCTTCATTGTTTACAGAGCAGGGTCCAATCTCTGTCATCAGATAGAATAAACTCTCCATGATATGTCTTCCTCTCTATTATCATCTCCCTCCAATTTCCTTAAAGATCCATCATATTGTTTCCTGCTCCTATACCTTCATGCATGCATACACACATAAACACACATCACATATATACATATAATGTATATGTATATAAGTGCACACACATCACATACATACATGTAATATGTATGTATATATACATAAATGCATGCACATTCTTTCTAAATGGAATGACTTCCCTCTCTTTATTGGTATACAGAGTGTCTCTGCCAAGATCTAATGTAAACATGACCTTCTCTTTGAAGCTTTCTGTTACCCTTCCACCTCTGCTGCCAGCTACACAATTACCACTCCCTACACTGTGCTACTAAGTGTGCCTAAATCAAACATGACTTTTATTATTGCACTGACAAGATTGTATTTCTATTATCTTTTGCATGTCTGTCTTCTGTAGAAAATTACAATTCTTTTTTTTTTTTTTTGAAACAGGGTCTCACTCTGTCACCCAGGCTGGAGTGCAGTGGCATGATCTCGGCTCACTGCAACCTCCGCCTCCCGGGTTCAAATGATTCTCCTGCCTCAGCTTCCCGAGTAGCTGGGACTACAGGTGCACACCACCACACCCAGCTAATTTTTGTATCTTTAGTAGAGACAGGGCTTCACCATGTTGACCAGGCTGGTCTTGAACTTCTGACCTCAAAGTGATCAAACTCCCTCGGCCTCCAAAAGTGCTGGGATTATAGACATAAGCCACCCCACCTGGCTGAAAATTACAATTCTTTAAAGATAGGAAACATGACTTACTTACTAGCAGCATCTAGTGGCATTACCCTCTACAAAACCTATAAATTAAGCAGTGTAGAATGAATGAAAGAAAAATATGAAGATAAACTACATTAATTATAAAATGCTTATTAATTTCTGAGATTACGTTGCAAGAGTAAGAACCACATTATACTCTGACAGAGAAAAGGCTTCAAGTTCAAACATCCAGAAGAAGTAACATTTGAAATCCAGTCACAATTTAAAAAAACAGTCTATCAGGTTTTAATACTTAATATCAGATGCTTTCCTAGGTAACAATAAAGCCAGAAATTTTCAGAAAACATGCATTAGAAAAAAAGTAAAATAAATTGGTATTAGAATAATTTTAGAGGCAGAAAAGACTAAAAATCATTTGTTATGATATGAAAGCTTTGATATTAGTAAAATAATAATGCAGAACAATGTGAAACACATAAAATAACCCAGAAAAGGAAGAACCAAAATTATATGTAATAATAGTAATAATAATCACTACTATTTATTGCTTATGACATGACAGGCACTGTGTTGCAGCTCTACAATCTTATCTTTCTATCTTCACAGTAATGTTGAATGTAGATGTTATTATTATTTATCTCATTTTGTAGATGATGAACCTGTGTCTAAGAAGGGTTGATCAACTTAATTTACCAAGGTCACATAGTCTAGTAAGTTACAGAATCACATCTTAAATTCTGACTTGGGAGCCCAAGCTCTTATCTATTACATGCAAAGAGACAATTTCTTACCCATGTTTGACCATGTTTCTCCAGTCTCTTACAAGGAGAAATTAGGAATCATATCAGAACCAAACTTTATAGTAATTTTGGTAGTTGGATAAGATGAAATTTTGTGATCTTGCTCTTGGGATCATAAGAGCAACAGATGGGAATGGTCTTTTCCCTGAAGGGAACGTGCTTCCCCTGTCGATCACCTATCCACTAAATAAACCTCAGGCTCACAATGAGGATTGGACAGCTGACACTAGATGGACACAGGAGGGAAGAGATGCTTCCTTTCTCTTGGGCTAGAAAGTGGTTGATTTTTGTCTCCCAGTAAAGGACACACCTGAATGGCTTTGTGGGAATTGAGCTGCCCCTGACACATAGATCTAGTCAAGGTGTCTGCCTGATCAGAAATGGGGGACAAGAACAGGGATTGGTGTGAAAGTTGTAGTTAATTCTCAGGGTTGTATCCCCTCTCCATAGTTACCCATACAGTCTGATCTCACCTCTTCTATGACGAGTTAAAAAAAAAAAAAATGGGAACAAGCCTGTGACCTTGCTTTCAACAAAGCAAAAGAGTACAGAGCAGTACAGCTTCTCCTGGACCAGTGTGGAGGTAACAAAAGCAGTGAACAAGGGCAGGTAATTGTGCCCAGCAAGGCTGATGTTTCATGAGGGTCGGGGCAACAGAGCAGCCCAACAGATACAAAGTACAGAAGGATGGATTCAACAAATTAATAAATGGCTCAACATACATTGATCATTGAAAGTAAATGTGATCTTATTTTTAGTTGCAGACCGTTGAGGCTTAGACCTCTGAATCACATTCATCATACTGACGCCCTGCTTTAAGATCTTCTGTGCCTCCCTACTGTCTTCAAAAGGAAGTTCAAGTTCCTGAGCATCCCACAAACAAGGCAATTCATGAACAGCCCATTGCTAATGTCCTCTCTCACCAGCCTTCTGACCCCACACAAAGGCCCTCAAATTCAAATGTACTAAATTACGAGCGTTTCTCCAAATGTGGGCTTTTGTCCTCTTTTGCCTCTGAACACACGATAATTTCTCTGTTTCTAATTCTTTTCCCCAAACTGCTTCTGCCCCTAAAACTCATTCTTTGCAGCTCAACTCAAAAGTTCCTTTTTAAAAGAGCCTTTGTGACTAGAATGCAACTTATGTGATCGCTTCAATTTCCTATTAAAATCCTAAGAAAACATATACTTTATTTATTTATTATTTATTTATTTATTTATTGAGATGGAGTTTTGCTCTTCCTGCCCAAGCTAGAGTGCAATGGCGTGATCTTGGCTCACTGCAACCCCTGCCTCCCAGGTTCAAGCAATTCCCCTGTCTCAGCCTCCCTGGTAGCTGGGATTACAGGTGCTCGCCACCACGCCCAGCTACCTTTTTGTATTTTTAGTAGAGACAGGGTTTCACTATGTTGACTAGGCTGGTCTCGAACTCTTGACCTCAGGCGATCCACTCACCTCAGCCTCCCAAAGTGCTGGGATTATAGGCGCGAGCCACCGCACCTGGCTAGAAAATGTATACTTTGGAATTGATCACTCCGTATCATTATGCTATGTTTACATATCTGCTTCTTTTTTGCATAATGTGCTCCTAGCGTGCCTGGCCCATGGTAGGATGCAATAATATTTGCTGAGTGAATGAATGACTGGTAATTCTCTTGATCACGCATAGTAGCTGCTGCAGTCCTCAGAGATTTGCATGTGCTGTTTCTTTTGTGAGAAGTCATGTATCCTGGAGGCTGATTCTTCCTTTAATTTGCAAATTAACTTAACCAAAATTGAAATTAGTGAGGAGGGCATAAAGGACTTAAACATTCTGACAATATTTTATCTTCCTTCTTTAGCTGCAGTCATTGACGTTATTGCTGATTCTTTCATGTATTATATTAACTAAATTGATCATTCTTACAGCATGTTCAAATGTTTAAAATATAGATATCTTGCTTGTGGCTCCCTAGATGGCTGCTAGAGGAGGTGGATCTTTCTTTTCACTTGCTCACTGATTTTCTCACAATGGACACTTTCCTAGTGCCCCTTTATCCCACATGCACACAAAAAGGTACACACAAAACGATCCCCTTAAACAAGGTACAGTATTTGAAATAAATGAGAGTATTTTAGGAAACAAAGTTTGGATAAATTCTCCCCATTCATACCAACTGTGACTTCAACACAGCTCTTTGTAAATAAGTCCTTCACAATCATGTGATTTCCCGGCATGGTCATCCTATTCATGGAGTAAAAGAATGTATTGATCTGATTCTTGACCTAATAATCAAATTTCATCAAACTTTTATGCAAATTTGATTTATAGCAGTCTAGAATAGAGATTTGTGCTTGCTTTTTAAACAATATGTTTTTACAGAATAGACTGTTTTCACTAGAAGTTCTGTTTCAGATTTTATGATCTCTCTCTATATATGCGTATTTTTTGAGATGGGATCTCCCTCTGTCACCCAGGCTGGAGTGCAGTGGCACAGTCACTGCTCACTGCAGCCTCAACCTCCCAGGCTCAAGTGATCCTCCTGCCTCAGGCTTCTGGGTAGCTGGGACCAGAGGCATATGCCATCATCTCCAGCTAATTTTTTTATTTTGTAGAGCTAGAGTCTCCCTATGTTGCCCAGGCTGACTCAAACTTTCGGACTCAAGCAATCCTCCCCCTCGGCTTCCCAAAGTAATGGGATTCGAGGCATGAATCACCACAACTGGCTTGATCTTTCTATTTTTAATTATTGGGGGAGAGCACCCACTAGCCTCTTTGTCTCACTGCGTTCCAATTCTACTATTCTGCTAGTATTTCATTGCATAAAAAAGGTTATGAATAATGACTCATTAATGAGGTTGACAACCTTACACACTCCTTCCTCACAATTGTGGAATGGAAGCTTTGTGTTTTTATGTAGTTACATTAACAATCTACTAACTACTTTACCACTGATTTTGTATTCTTGTCACTTCATGGTCTGCGCAATTTTCGCCAAATATGTGTCCAAAAATGTATTAAAAATATTATTCTTTTTTCAACACTCACCCAAGTCAATGTTAACAGGCTCTACATGCTATCAGCCTCCATACCAAGATTTCATTTGCAACAGTTGTTTAAATTATTTTTTGATTATAAAGTATTTCATACATTTAAAAAGGGATAGAGACGATTAGCACAGGGAATGCTCGACACCATTAGTCATCAGAGAAAAGCAAATCAAAACCACAATGAGATACCATTTCACGTTCAACAGGATGGCTGTAATTAGAAAAGATGGACAATAACAAGTGTTGGTCAGGCTGTGAAGAAATTAGACCCCTCACACATTGCTCGTGAGAATGTAAAACAACGCATCTGCTTTGGAAAACAGTTTGGCAGGTCCCCTAGGTTGCACATAGAATTACCATATGACCTACCTATTCCACTCCTAAGGAATATAAACATATGTTCACATAATAACTTGTATACAAATGCTCATAGCAGCACTATTCCTAACAGTCAAAGGTAGAACAATCCAAATGTTCATCAACTGATGAATGGATAAACAAAATGTAATATACCCCAAAATGGAATATTATTTTGCCATAAAAAGGAATGAAGTGCTGATACATGCCACAACCGAAATGAAACACTGAAAACATCATGCTAAGTGAACAAAAGCCAATCACAAAAGACTACATATGTATGATTCCATTTATATGAAGTGTCCAGAATAGGTCAATCTATAGTGATCAAAAGTAGATTGCTGGTTTTCTAGGGTTGTGAACGGTTGGGAGAAACTGGGAAGTGAATGCTGGTGGATACATGATTTCTTTTTGGGATGATGAAAATGTTGTAAGATTGATCATAGTGATAGTTGCACAACTCTGTGAGTATCCTGAAAACCTTTGAATTTTACAATACAAATTGAATAATATATATGGAATATGTTATATTTCAGTAGAACTGTTAGGAAATAAGTAAAATGAATAATTTTTAAAACCCTAAATAATTACATAGGCAATATGTAGTAGACACTCATTAAAATATCTCCAACATTTAAAACTATGTTTGCCAGGCCAGGCGCAGTGGCTCACGCCTATAATCCCAACACTTTGGCAGGCCAAGGTAGGAGGATCTCTTGAAGTCAGGAGTTCGAGACCAGCCTGGCCAACATGGCAAAACCCCATCTGTACTAAAGATACAAAAATCAGTCAGGTGTGTTGGTACGTGCCTGTAATCCCAGCTATTCGGGAGCCTGAGGCAGGAGAATAACTTGAACCCTGGAGGCGGAGGTTACAGTGAGCTGAGATCATACCACTTCACTCCAGCCTGCAGGACAGAGTGAGACTCTGTCTAAAAATATATATTTATATAATATATATAGTTTAATATATATGTTTGCCAATTTTGCACCAGATTTTTTTAAGAAACAAAAAGTTACAAAATAAGTTGAAATCCCCTCTCTTCACTTTGCCCATTTTGCCTAGAAAGAACAACTCTCATAAAGTTGGTGCACATCATTTCCATCTATATTTTTGTCCTTTTCATGTGTGTTATTATTTTTGAGATGGAGTCTTGCTGTATAAACCAGGCTGGTCTTGAACTCCTGGGCTCCAGGAATCCTCCCACTTCAGCCTCCTGAGTAGCTAAGACTATAGGCATGCATCACTGCACCCAGTCCATATTTTTGTCCTTTTACTACTTATATGTATGTCTATAAATAAAACATGAGTCTATTTGGAATTTTTTTACATTTTACATAAATGGCATAATGAAAAAATAGACTTCACAGCTTGCTTTTTACACATTGTGTGGTGTTTTAAAAGTTTAAATCTGTCCATATAAACATATGTAGATGTAGTTTATGTACTTAAATTCTGTATAGTATTCCATTGTGCTAAAATAACACAATTAATATCTATTGTTCTAGTGGTGAAAATATAAGTTGTTTCCAAATTTTAATCACTACAAAAAATACTGGGAAAAAAACATTTCTTGAATATGTTTCTGTGGGCATGTCTACATATATTTATCTGGGGTATATACCTGAAGTTGGAAGTTTCTAGGTTATAGGTTATGATCAGTTTAAATAAAGCACAGTGTAAGCTTATTTTCAAATCTTATACCAAACCGCATCCTTGTTGGCAGTGGTTGAACTTATTACCTCCAACCCCTGGTCATCATTTAAAATTATCATTTCAAATTTTTTGTCAATTTGATGGTAATGAAATAATATCTCATTGCATTTTAATTTTATTTTCTTGAATTATGGTGAGATCAAACTTTTTTTTATGTGTTTGTTGCTATTTAGGTGTTGCTTCTGTAAATATTTTTCTTTTCCTTTGCAAGGACTGTTTACATAGTCTGGATAATAATCCTCTGTTAGTTATACATATTTCAAAAATCTTTCCCAATTTTGGCTTGTATTTTAAAATTTTAAATAGCATTGTTGTCAGATGCAAATTTTAAATTTTTGTATCATTAAATTTAACCATCTGTGTCCTAATGGCCAGGAATTTTAGTGATATGAACATATTCTGCTATATTTTTTCTAAACATTGTAAGGTTTTGGTTGTCATATATGGATGTTAATCCACCTGAAATTTATTTTTTGTATTGTATAAAATAGATCAATACTTTTATCCTTTTCCTCAAATGGCTACTTGTCCCACAACCCTTGCCCTACTGATTTATAAGTGTTGTATATCAAGTTTCCTGTATAGATTTTTGTGTTTCTGAATTATTTATTCTTTCCCCTTAGTCTATTTGTCTTGCCTTATGTTAATAAAATGCCATTTTAATTGCTATACCATATAAGTCTTGCTATCTCGTTTTTTCTTGTACCCTATCAGCATTGACCAATCACAGAATCAGAATAAACTTGAGAAGCAGTATACTTGGGGAAATAAATTTCTCAAAATGATAGAAAGTTGGCACTGGCTCTGGAATGCTATTTGGAATAATTTGCAGTGGTACCTGTTAGTGATATGTGCAACTATCTGAAAATGTTTTTAATCACAGCCAACTGCTATTATTTTAGTTTATAAAGATAACCGTCTTTCAACTTTGAATACTGCATCTATAAAATAGAAGAGTTTTCATCTGAAGTTGTATAGAATACCATTAAAACACTGGCACTATAAGAAACACATAGAACCTTTTTTAAGCTTCTTATACATAATATAACACTATGTGTCCATGAGAAAATCATTTTAAAGGCAAGATAACTAAATTCTGGGATAGTAAGGCATGTTAATCATAATATGAAATCTGTCATGCATAGCAGACATTTATATATATTCTGTCTTTAAGTTTTACTGCCAAAAAGTGTTGAATATAAGGAAACATACTGATAGAAAAAAATAAGAACATGAAAAAGGTCTTACTACAGTAGGAGTTAGCACTAACTAGCAACATTTCTAACCCTCAGCTTTCATAATGCCTGTTGGGATATTTCATCTGAATAGAACACCACAAATTAAAACACGACATTTCTCAGATGATTTGCCCCCCTATCAGTTTCCCTTCTTCAGCTTCTTTATTTCTGTCATGTGTACCCTTGTCTTTACAGTTTCTCAATTATAAAAGCTTGGTGTTATCTTTTATTTATTTTACCTCCGTATACTCTGTCTATGGTGGGCAGAATAATGGCTTCCTCCCTTTCCCCCAAAGATGTCCATGTCCTAATTTCTGAAACCTATGAATATGCTACATTATATCCAAGGGGGGTATTATGGTTGCTAATAAACTGACCTTAAGGTTAAAAATTTATCCTAGATTGTACGGGAGGGCCCAATGTAATCAACAGCATCCTTTAAGTATGAAGATGGAGATGGAAGAGTCAGGGTCAGAGTGATGCAGCCTCAGAAAGACTCAAAAGGAAATTTCTGGCTTTGACGATGACAGAGATTCAGGAGCCAAGGAATGCAGGCAACCTCTAGAACCTGGAAAAGGCAAGAAAACAGATCTCCTACAGCCCCCGGCAGGAAGGCAGCCCTATTGAAATCTTGATTTTAGCCCAGTGGAACCAATTTCAGGCCTCTGATCTTTCAGGATGGTAAGATAATAAACTTGTGCTGCTCTAACCCATCTAGTCTGTGGTCATTTGGTAGAGCAGCAATAGGAAACGAATACACAATTCAATTACCAATCATATCTTCATTGATTCTTTTTTTTTTTTGAGACAGGGTCTTGCTCTGTCACCCAGGCTGGAGCCATCTAGGCTCACTGCAGCCTTGACCTCCTGGATTCAAGCAATCCTCCCACCTCAGCCTCCCAAGTAGCTGGGACTACAGGCACAGGCCACCACACTTGGCTAAATTTTTTGGATTTTTTGTAGACACAGGGTTTCTCCATGTTGCCCGGGCTGGTCTTGAACTCCTGAGCTCAAGCCACTTACACACTTCAGCCTCCCAAAGTGCTGGGATTACAGGCGTGAGCCAACATGCCTGGCTGATTGATTCTTATGTTCTACTTCCTCTGAAATGGCTTTCTAATCGGGATAAAATGGCAGATCCCACTTCTGGCCTTCCTTTGTTAGCTTCTGGATGTTGCCATAGATTCTTAACAATGACATAAAGCAGTAGTTTCCAACCTTTTTGGCACCAGGGATGGGTTTCATTGAAGACAATATTTTTACAGACCCAGGGGGTGTGGGATAGTTTGGAATGATTTAAGTGCATTACATTTATTGTATGCTTTATTTATATTATTATCACATTGTAATATATAATGACATAATTATACAACTCACCATAAGGCACAATCAGTTGGAGTCCTGGACTTGTTTTCCTGCAACTAGACAGTCCTATATGGGGGTGATGGGAGACAGTGACAGATCATCAGGCATTTGATTCTCATAAGGAGTGTGGAACCTAGATCCTAGATCCCTCCCATGTAGAATTCACAATAGAATTTGCACTCTGATGGGAATCTAATGCTAGGGCTGATCTGACAGGAGGTGGAGCTCAGGTGGTAATGGGAGGTATGGGGAGCAGCTGTAAAAACAAATGAAGCTTCACTCACTCACTCACTGCTCACCTCCTGCTGTGTGGCCCAGTTTCTACCAGACCACAGACCGGTACCAATCTGTGGCCTGGGGGTTGGGAACCCCTGATATAGGGGATCTAGTCCTAAACTGTGAGTCAGGTCTAGCCTATTTCTGCTGTTAATTAGCTTGTGACCTTAGGCAACCTCTCTGCTAAATTTCCTTGCTCTCCACCCCTAACACACACACACACACACACACACACACACACACACACACACACACCAGACACCAGAAATTGAGTGAGTTGACTAAGATGATTATTACATTTCTTTCTAGTTCTGCTTAGTATCATTTTGTAGTCTGTCTCTTGCTTCCTCGCATTTTCTATACATCAATCCAGAACTCTTCTTAAAACCTGTTTGGTATAAATTAAATTCTTACGTAGAAGCATGCATTGACTTTTCACTGCTTAGAGATTAAATAAGTCCCTATTAGAGACCTCTAACCACCTGCCCACTCCCCATCTCTCTGTAACAGTTTTTCTTTTCCAGGGTTCATTACTCACTGCAGCAAAACAGGTCTCATTCACCCCTGAGACATGATCTGTTCAGGCTCTTCCTCCTTCCTGAAATACCCGTCGCATCTGTATCTAGTTATCAGAGTCCTGCTCTTTCTGTAAAAGACCCAGCAACTACCACTCCCCTGGGACTGTTCCTCCCCCACAATTGCTGCCTACACTGTGTTTCTCAAACCAAATTATCATGAGAACTTACAAATGATCTAAGTTTTCCAACTCAACACTGAAGATTGAGGATGGTAGAGAGATGACAGAAGAGGGATAAAAGAAAAGAGAAACTAGTTCAAAAGAGTAAGGCTTTGCCTTTCAAGTCTCCGGAAGGAGTGGGGGAACAAATGTGTTTGGAACTGATCCGATATGACTTGTGTTATTATTTCTTTATCAGTATGTCTTGTCTCCCAAGGTATAAGCCCTTAATGATGAAGTCACTTCTAATATTTCTTTTTATCCTTGTCATTTAAAAAAAAAAGATGTCTTACCAAGAAAAACTACTTACTTGTTTGCTCAGTGTTGTAATACATAAATGACAATGACATTAATACACCAAATCCAGTTTTAGTTTCCACAATTCATGAGGATACAAAATGCTTAATGAGCTCATCAGCCAAGTGTTTGTTAAATTCCTGCTTGTGTATAGTACATGTTAGCAAAATAATCCCCAGCACTGGACGGTGTGGACTCTCAATCCCCCTCATTCCTTGGCCTCCGAATCCCACGTTTTCAGCAGCACTTTTTGGTAGATGCCAAATGTAACTCATAGTTATCTAACCCGTCTTGAATGTCTCTGGTTTCTGGGAGGGTGTTCCTCCTACCAGTGGTCCAAAGCCTACTTCATTCCAAGCTGTGTAGTCACAGTCATATTGCCAGGGCAGTCAGCTTCATCTAGTGGAGCAACACAGAGGCCTTGAATGAATCCAAGATGTGGTTCACTGTCCAAAAGCAAGGGTAATTTCTTAAGAAACTGGGCATCTATGAAAGGTAGCATAAAAATTAATTCCATTCTGAAACTTTATGAGAAATTTTTAGATTTCCTCAATTTAGTTAACTCATAATAGTACTTAGTCAGATTCTTTGCTTGAAACTTTCTATCCAAACCATCTATTCAGCCAATATTTGCAGGCCTGACTAGAGCATTATCTTCATGGAAGCTCTCTCCAACTTTGCCATTTTATTCTAAAACCAGAAGAACTTCTGTATGATCCATTTACACTGCAATACTCCAAAATGCTAATAGCTGAGTGGTCATGACGAAGGTGAGCTCTTGGCTCAAGTCTGGGGTAATAAGTTTAATCCAAAGTGAACCTGAGGACTTGGTCTGAAATCCCAGACACTGTGTCAGCACATATCCATCCTTGAGAATCTAACATAGTACTATTTTAAAATTGTTTCATATAGCTAAGTATTTCACTTTTTCCTATTTGTTCTCTTCCTAGTCAGCTCTCTTCCAGGTTTTTCTTTTCTTTTGTTTCCCACACTTAAGTTCATTTCTACACACATATTGTACCAACTGTCAGTAGCATACAAATGCCTCCTTCTTTGGCTTGTCAGTGACATAAATTTTCTCTAACATAACCTGACAAGGGCATTGTATTAGAAATGTCATTTATTTCTCTCGTTTAGTCATAGATTTTAAGTCTCTTTCAAAGACTGTATCTTTCTCACAGAAATTCCTTTGCCTACACAGTATTTTTGTTTCCCACACAGAACATATATTTATATGTGACATAATGAAGCTGCAAGGAAATGACTCTTTCAGCTTTTTAAAACCACAGTAGTAGCTTGGAGCTAATATACAGTGGGCTAGTTATTTCCATCATACATACATACAGATACATGTATTACACTATCATCTTTAAAGCATGTATCATGTACATTCTCATTCACATACACAGCCATGCATATAAATTAACTGTTGCTACACAGCCACAATCTCTCACATTTCCATATTCTTCCAATCTTTCTCCCTCTCTTCTACTTCTTAACTATGTTCATCATAACCAGGACTATAACATACTGGGTAAACTGGCTATCATGCCCAATATATCTAGAAAAACATTTAGATACACTGCTTTACAGAATGAACACAGCTGGAATCCAGAAAACAGTGCAAATTTTTAAAAAAATTTTTATATTATATCATCTTACTTGAGGCTATAGAATAAACCTTACACGGTTACCTTCAAGTCTTCTCTCTTCTGAGAATCCTCAATTCTTTTCTTTTCTATATTTCAGCAGTTGGTGCTAAAAATGGTGAGTTGCCACCACCCCACAATGTGCTAGCTCTCTCTTGGGAGAGCACAGGTGAATTGAGGGCTCTTTATAATCCTTCATAGACATGGGCTGGGACAGCTCAGAATCTTCAGAGTCAAGCAACTGTAAGACAAACAAATATTTTTCTTTCTAATATTGGTCACCACTCATGGCAAAATTTCATTGCACGATCATGCTTTAAAGAACTAGACCTGATGATAGAAAGAAATTCTTTTCCCTTACCCCTTAGCTATTGCATTCAACCCTCCTTTCCACCCACCGACCCACCCTCCTGGGACTATTGACTGGTGTAATAATCCCAGAACATTGTCTCCCTCATAGAAAGACTAAAGCATCCTTACCTTCATAGAATGACAACTAAAGTGATGTCCTTGGAATTTCTGCTTGAATTTGGTGCCCTGGGCCCTCTTATTGAGAGATCAGATTCCAGGGTGAGAGTAACAGGCCAACTAGCCAAGAAAGAAAGCTATTTGTTTTTCTTTTGAACTATGAAAAGACCCTGCTTGTGAGTATATTTTAGAAAGAAGAAAGGAAGGATAAAAAAAAAGAAAGAAAGCAAGAATATCTCTGGAACTTTGTCCTGTTTTCTGCAACAAAATGTGAATGAATAGTTCAAAGAGTGAAAACTTTTAGTGATGGCTGATGTCCCTCAGGGATAAGCTGGATCCCCAATGTTTTGAAGATCTTTGAGTCCAAAAATCGATAATCAGAAAAGTACTTTTTGTTTGCTTAATGTATCCCTGTTCTGATTTCAATTAAACTCCAAATTTTGTTTTAAAACAATAGATGAAGATGACAGACAGTCCTCTTCTACCACACACATGTAACATCTAGCTGTACATAGCAGACACAGATGCCCCGAGAGTCTTGAAGTCTAGCTCAGGGTGACCCAGGTTATATCACGGCCTGGGCAAAATTGTGGCTTGCTTCAGTCTTCAGGTCCACATGGGGCAGTTGCGTTATGCAATTGCTTTGGGTAAGAGTAACTGACTATCCAGAATGGATGGTCAGGATTTAAGGAAATTCCCTGGGAATGTCTTGACAAAGTCGGTCCAGCCTTTGGGACAGCAATATAGCTCCTGGGATGTAGGCAAAATCTGACTAATGTATGAGACTTAACAAGGAAGATGTACATAACAATGGAAGATGGAGAAACAGTGAGTATAAAACTAAAATTGGGGAAGAGGCCAATGCGAGCTTCAAGGTCATGCTGACATAGTTGAGGAGGAGTAAAATATCCCAGGATGAAATCCCTTAATCAGCAAGAATCCTTCTAATTTCAAAATGTAAGCTCTTTAAGGGCAAGAACCTATGACTTTTGTTGGGAAAGGCAACCTGCTAACAGGCCCTAAGAGTCCCTGTCCAGTCTTGCTGTGAAATCTTGGATATACCAAGAATGCAAGGCTCTCACTGGTCTTCACTCAGGCCTTTCTTCAGGATTATGTTTGTGGCAAGTGACAACCTTGGAGGGATAAGGTAGTATCTTCTCCTAGACAAAGAATGGACTTGTTACCCTGCACTCTGAAAGTTCTCTAAGCACAGTGTTCCCCTCTCTAATGAGTGTGGAGGCATCTGTACAGGCCGCCCTGTGTCGTCCCCATGAAATCTGGGGGTTGTGGAAAACTGATAGAAGAAAATGTGAAGATCACGCTGCCTGTTGCATTATAAGTAATAGAGTCCTTTACCTCCGATTCAAGAGTCTCGTACCTTTTCCCAGGTCCATGATAGAGTAACAGGCTAGCCTATTAGCTTGAAAGTAGAGTAAAATCCCAGACTGTCTATAGTTTCTGACAGCTATATCCCCAGCACCTAGAAAAGTAAAAACACATGGCATCCTATTTATTAGTGGTTAAAAGTTTGTGCTAGGTGTTCACTGCTCAAATTTAATTAAATCAAATTAATGGGATTTTCATTAAGAAATGTTTCTAATAATTTCTGAATATTTGCCAAATCATATATTAAACAATTACCAAAAAAATATTTGGGAAAGAGCATCAGCATTTTAATTGCATTACATATAATGTTTCAAATTCATTTGTTTAATTCTAAAGAGAGCCATTTTATGAAGATAATAAATACCAAAAATAAGGACATTTAAAAAATCTTTCATTATTAATTTTTCAGTGTACTCAGACCAGAATCCACATTGAGAAGCCTTGGAAAAATAAGTAACTCAATTTCCCCCTCTGGTCTAAGTAGAAGACATTGATTCAAGTTCCTCTGAGTTCCATTAAGATTTCAGAGGTAATCCTCTCCCTTGTGTCTACAATTGATTTAATAATAAAATGACCTCTGATTAGTTATACCTTTCAACAGAATGTTTTTCCACTTACACAATAAAGAATTAAACCGTTTAGACTTGAACTAACATTTGCAGGACATGTGTTGTGTACCCATCTGTGTGTGATGCACTTTCACATAAACAGTGATACAAAATCTCTTGGCAACACATAGCCAGTGGTAAGTCCCTGTAACTGGCTCATCGTATTTATTTTTTCAGTATATTGCAATCCTTTTTGTATGTGGGTTCCACACCTTTCTAAATATTTAGTAATTTAAAGGAAAGGCAACCTTTTGTTTCCTGGTGAGAGGTTATGGAATTTGTTTTAACGGAAATGGAGAACTTCCTTTTCATTTCAAGTAATGTGACACTGTAAGCTGCTAGCATGGCCACAAGTAACACTGAAACAAAACTTCAGGCCAAACGGATCATCAGTGTTTAATTCAAATCTTTAAGAATGGCGACTGCCTGGAAATGATCTTCCTGAATAATCTCTTCTAGATGTCTAAAACTATGTTGTAGATGAAAAGTCGGTTTTTTTTTTTTTTTTTTGAGATGGAATCTCGCTCTGTTGCCAGACTGGAGTGCAGTGGTGCAATCTTGGCTCACTACAGTTTCTGTCTCCCGGGTTCAAGTGATTCTCCTGCCTCAGCCTCCCAAGTAGCTGGGATTACAGGCACATGCCACCACACCCAGCTAATTTTTGTATTTTTAGTAGAGATGGGTTTTCGCCATGTTGGTCAGGATGATCTCAGTCTCCTGACCTGGTGATCCGCCCACCCTGGCCTCCCAAAGTGCTGGGATTACAGGCATGAGCCACCACTCCTGGCCCGAAAAGTACTTTTTGACAAAGAGAGAATAAAATAAGATCCTCTAGATAACCTCCTCACACTGTTTTACCACCACTCTCTCAAAACAATTTATTCACACAGAATTCTGGAGTTTTGGGATTTGGACATATTGCAGGGTTCCCCAAACCCCAGCCCGCGGACCACTACCTGTCGGTAGTCTGTTAGTAACCGGGCCACACGACAGGAGGTGAGCAGCAGGTGAAAGGGCATTACCACCTGAGCTCTGCCTCCTGTCAGATCGGCAACAGCATTAGATACTCATAGGGGTGCAAGCTCTATTGTGAACTGCGAGGGACCTAGGTTGTGCACTTATGGTGGGAATCTAACTAATGCTTGATGATCTGAGGTGGAACAGTTTCATCCCAAAACCATCCCCCCAACCCCATCCATGGAAAAACTGTCTTCCATGAATCCGGTATCTGGTGCCAAAAAGGTTGAGGATCACTGCTTTACTGGCCATTAAAATCTCATCTTTATAAGTGAATGTCAAAGAAACCATTAACATTATTCAGATCATTACAATGGGCTAAAAATATAGTTCCACTGGAAGAAAAAGAAACATAGAGTTGTAAGTTTTCCTAGTAGGTGTTTCACCTAATAACAACGCAAGACTTCCTAAAATGTACATATATTTCCTATGTCATCACATAGCCAGGATGACAAAGATTATGCAGATTTGCCTCACTGAAGCTCTGAGACAGAATGTTTAAAGATGAACAGTGATCTTATGACAGGCAAATAAGGTTGTCGTTCTTTTGTCTTCATTTTTTTAAGTATTGTATATCATTGCTAGTCACACCAACTTTCTTGAATATTCTTTCTTTCTCTTTTTTTTTTTTTTTTTTTTTGAGACAGTCTCATTCTGTTGCCCAGGCTGGAGTGCAGTGGTGTGATCTCGGCTCACTGAAACCTCCACCTCCCGTGTTCAAGTGATTTGCCTGCCTCAGTCTCCAGAGTAGCTGTGACTACAGGTGTCTGCCACCACGCCTGGCTAATTTTTATTTTTTTATTTTTTAGTAGAAACGGGGTTTCACCATATTGGCCAGGCTGGTCTCGAACTCCTGACCTTGTGATATGCCTGCCTCGGTCTTCCAAAGTGCTAGGATTACAGTCATGAGCCACTGTGCCCGGCCTTGAGTATTCTTTCTAAACTGTCACCACAATTGGAAGACTGAAGATCCTTAATGGTACAAGCTATTGCTTACTCTTCAAGTATATTTGTATAATTGTGCCTAGCTCAGTGCTTGGAACATTGTAATTATTAATAAATGTTGGTTGAATAAATAAATTTATATACCCCTATATTCAACCCTCAACTTATTACCTTTTTATCTCTACAGACACTTTTTTGGATTCCTCCTATATGTGAATTTCATCCAAATATGCATGCCATCCTTCTGCTCCCTCTCCTTCTTGGGCTTTTCAACTCCAACTGATTACCGGATATTTCTCTCTGGATGCTCTGTGTATTAAATCTGTTCTCACAGTGCTATAAAGAAATAACTGAGACTGGGTAATTTATAAAGTAAATAGGTTTAATTAGCTCATGGTTGTGCAGAATGTGTAGGAAGCATGATGCTGGCATCTGCTCAGCTTCTGGGGAGGCCTCAGGAAACTTACAATCATGACAGAAGAGGGAGCAGGCACATCACATGGCCAGGGCAGGAGCCGGGTTAAGGGAGGTGCCACACACTTTTAAATGATCAGATCTTGCAAGAACTCTCTCACTATTGAGAGGAAAGTACCAAGGGGATGGTACTAAATCATACATGAAAATTCCATCCATATAATCCAATCATCTCCTACCAGGTCCCACCTCTGTAAGATCTGGGGGGGGACACATATCCAAACTTTATCACTGTGCAAGTCCATAATTTCAAAGTATAAATGCACTGCACTAGGCAATGCAGGTGATGTGAACAAGGGTGAACCATAGTCTTTGCCCTCCAGAAGTTTACAGACTAGTAAGAAAAATTAGCGCTTTCAAAGCCCAATGTAAGTATTATGAGAGAAGTACAAACTGAGGACTGCAATGTCTGGGACTCTCTCACAGGCACTAACTCCTTTAGCAGGAAAGTTTCATCTAGAGCTAGACATGAACTTCAACATTCAAAATTCTCCAGCATGCTTTGCTCCATGTTTATGCCCAGATCATCCTTGGGTTCTTCCCGACTGGCCTCAGTGCCCTAATTATATCCAAAATTGTGATCACAATTCTTGGATCCTGACCTGCTTTCCCACTTGCTCCACAGTGGTGGCTTTCACATACTGGAGGAGGTCCATGAATCTTTCCAAGTTCTTAGACTCCTACTCACTGCTCGGAGACTTTGGCATCCTGGTTGTCTTTTATGCTCCCATCCTGCCTCATGTCGCTTCTAAGTCTGTGCATGTTAAAAGGAAATAAAAAATCATATTTCAGGAAATACTTTAAGAAACAGTTAGCATTTGATTTAAATATGCTGCCAGCAGTCATGCAAGTAACATTGGAAGAAAACAAAATTAAAGCAGAGGAACTAATATGAGCAATGACACAGAGAAAACCTCAGGGCATATGCCCCTAAAGGTGGATAGAATAGTTTGGTGGGCTTGGGCTTTTTTGGCTATGGTAAGTTTTACCCACATCATCCTCACATTCAAGGACTAAACCTGTTATTAGGGAAAAGGAATAATATTGTGCCAGAAAAAGAAATGGAAATGGGAGAAGAAAATAAACGCACAGTAAAATAAAGCAGGAAAGAGCTTGAGGGGGTAACAGAACTGCACAAAGGCAATACGGGCATGTTGGTGATGATCTATACCATGACTCCCCGTTCATCAGCCTGAGGCTAGGGGTTATGAGAAACAGAGTAGCAGGACTGTAGATGCTCCACAGAGTTTCCAAATGAGTACCCACCAGATGAAAGCTATCTTCCTAGCCACCTTGAGTTCTTTTCTCCTACCAGGCATATCACAGGGATTTAGGAACTCCCCATGTTTGTTCATGGACACTGCAGCAGTCTCTGGTGCGAACCTATGGACTGAAGCAATGCTGTTCCTTACAACAAATGCCTCATCTCCTCATTGCCATGGCATTGCCCTGAAGCTGTTGCTACTGCCAACTTTGCCTCTTCTCCCAATCTCTCTTCCTACTGAGGCTGCTGCTGCCACCCCTACATACATGATGTTGTGCTCTGAGGTGTATGATGCACGCTTTTGCTACAGCTTGGGTGTGTGTTATGGAGACGAGCAGAGAGGGCGAAGGAACATTATAGAATTGAAGAAGCAAAAA
Organism: Rhinopithecus roxellana; assembly: GCF_007565055.1. Lineage (NCBI taxonomy): Eukaryota > Metazoa > Chordata > Mammalia > Primates > Cercopithecidae > Rhinopithecus > Rhinopithecus roxellana. The sequence continues at coordinate 16,921,306 of NC_044558.1, forward strand.
TGAAATGGTTCTTGGATGAGGTAGAATTTGCCCTGAGCTTTGAAAAATGGTAGTGGCCGGAGTAGGCAGATTTTGAAACACAGAGAAAGTAAAGGAGAATTTCCTGAGACCGAATAAAACTGTCAACTATGGAGTTAACAAAGTATGTCTGGGAGTTAGTAGAACCATTTAGCAGGTGATGAGAATTCACGTAAGGGACTAATGACATCATCTTTTGTCTTGGAGCTAAACTCTTTTTTTAGTTTTATGAGAGAAAGAGAGAATTAACATAAACAATAGCCTTTTTATGAAGTTGGGATGCTTTCTCTTTTCTTCCCTGTTAAAGGAAGTTGAGAATTGCCTTTAACAAGAATTGAGAAATTTCTTCTTCACACAGAGAAAGACAGTTTTAGCTAGAGTATCATAGTGAAGACATGTATCACAGTTGTTCAAGATCCTCCAGGCAGAGCTAATGCATTTGCTTTGGGAGCCAGCAGGGTGTTCTTTAGTAGGGACAGAACCAATCCATACAGAGCCTTTATGTGAATGAGAAAAAAAGATACTCCTTTATTCAAACAGATACAGGCCCAAGCAGGCATAGAGATTGGCAAGACAAGTGTGAGCTGAATTTAAACCTACCTGCCACTAGTCATGTGCCCTTGAGTAATGTATAACCTTCACGAAAAAAATCAGGAAGCCCTCAGGTTTAAGACATCTAGCCGTATTTAAAGTGAATATGAGAGCTGACATGAGAATAGATAGAGGTTTCAAATGACAATTGGGCTATTTTTCTGGTGCAATGAGATATAAGCCTAGATTTCCTATCCCTGTGCCTATTTTTCCTCTATTACTTTGAGATTACATTGCTTGTAGCCTTGAGTGTTTAAAAGAGAAGATCAAACCCATTTATTTAATGTCACAATCAATATTGATCCCAGGGTATCTACAGAATAGATTCTCTGTAGGCAGTGTTCACTATGGCTTTGAGGAGTTCAGGGAGAATTTACGAGCACAATTCTTTTTTCAGTTAGAAAGAAAGCACATTCAAGATGTACTAAAATAGCTTAATAGAACAGTAGTGCCTTACTGTATGCACATAAGATGAGCTTGTATTTACTAGCCAAAGAATTTATAGCTGAGAGAAGTAGATTTCAGCTTATGAGAATCTCTGTCTTTCAATTCAGTGCAATAGTTCATTGTAGAAAATTGGTTCGTAAGAGAGTCTGAGAAATGATAAAGGTCATAAATGATTGAATTATGACATTCAATTACTACCATTCTCAACTGATAATATTGCCATGTATGATGTAATGCAATTTGTAAATAGCCAGTTAAGATACATTGTCCCATTACATATAGTGAAATATAATTTTGCAGATACGTTACTACAATAGAATGTAGCTATGTAGAAATCACGCTTTCCACTTGTAGACTTACTGTGGGACTCAAAAGACAGTGTAGACCAAAAAGTACTTTTTCAGCATACGTAAGTGTAAGATAAGATGAAGCATTTATACCTTTTGATATCTGGTAATTAGATGGGAAATTAATATCCTCTTTTGTTGTCTCTAATACTCATTTGCAATTACACATAAGGCTAGCTACAATTTTTTAAGATAAAATCATTTCTAAAATTCTTGGTAGGATTTATTTTTTGTTTAAAACAAACAAACTATAAAACTGGATCCTATGTTAACACCTTGCACTATGACATTGATCATACTTCAGATGTTGGCATTTTGTTTTCCTTGTTTCACGTGGATATTTTAATCCCCATTATCCTAAAATCTACTGGACAAAATGAGAGCAGTGGTAACCTCATAATGATTAAGTCAAGTAAATGCTTTACAACTGTCTCCCTAACACAAATCATTAATTTACCCTCCTCACTGTCTTGTGAAAGGTTGGGATAGTCCTAAAAACAAATATGTGTTAAAAATATTTCCCATCTTTGAATGTTTCTTTCTCCTCTCTCTTTTCCTTTTTTTTTTTTTTTTTTTTTGACAGTCTGTCACCCACATTGGAGTGCAGTTGTGTGATCTTGGCTCACTGAAACCTCTGCCTCCTGGGCTCAAGTGATCCTCCCACCTCAGCCTGCCCAGTAGCTGGGACTACAGGTGTGCACTATCATGCCTGGTTAATTTTTGTAATTTTGTAAAGACAGAGTTTTGCCACGTTTCCCAGGCTGGTCTTAAACTCCTGGACTCAAGCTATCCTCCCGCCTCAACCTCCCAAAGTGCTGGGATTATAGGTATGAGCACCACACCAAGCCTCTTTCATTATTTCCTACATCTCTGAATCCTACCTAATCCAAACTTATCTGAAGGCTCTCTAGCAAGTTTTCCCCAGGCTGTCCTCCCTCCTTGGAGCTCCCATGTCACTTATATCCTTATAGTCATTTAACTAATTTTGATGCAATCCTATGCCATCTTAGATTATGTCTGTTAATATGTATGAGCCTTGTTTCCCTAGCAACACTGGGAGCCTCAGCATAGGAAATGAAGCTTAACTCCTTTTTGTTTCTGTATAAAGCTTGGTATAGAGCTGAGCACAAAATTGGTGCTACTCAATTCAGTAAATTTAAGTCAGCTTCCCTCCAACCTACAGGTTGTGTAAGTTCCCAAGATGTTGCTCTTCTCTCACCACTACAAACTATATATAGATATCCATACACACACGTACATATATATATCTATGTAAGTATTCCATTACATTAATGTAATATATACACATAATATGTACACACATAATGTGTATATACATGTATAATATATACACATACATGTATACACATATGTATATATTATATTAATATTACATAACATATAATCATATATATTATATTATATTATATAAAATACATAGTAACCAATATTCACAAGATTTCATTACCCCTTAACTCTGCTTTGGTTAAGAATAAGATACATATAATTAAAATACATTAAAGGAAATTTATATTAAACTACACTTCCTTCAGCAGACTTATTGATTGTCTGGAATTTAAAAATGTTTGAGAAAGTACAATCAGTATCATAACACGTGAACATGGAATAAATACTGACTACCTCACCAAATCCATGAAAAGAAGTAAGGAAGAGCTCCTAAAGTTGAAAAGGTTGGAGAAGATTACACTAAAATCCTCACATCAAGAAAGACACAACATGGATGAGCCCAGAGAACACTGTGCTGGGTGAAATAAGCCACTCACAGAAGGCCAAATACTGCACGATTCCACTTAGATGAGGTGTCTAAAATAATCAAACTCATAGAAGCAGAAAATAGAATGGTGGTTGCCAGGGTCTGTGGGGAGATGGAAATGGAGAGTTGTTGCTCAGTGAGTATGAAGTTTCAGCTTTGGAAGATGAATACGTTCTAGAGGTCTTCTGTACAACAAAGTGCCTGATGTTAATGACATGGTGTTGTGCACTTAAAAATTTGTTAAGAGGGTCGATCCTATGTTAAATGTTTTACCACACACACACACACACACAGATGCAAAGAAACTTTTGGAGGTCATTGGTATGTTTTTTTTTACTTTTATTGTGGTGATGGTATCAAGAGTATATGCATATGTCCAAACTCATCAAACAGAGTACATTAATCATGTGCAAGATTTTTAACATATCAATTATTTCTTAATAAAGCTGCTATATATAAAAAAGAAAAATACATAAATACACAAGTTTAAGAATAGACTTAGAGGCCGGGCGCAGTGGCTCATGCCTGTAATCCCAGCACTTCGGGAGGCCAAGGCGGGCAGATCACGAGGTCAGGAGATCGAGATCATCCTGGCAAACACGGTGAAACCCTGTCTCTACTAAAATTACAAGAAAATTAGCCGGGCGTGGTGGCGGGCGCCTGTAGCCCCAGCTGCTCAGGAGGCTGAGGCAGGAGAATGGTGTGAGCCTGGGAGGCGGAGGTTGCAGTGAGCCGAGATCGCACCACTGCACTACAGCCTGGGTGGCAGAGTGAGACTCCGTCTCAAAAAAAATAGACTTAGATAAATTCATGAATGACAGATGCAATACAGATCATCAACAGGGAAATAAGAAATAATAAAAATAATATCTAATGCTTTGTGAGAGCTTACTGTATATCAGGCTCCTTTTTAAATGATGTTTCCTTAATCCTCATGTTGACCCTTCAGTGGGGTACTATAATCTTCATTTTATAGAAGAGGAAACTGAGGCACAGAGAAGTAATGTTGCATTGTCAATAATCCATAACAGAGTTGGAATTCAACCTCAAGCAGTATGATATCAGATCTGGCATTTGAAGACGGGATACCCTTTCAACCATTTGGGTTGACATCTTGGTGGCAGCTATTACACACTCAGTATACCTAACACTGCCTCCCAGGCAAATGCCCTCTTCACTGAACTCTAAAAAAAAAAAAAAAAACTCCTGAAAATCACTTTGATATAAACTTCTTCCCCAGTTGTTCTAAGCACAGACTTTTTGTAGCAGACACATCAGAAGTTGACCCTTGGTGAGTCACACTATGGTATGATATCTGTCCCTTGAATTTGGAATATTATAATTTGCTCCAAGCCAACAGAGTACCACAAAAGTGAGAGGATGCCACTGTTGTGATTAGGTTACATCATGTAAGATCCAGTCTTAGTAGACTGGAGAAAGAGCCTTTCTTGCTGGCCTTCAAGAAGCAAACAACTAACCAGGCACAGTAGCATGTGCCTATAGTCCCATAATCCCAGTTACTCAGGAGGCCAAGGCAAGGGAATTGCCTGAGCCCAAAAGTTGGAAACCAGCTTAGAAAATCTATTGAGATGCCATCTCTTAAAAAAAAATGGAGCAAACAACTATGTTGTCAACTGTCTATGGAGCATGTTACATGGGAAAGAGTGAGCAGCAGGCAACCTGTAGGACTGGAAAGTGGCTTCTAGCCAACAGCCAAGAGAAAGCCAAGGTCCTCAGTCACATGATACAAGAAAATGACCTGAATGAGCTTGGAAGCAGATTCTCCCCCAGTGAAGTCTCCATTTGAGAACACAGCCTCACTAACACTTTGATTGCAGACTTGTGAGACTGTGATAGGCAAAATTCTAAGATAGTTCCCAAGATTCCCCACCCCAGCATACACACTTCTTCTCCCAGTTATTCCATCAAACACTAATTTAGGTGCTACCATGAAGGAACTTCGTAGATGCAATTAAATTATCAAATGAGTTGACCTTAAGATAGAGAGGCTGTCCTATGCTGGCCTAGCCTAATGAGCTGAGCCTTTGAAAGGGACTGGGACCTTCCTGGAGAGATTTGATATGTGAGGAGTATTCAATACATAGGAGATTCTCCATTGCTGGCTTTAAGATCGAGGGTGTCTTGTGGCAAAGAATGCAGAAAGTCTTTGTGAGCTGAGAACTGCCCCTTGCTAACAGCCAGTAAAGAAACTCAGGCCTCATCTCTATAACCATAGGAAGTAGATTTTGCTTGGAAAAGGACTCTGAGGTCCATGAGATACCTTGATTTTAGCTATGTGAGACCCTGAACAGAGAATCTAGTCACACTGTGCCCAGACTTTTGACCTATATAACAGTGCACTAATAAGTGGGTGGTGTTCTCTAAGTTGCTAAATTCATAGTAGTTTGCTTAATTTGTTACACAGCAATAGAAAACATATATACTTCTCATTTGTGATATAAGTTGAGTTCATTTCAATTAAATCGTGAAAATATTCAGTATAATGCCTGGAATATAGAAGATACTAAGTATTTGCAGGACTTTTTTCCCGCAGGACTTCTGAAATACAAAATTTCTTCTTCCATCATTGTCAAAGTGATCCGATAACATTTGTAAGAAAAAGTGTGCACCATCCAGAACAAGTTAAACAAAAAATACTAAGCAGTAATCTATTGAAATACAGCACTGTCAAACCATCCCTTGAACATCTGTGAAAATCCAGGGATCAAAACAAAGAAAATAGGTCACTAAACTTTATCTACATGTCTTAGAATTGGAATAAAAAGAGCTCAAGTTTTTATTCTGGTTCTTAAAAGGCAGAAATGTAATATTTAATCTTTTAAATTAGTTGACAATATTGCTATTTCTCCAACTTCCCAGTCTTTTACTCACTAAAGGCCAAGGATACTGAGATCATGGGAAAGGGTTCAACAAATTGTCTCATGACTGACTCATAGACTTGGCAGCTGTAAATCTATTTGTCATGTATAGAAGATGATCTCTGTGTTGAGAATTCAAATGTTTAAATTCTGGCCTATGTATCATAGATAATTTGAGCATTGGTTGCAAGGTTTTGGGATACATTCCAATGTAAGCATGTGTTGTCTGAAATTTAGAAATTTTCCTGTAGCTTAAAGCTTCTCACTTTCTGCTTTAAGAGAAGGTTTGAGTTGGGTACAGTGGCCTACAACTGTAATCCCAGCACTTTGGGAGGCCAAGGTGGGAGGATGTCTTGAGGCCAGGAGTTCAAGACTAGCCTGGGCAACAGAGCAAGACTACATCTACAAAAAAAAAAAAAATTTTTTTCCTTAATGAGGTAAATGTGGTGGTTCAGGCCTGTAGGCCCAGCTACTTAGGAGACTGAGGTGGGAGGATTGCTTGAGCCCAGGAATTTGAGGTTACAGTGAGCTAAGAAGGTACCACTGCATTCCTGCCTGGGTGACAAAGTGAGACCCTGTCTGTTAAAAAAAAAAAAAAAACAAAGTTAGGCATCAAACTGCTATTAGTTGAGACCTGTTTGTATGATGCCAGAGATGGTTTTATATCATTTGTAAAAATAAATAGTCCCACTCACAGACACCATTTTAGTTCCTTAGCTATTAAAATTTATAAGTGATCTTGACAGTTTCAAGATCCCAAGTATTATGAATGAAACAGATGCCTATAAACTTACTCTTTGATAGTGAAGAAAGATTCAGTGTACTACAGGCTGATTTCAGCATGGTTATGACCGACTTTTGGGCATTACGGAAAGGTGTCTTGTAAAGGAAATGTTTCTTTTTCATTAGAAACACATTTGAATAATGAAAAAGGTACTTTTTCAAGTCTGTGATTGTAAGAGGCAGGATAGGAAAGGATGTGTCAGAATTTTCACTCATGAAAAAAGTTACTTATGGCCCCATGGAGATAAATGTATCCTTTACGAGATAAATTTTTTAAGATAGTGAGCTGTTTAATGTTGATTGTGAGCTTATCATAACTGATATTTAAATTTTTCAGCAAGTATGTTTGCTTTTGAATGGAGGAACAACTCAATATTCAGTCAAGCAAGAATGTGCTATACTTAAAAAAAAAAAAAAAAACTTTTAGGCCTGGCACAGTGGCTCACTCCTGTAATCCCAGCACTTTGGAAGGCAGGTGGGTGGATCACCTGAGGTTAGGAGTTTGAGACCAGCCTGGCCAACATGGTGAAACTCCATCTCTACTAAAAACACAAAAATTTAGCCAGGTGCGGTGGTGAGTACCTGTAGTCCCAGCTACTCAGGAGGCTGAGGTAGGAGAATTGCTTGAACCTGGGAGCCAGAGGTTGCAGTGAGCCGAGATCATGCCACTGCACTCCAGCCTGGGCCACAGAGCGAGACTCCATCTCAAAAAATAAACAAACAAACAAAAAACCCTACAGACCACAAAGCTGATGCAATGTGGTGTTGAAGTTATTCCTCAAACATTCCATATTTAAATTTATGACTGATAAACATAGCTAAATGCAACAAAGGCATTATTGTAACATCATATACAAGCTAATGTATTTATTTACACCTTTATGGTTTTGTGCCAGGTACTAATATTCAACAAATACTTGCTTCATGCATAAATATGATATTAAAATTTGTTTGCCTTTGCTTTATACTTCTGGTTCTTAATGAAATATTTTTTTCTGTATGTACTTTGGCTATCTGTACAATAATTCAGTCACATTTATTTCATATTGTGGCTTGGCATTTAAACTACTCAGGGAAATACTGTAGTGGCATTTGCTTCACTGTATTATATGATCTCCAATTACTGGTGAATTTGCTGGTTAGCTTCCTGCTACGTATCAGTGTTCAGTGACAACAAAACATTTCTTTTGAAATTTGTAATTTCCATTTTTCAGGGTTAAAGGTTAAAAGTTTTGCATATTCAGAACATATGCCTTCCTGCTACATTGCAGTATTCAGTATTTACATGAGCCAAATACTACATTTTCCCTCACAATACCAATTTCAATACATGTTTGATAATGTGCACTCTTCCCCACTCTCATACACGAATTTCATTATAAACAGGAGGTATAACTTACACACCAGCAAATGTCAGCTAATAGGGTATTTCTGGTTAGGGGATTTGGTGAAAGATCTCAAAGTAACGTTTGAGCTGGACTGTGGTTGATGGTCTGGAAGTAACAGAGATAGAACTGACTGAGAAAATAAAAGCAGGTCTCTGAGGAAATGTCTCAAAGGTAGGAAAGTTCAGAGCATAATTGTGTTCCTGCTGTAACGCAGAAGACTAAAATCAGTGTGTGTAAAAGGAATTTTAGGAGGTAAAATTAAAAAGCTCGACTGGAGCCAGATTGTGGTGCCCCTTGAATGACAAGGTATGGATACAGAAGTGTATTTTGTAAGAAATTGGGAGCCTTCAAAGGTTTCTTTGATTTTTTGTAGAACAGAAATAATATAATCACACTGCCCTTCAAAAAGGATTAATCTGGCAACAGTACTTTAAGTGAATTAGAGAGGAGAGAGTTGGCAGGTGGGGACACCTGTACAGAGGCCAGTAGTGCAGATAATGTGCCGTAAAGGTAGTGAGAGTCTAAACTAGAGCAGGTGCATTGAAAACCCATAGAATGGGCAGAAGGAAAAGATGGGGTAGAGAATGAATCAAAAGAATTCACTAGTTATTTGGATCTGGGGGAAAAAATGGAGAGAAGAGGTAAAAATTTCCCTTGGTATTTGAGATAACGGTGGTATGAGTTAGGACTGAACTACTATGCTTATTTTGGAATGCAAAGAATTACTGAATTTGAGGGGTCAAAAGATCATCCAGATTGAGTTCTCCAGTAGATGGTTGAACCAGCTTAGAAGCAGAAATCAGAAGCAAGGCCAAGTTTGGAGATACTGACTTGGTGGCTGTGGAAGTCATAAGACCATGCCCAACACATCTGTAACACTGGGAAAGTACGTTAACTGAGCGCCCAGGGACTGAACTTCAAACCCACCTTACCATTTGACCTGAGAATGTGCACCCCACAGGCAGCTTCTTGCCGATGACTAGTTTTTGTGGAAATAGTAAGGCAGATCAGTTCCTAAGAAGACAATTAATTCCTTTGTTAGCCAACGTTAGCTCCGGAACTCAACAATGGCTTTGCTGAACCTCCTATTGACTGTGCTGCAGTGTAGACAGCTGCCACTCAGTCTTCCTCTATCCAATCTTTTCTTCTCTACTTCGCCTGGGGTCAGACTTGCATCCTGGTCTAATCTGTCTCCCAGCCTTTTCTAGCTCCCTCCCTGGTTTTTATTAACACAGCCATTTCACTTCACACCAGCATTAAAATACTTGACTGCTTAATGCTGTCTTGACATCTGCTTCTGAGAGCACCTGGATTAACATTAGTTATTTGAAGAGAAGTGATCTATATTCCATGTGCCATTTTGTGCAATTAGAATTAATGTTCAATGTAAAGTTTAAATCATTAAAGCAATTTTAAATTATTAAATTTAATCATAAAGTATAAAATTATGTTACATAGGTTATACCTTTAAGTGAGGATGTTCTGCACTTATTTTATTATTATTTTTTTTTGAGATGCAGTCTCGCTCTGTTGCCCAGGCTGGAGTGCAGTGGCACAGTCTTGGCTCATGTAACCTCTGCCTCCCGGATTCAAGTGATTCTCTTGCCTTAGCCCCCGGAGTAGCTGGGACTACAGGCCCACACCACCATGCCTGGCTGATTTTTGTATTTTTAGTACAGATGGGGTTTCACTATGTTGGCCAGGCTGGTCTCAACTCCTGACCTCATGATCCGCCCACCCTGGCCTCCCAAAGTGCTGGGATTACAGGCGTGAGCCACCATGCCTCGCCTGTACTTATATTTTAGAAGATTATTTTAGATGGAAAAGGTAAAGATAACTATAAGAAATTCTAGCGAGTGGTTATATTTAACCTCCAGTAAATATCCCAGAGTTACGAAACAGAGAGTTGGAGTCACAGATAAGAGTGACCTTTGAGGCAATGGAAAACCCTAGGTAATAAAATACGGCTTTCATTTTCCACCAACTCGGAAAGATGTGGTCCCATTTATGTTGTTCTTCAGCACCCTTCAGCTAGTTCTTAAAACCTTTGTGCCACATAATTGCTTTTAATACCAAAAATATATTCTGATAATATATGTATTTCATAAATAAGATAAATATGTAAAACAACCACAAAACCTACAATTCAGCTGACCACCCACTGTAGCATAGTACAGTAAGTTTTGCAAACACTGAAAGGTTTTTGTTGGTAGACAGCAAATAATCTAAGGTGTCTCTTACAACCTTGTTTCAAAAGAAAATTTATGCTCTCTTAAAAATGTATGACTTCAAATCAATCAAAACAAAATGGCTTAATCAATACAATAATTAGGCTATCATCTGAATCATTCAAGCAATTATGGCTTTCAGGTGTACTGATGTGAGTATTCTAAAAGCCAATGTCAGATGAGAATTGACACTTTGGTTGCTGGAGCTATGATAGGGTACCTCAGATGTTAGAACTTAACTTGAAGGAAAATATTGTATGGATAAACCTTCACTCTAACAACTTTTGTTTCTTCACATTCTTAGGAGTTGTTTATTTTCTCTTTGGCATCAGGCTTTGGTTTAGAAATCTAGTATGTTGTTAATTCTGCCTCCATTGGATGCCTTTTGACTCAGGAGACTAACAATGTTAGCAGTAACATCTGTTGATCTTTTGAAAGTTAGCCAATGATTTGGAGTTTCTTTGGCCAGACAAGTCATGGGATCAGAGCCCATTTCTGAGCTAAACTTAAGGACAATAAGATTAGTTCTGACATCTAGAAAAAAGAATTGAACACATGGGAAAATTTAAGACTTAGAAAAATCAATATTCTCTGATTTTTTTCACAGTGAATGGAAAAATAGGAGTAAGGCTAGATAGAAAAGTTGTAAAACTTATATATGCACAATTAAAATAAAGGGTTGAATTATTATGTGGAAAGTTTGGATCATATAAAGCTATGCTATAAAAAAAAGAACAACTCTTTGGCCTGGTACTACTCAAACTTGATGCTTCACTAGCTATAGAATTACAAAATTCTAGTAATATCAGATAAACATATTTGATATTGAAATGCTAAAATTAACTATTTCTAGAAAAATGCATTTCTCACTAACTCAGACTACTTTTGGATATCATGGATTATCTCTTTGTAATATTTCAGGTTTCAATTCTTTCAAGGTTTTCCTTACTTTTTTAGCTACTCAAACAGAAATCTACCATGTCTTCAAAGATCTTTCATTAAGTAATCTTCCACAGGCTTTTCAATTCCCTGTAAATCTTTATCCTTTGTGCTACTATATTGATCCTTGGTGATAACTATAGCACCTATGGCTTCATTGCTATCTATCTACATGGATTTCTTGCATACATCCATCCTTTTGTTCCTATCCTGTTCTCTGCCATGCTGACTCCTACATCTTGAGCCCCACCTCCAACCATCTTACTTAGATAGTTCTTAATTGTCTTTGAACTATAATATATTCCTATGTCTACTTATATTCTCTTCCATATCACTGCTGTGCCATGATGCATAAAATGTATTTCTCAACTATACGTGTAGACTTTAAAATGGCAGGTATATATGCTACTTTTTAAAATATCCCTCACACGTAAAATCAATTTGATTTTACCTTCATTCTACTAACATACAGTATTATCTATACAACATCTCAATTTTCAATTATCACTTCTTATAAAAATAAAATATGCTCAGCTCTGACACATGCCTCATCCTTAAAGTACTCTCTTCCTCATAACAAGAATCTCCAAGGGGGAAAAAAAAGAAAAAAGAAATACTTTATTCCCTTGGATTCTTAGGTACCACAGACTCTGCTCATTCTGCTTATTTCACAGTTTCTTTTATACCAACTTTGCTGACTTCATCTTCTCTATACAACCCTTGAAAACTAGGGTTCCTGGGGAACTTTTTCTCTGGGTCTTTTCTCCATATATCTCTTTTACTTTAGGTGATTTCTATTCTCCTGTAGCTGTCAGGAGTGGTTTCAGGTGGAAGTTTTAGAATATAGCTAAAAATTATTTTTAATACTTTAACATTGTCAAAATATTGGGATTGCAATAATATTATCTGCATGGGAAATACTTAATTTCTTGATATTCCCTGGTTGCCACATTCAGGGATTTAAAGGAAAGTTATTTTCCAAAGTCATGCTCTGATGTAACTATCAGGTCACTGTATTAGTTATCTGTTGCCTTGTAGCAAACTATGCCATAACACAGGGACTTGAAACAACAACAGTCATTTACTTTACTCAAAATTCTGCAATCTGGGCTAAGCTGGGTAGCTCATCTTCATGTGGCCTCAACTGGGTTGGCTTGACTGGAAGCTGGAGGGTCCACTTTCAATATGGCTCATTCATGTCCGTGGCAAATTGGTGCTGGCTGTCAGCTGTCAGCTCAACTGTGACAGTAATGAGGAGACTCAGTTCCTCTTCACATGGGTCTTTCTGTGGACTTCTTGGGCTACTTCACATCATAGTCACTGTTTCCATGGTGAATGCCCCTTGAAAACAAATGGATACACATGCCAGTTTTATGAACTTATCTAAAGCTGTCACAACGGCTTGCCCAGGAAGGGGACACAGACTTCACCTCTTGGGTAGTGGCAAGGTTACAGAGGAACATATAGACAGGAGATACCACTGCAATTGCCTTTAAAAAAAAAAACTCAAAGTCTGCTACAGTGACTAAAGACCAAGTCACTATCTGTAGGTGGATCAGCCACACAATTCAAGTAATCTGTATGTCTCTCCAATTCTTTTTTTTTCTTTTCTTTTTTTTGAGATGGAGTCTTGCTCTGTCGCCTATGCTGGAGTGCAGTGGCATGATCTCAGCTCACTGCGACCTCCGTCTCCTGGGTTCAAGCGATTCTCCTGACTCAGCCTCTCAAGTTGCTGGGACTACAGCCACGTGCCACCATACCTGGCTAAATTTTTTGTATTTTTTTAGTAGAGACGGGGATTCACTATGTTAGCCAGGGTGGTCTTGATCTCCTGACCTCACAATCCACCCAGCTTGGCCTCTCAAAGTGCTGGAATAACAAGCATGAGTCACCATGCCAGCCCTTGTCTCTCCAATTCTAATCAGTGCAACTTTTTGCCTATATCTGCTCAGATGTTTAAGGATAGTAGGAAATGTCTTTAATTTCCTGTAACATAATATCAAATCTAATGTATGTATGTACATACGTGTATATATGTGTGGGGGAGTGTATATATATATTCCCAAAACAGTATCTAGGTTAACTCCAAATGAGAGTCAAATCTATACCCCTGTTTGTTAGTCAGCATATCATCTTTCCCCCCCACCCCAGGTTTTAAGAAGGAAGTAAGTAAAGGAAACAAACAAAAACTTCCCAACATGGCTTCAAATAATAAATCTTACATAAGTGAGGTAGTCAAATAGATCATCTATTCAGTTTATGTTCTTTCTGCTGAGATGGCCAATTTTTAGAAGGGGTCACCGATTTCCAAGAATGCAAGTTGTGTTCCTCAGTTTATTTCTGTGAAAATGTAAATTTTAAAAGATTCAAAAGAATTACAGTCAGCACCTAAGGAAATTTAAACCAGTGACCATCAAAATTAACACCTAATGTCTCACTTTTTAAGATTTGATATTGTTTTAACTCAGCCTCCCTGCCTAAAATAGCAAAATGTAACTTTTAGGATCATCTGTCATCTACCACAGACAGAAAATAACAAATCAACATGTCAACGTTCTTATATTTCCAGGGTCATAAAAGCATTGCTGTTTCATAAAAGACAAAAGAAAGCAAACGGAATGTTATTTATTTCCAAATACAAATTATACAAACTATAATATTGTTTTCCCAAAAAAGCATTTTCCTGAGTCCAAAACTCTCACATTAGCTTTCCAGGAAGAGCCCCAATTCTACCCAGTAGCACCCTGCCCAGGCTATGAATCCTTTGTGGACTCTATGGATATACGGACTTGCTGCAACTTACTTAGCCTGATGGTCTACAGAAAGAATTTAAAAAGTGAATCACTTTCCCTTTTTTTCTAAACATATGCATTTACTTTATGATATCAATTTTAGATTAAATAAATAAAATACAATTCCCTTAAATAGTAAACCAAGTAATATACTTTATTCTAAAAACTTGTCGGGCGCAGTGGCTTACACCTATAATCCTAGCACTTTGGGAGGCTGAGGAGGGCAGATCATCTGAGGTCGGGAGTTCGAGACCAGCCTGGCCAAAATGGGGAAAACCCCACTCTACTAAAATTACAAAAATTAGCCAGGCATGGTGGTGCATGCCTGTAATCCCAGCTACCAGGGAGGCTGAGGCAGGAGAATTGCTGGAACCCAGGAGGTGGAGGCTGCAGTGAGCCAAGATTGTGCCACTGCACTCCAGCCTGGACGACAGATTGAGACTCCATCTTGAAAAGAAACGAACAAAGAAACAAAAAAACAAAACAAAACAAAAAAAATTATGCATTCTCAAGTTTGCTGCACTATAAGATTTCCCTCATAGTTGTAAATGTTTTTGTTATGTGCAAATATTTTGGGAATGATGCTATGAATAAGACTAAACAGGCCGGGCACGGTGGCTCACACCTGTAATCCTAGCAATTTGTGAGGCCAAGGCAGGGGGATTACTTGAGGTCAGGAGTTTGAGACCAGCCTGGCCAACATGGTGAAACCCCTCTCTACCAAAAATACAAAACTTAGCCAGTGGTGGTGGCCGGTCCCTGTAACCCCAGCTACTAGGGAGCTGAGGCATGACAATCGCTTGAACTCAGGAGGAGGAGGTTGCAGTGAGCTGAGATCATGCCACTGCACTCCAGCCTGGGACTCAAAAAAAAAAAAAAAGAAAAAAAGAGTAAACAGTGATGAGAACTGTCTAGTTGATATATAACACAGAAAGAATGAGTTGAAAAGAGAAAAACACAGCTAATAAGCAGATTATCTTAAGGTCTGCAGTATCTCTGTAAGAAGGAATTCCATACTTAGATGAACTGGGCTCAAATCCCAGGTCATCTATGTGCCTTTTAGGGTTGGCCAAATTAAGTGAGAGAATTCCTTTAAATCCCATTAGCACAGTAGCTGACGATAGACAGGGCTCAATAGTCATTACTCTTATTGCCAAGCCCATCTCCCAAATCTCTTCACATACTTTAAAGAGAACTATCTTTCTCTTTCCGTCCTACTTCAATACTTTGTTTATACCTCTCCTATAGCACTTCTGTGAATTTTGGTTACTAATATATATGTGTGTCTTCCTCACTGGAGAGTGTTTTCAGAAGGCAAGGACCATATCTTCTTCACCTTGTATTTTTCTCACAGTCCTCTCTTCCCAATACTTAACACCAGGTTTACACACACTAGACTTCAAATAAATGCTTATTGAGTTAAAATGACGAATTCCTTCTCATCTTTCAAGGCTCATGTCAAATGTCACCTCTCCGCTAATTCAGTCTAAAGAAGCCTCTCCACTCTACCCTCTCCCCTCCCACAAGAGGAACTCTATCACATCATCTTGTTTTATGTTTTTCACAGTCCTTATCGCTTTTGGAAATTATCGAATTAACATATATACTTGTTTATTGTTTGTTCCTTCTGACAGATTGTGAGTGTCATGTTGGATGAGCCACTGCTCACCACGGAATCTTTGGCCTCGGGATAGTGAGTATCAATTTAAATACCCAGGCAGTATTTCTTAAATGAATCCTATCTCCTAGGACCCAGGTATGATAATGGCAGTAGAAGAGATGTGTTCCAGGACCCCTTGTTTAAAGAACTCATAAAGTTGGTCATGACTTTTGAAGCTTTAGAAGGTGATTGACATTCAGGAACAACTGTGAATGAGTTGTTAGTCCTGCCTCCCTTCCTTTACCTTTGCTGTCCCCAGCTACCCATACCCACAGAGAGCACGGTCTGCCAACTTAAACCCAAATGAATTTCCAAACCAATCATGGCATGATTACAAGTGGCTCACGCCTGTAATCCCAGTACTTTGGGAGGCTGAGGAGGGAGGATCGCTTCAGTTCAGGAGTTCAAGACCAGCCTGGGCAACATGGTGAAACCCTGTCTCTACAAAAGTACAAAAATTAGCTGGGCCTGGCGGTGCATGCCTTAGGCAGCTGCTGGAGCTGTGACTGAAACCGAGTTAGTAAGGCTTCAGTCATATCTGGATGGTTAGACAAAGTTTGCCTACAAGGAGGGTCTGTCAAATCATATTCCCTATGCAACAGTCCTCTCTTACTCTACACAGTGAAAGACTGACTCACTGGAAGACGGCAAGGACATTGCACCATTTGAATGATGCACACAAACATTGGAATTACATGTATGTAATGTAATACGTGGGGATGGTCTTTTACTTGCCTCATTCTCAAATATGTCTCAGGGTCTGGGGAACAGCCTGGTGCCTTGAACAAATCCAAAATATCTGATAGGAGTGGGGCACGGTGGCTCACACCTGTAATCCCAGGACTTTGGGAGGCTGAGGAGGGAGGATCACTTCAGTCGAGGAGTTCAAGACCAGCCTGTGCAACATGGTGAAACCCTGTCTGTACAAAACTACAAAAATTAGCTGGGCCTGGTGGTGCATGCCTAGAATCCCAGCTATTCAGGAGGCTGAGATGGGAGCATCACTTGAGCCTGGGATGGGTAGGCTGCAGGGAACCGAGTTCATGCCACTGCACTCCAGCCTGGGAAACAGAGTCAGATCCTATCTCAAAAAAAGAAAAAATAATAATCTGGTGGAGCCCTTGGTAGAGATAGTATTGAAGTCTGATAATCATTACAGAACAAGGGTTTCTTGTTCTTCATCTGATTGACAGTTACGGCAGTCCCAACCAGTGACATGGAGTGTGGCATGTATTAGGCTTTATACAGGAAATAAATCCTTTTTGGCAGAAATCTTTGACTTCAGTGTCAAAGCAATTACATAGGCTATGTCATAGTGTAAAAGTATCAACTCCGTTTTTCATTAAAACTAATGTTTCTTGGACCAAAATCTTGACTCTCTTTCAGCCGACATCAAACCCATCAGCATCTTTTGTCAGCTTTTCTCTCAAAACATATCTAGAATCTGACCACCTCTCAACACCTCTACTGCTACCATTCTCGTCTGGATTTCCATCCTCTCTCCTCAGGAATATAAATATCCTCCTAATTTGAGTTCCTATGTTAAAGTCAGATCACTTCACTCTTTTGTTCAAAACTCTCTAGTTGGCTTCTCATGTTTTTACTAGAAAGGAGTCCCAATCCAGACCTGCAGAGAGAATTCTTGGATCTCTAGCAAGAAAGAATTCATGGGGAGTCCATAAAGTGAAAGCAAATTTAGTAAGAAAGTAAGGGAATAACGAATGGCTACTCCATAGGCAGAGCAGCCCCGAGGGCTGCTGGTTGCCCATTTTTATGGTCATTTCTTCATTATATGCTAAACAAGGGTTGGATTATTCATGAGTTTTCTGTGAAAGGCAGGGCAATTCCCAGATCCCAGAACTAAGGATTCCTCCCCTTTTTAGACCATATAGGGTAACTTCCTGATGTTGCCATGGCATTTGTAAACTGTCATGGTGCTGGTAGAAGTGGCTTTTAGTATGCTAATGCATTATAATTAGTGTATAATGAGCAATGATGGGGACCAGAGGTCACTTTGTCGCCATCTTGATTTTGGTGAGTTTTAGCTGGCTTCTTTTATGCAAACTGTTTTTATCAGCAAGGTCCTTATGACCTGTATCTTGTGCTGACCTCTTATTGCATCCTCTCACTAAGAATGCATTAAGCTCCTGGGAATGCAGCCCAGTAAGTCTCAGCCCTATTTTACCTAGTCCCTATTCAAGATGGAGTAGCTCTGGTGAGAATGCCTCTGACAATCTCACCTTAAGTAAAAGCCAAAGTCCTTGTAACACCTATGAAGACCTATATGATCCAGTTCCTTTTGCCTCTCTCATTTCGTCTCCTACCAGTCTCCAGGTCGATTATGGCACTCAAACCTTGGTGGACTCTTCACTCTTATCTTCCCCTGAAATGTACTTCACGCAAATATCCACATGGCTTCCTCCTTTATTTCCTTCAGGACTTTGCTAAAATGTGACATTATCAATGGTACTTCCTGTAGCCTGTTATTTTTCTCTGCAGCTTTCATCACCACGTGCCACACCATATATATTATTTAATTATTTATTTACTGTCTGCCTTCTCTAAAATGTAAGCTCCATGGAAGTGGAAATTTTTGTGTATGTTTTGTTCACTGCTCTATCTGCAGTCTCTAAAACATTGCCTGAATACGGTAGCACTCAATAAATAATTTTTCAGTACAGTATAATTGCATATTTCTCTGATTCGTTCACTAGACTCCAAGCAAATACTGCATCTTATTCCTCTATGTCAGTACTCCACAAATGTTCTTTTAAGGAATTAATATGAAATGTTCTGAAAAGAAATCTGTAATTTCATTTGTTACTTTGAAATTCATGTTATTCTCACACTAAGTAGCAATTAATGGCAGAGATGGTATTATTTTGAAGTTTGTTAGCTTGCTTGAATAGATGAGGAAAATAATTAAAAAGAAAACCATTTGAATATTGACTTCCAATCTTATTTTCAAATTAAAATTGTGCTCTAAAACCTACAAAAAGACTGAAGCAGACATTGAATTCTCCAGATATTGAACCCATGTTTCTTAGCTTGATGCAAACACTTAGTCTTCTTGTTCTTGTATTTAATTGTATTTTTTCCATTTCTATATACAGAGGATAAAGAGAAACATTCATCCTCATAGAATGGCATAGCATACAGAAGTGATGAGGGCTGTGCTCTAAGAGGATTAAGCACACAAAGAAGATAATTAACTTGCTGAGGTCCCACAGAAATGTGTGGAATAGCAAGAATAGCATTCAGAGTTTCTGTTATCTTCAGGAAGATCGATCGGTCAAATAGCTGCATGTTCATTATACAGAGTTTATTTATAGCCCTAGGTGTTAACATAAGTTAAGAAAAATGTTAAGGCCGGGCGCGGTGGCTGAAGCCTGTAATCCCAGCACTTTGGGAGGCCGAGACGGGCGGATCACGAGGTCAGGAGATCGAGACCATCCTGGCTAACACGGTGAAACCCCGTCTCTACTAAAAAATACAAAAAACTAGCCGGGCGAGGTGGAGGGCGTCTGTAGTCCCAGCTACTCGGGAGGCTGAGGCAGGAGAATGGCGTGAACCCGGGAGGTGGAGCTTGCAGTGAGCTGAGATCACGCCACTGCACTCCAGTCTGGGCGACAGAGCGAGACTCCGTCTCAAAAAAAAAAAAAAAAAAAAAAAAAGCAAAACAAAACAAAAAAAAAATGTTTAACCCTAAACAAACACACATAAAAAAATGTGAATAAAATTGGTTTGTTTTAAAATACAGGTTGACATCTAGTTTAAAGACCAAACCACAGTGTATTTTCTGTTACTATCTTTAAAATCACTCACAATTGCAACAGAACTCCAAATCTTAAAGTTTCACTATGGAAAATGATGGGTATGCAGAGGTACTGATGTGTTTAGACACAAATCCTTATAATCGATTTTATAGCCACTTAACAGACACTTTTGCTGGGTTGGGAAATTACAAATGATTTCAACTTTTCTTCCTTGAGCTTTTAGAGTACTGCAAAAAATTTAAAAAGAGTATGTATTTTGTAATCAAAAAAATTATGAAAAATTACTACATGCTTATATAATCTCTAATGTGTAGTAATCACCCTTGAATGTAATGTTCAGCCCTAAAATTTAGACATTACCAATGCACCTCACATGCTCAAAAGCAAAAGACTTGACTGATCCAGCAGAAAAACAGCTCCGAGTGTGCCAAATTTACCAATTCCCTGAGTACTGTTTATTATAAATTGGAAATGTAATGCCAGGCAGATGTGTCATCATCCAACAAAAGTGAAACTTAAAGAAGAATCATTTTTGACAAGCAATCAGACTTTGGAAAGAAAGGAATAAAGAAAAAGAAAACAACTCTGGAGAGAATTTGAGATTTCTTTGATGCCTCTAATACCCTAAATAAAAAGTGGTGGAAAATGGCCACTTAAGGAAAATAATGCTGGAGGAGCCATTATCCTCTAAACTTTTAGGAATATTCATTAATATTCCTGAATAAATTATTGCAGGCAAGATTTTAGAATCATGTAGAATATGTGCCACCAGGACATTCCCCACAGGAATATCCCTCTCCTACCAGGCTCTAAGCTTGGAAAGTTTGGTTCAGTTTGACTCCCTTCCCCCACTATGAATGCCAATTCTTAGGTCTCTGCCAATGTGGAGTTAGTTGGCATACATGGAAGGAGGATGGCAGTCTGCTTATCCTTCAACAACACCAGTTACATTGAATAATTCCTGTGTGATAGAATTGCTTGAGATGATACCAATAAACAGGAGGTGTTTATAAGAAAATTGATTTAAATTTTAAATAATTAAAACTCATAATTTTCTTAGTGTGTATTAAAATTTGCTCTAAATATAAATAATGTATTATAATTTGTTAGTTGAAAATTAAAAATATTTATGTAAATTATGCACAATCCCTGAAAAGGTGCTTCAGCAAATTGTAAACGGAACAACAATACATGGGAAGAGATTGCCATCTGGTGGCTGAAGGAAAAGTGCCTTTTTTTTTTTTTTTTTTTTTTTTTTTTTATGTAGGACAGGTGTTAAAAACTTGTTGAAGCAAATAAATGTTAGTATTCCTCACTATCCTTTTTTTGTTTGTTTGCTTGTTTGTGTTTTTGGGTTTTTTTTTTTTTTTGTATTTTAGAAGCAGGATCTCGTTCTGTTGCCCATGCTGGAAAGCAGTGGAGTGAGCACATCTCACTGCAGCCTTGACTTCCCGAGCCAAGCTCTTTCCACCTTAGCCTCCCATCTCAGCCTCCCAAGTAGCTGGGACTACAGGTGAGTGCCACGCCCAGCTATTCTTTTTTTAATTTTTATAGAGACTGGATCTCACTGTTGCCTGGGCTGATATCGAACTGGCCTGAGGCCATCCTCCTGCCTAAGTCCACTATCCTATTTTATTAACCAAACACTTCTATCTTAATTCAAGAATCAAATAAGATATAGAAGTATATGCGGTGGTTTTCTAAATATGTAAGTAATTTTTCTCAATGTTACATATTCTTTCTGTTTAGAAAGGTAATATATATCATTGTAGAAAATATACATTTTTATATATCATGTATTTCTAAACTACAGAAAAGTATAGAGAAGGAAACAAAATCCATAACTCCACCACCTAGAGACAATCACAGTGAACTTTTATTTTGTATTTTTTGAGATGGAGTCTCACTCTGTCGCCCAAGCTGGAGTGCAGTGGCATGATCTTAGCTCACTGCAACCTCCACCTCCCGGGTTCAAGCGATTCTCCTGCTTCAGCCTCCCGAGTAGCTTGGACTACAGGTGTGCACCACCACACCCAGCTAATTTTTGTATTTTTAGTAGAGACAGAGTTTCACCATGGTAGCCAATTAGTCAATCTTTTGACCTTGGCCTCCCAAAGTGCTGGGATTACAGGCATCAGTCACTGCACTGGGCCCAACAACAAACATTTTAATAAATTTCCAGCAACTTTTTTTTTCTATGCATTCACATTCTTTTCATATGATTGATCATATGAAAGTATTTAGTTTTGAATAGTGCTTTAAAAACATTAACGGTACGTTTTTTTTTTAAACTATGTTTCAAGTTTGCTGTCATTTGAGAGAGGCTCTTTTCCTGGGAGAGAATAAAATATGCATATGTATGAATAGGTGACAGTATCCTTTGTTCAGGAAATTGCAAGTAGCTCAATGTTGTTGGAAAAAGAAGTTAGAAGCTTCCAGTTCAGTGAGAGTGGCTGAGAGGAGAATTAATAGGAGTTGGAGAGGTATGTGGAACACTGACCAAGAAGAACCATGGGCTTGTCATTTATTTACATTGTATGTTTATATGGATAATTATTGAGGAATTCTGGGTAATGAACCAAGGTTACTGGATTTGCACACCACAAAAAAAATAATAAAATAATTTGACAGTAATGTGGAGGATAGAGTAAAATAATAGCTGTCAAAGTTGGCTGCACTTAAGAACTACCCAGGGAGCTTTAAAAGTGCTAATCCCTACACCTCAGTTCAAACTAATTAAATCAGGGTCCTTGGAAATGAGAGAGTTTCAAAAGTTTATCAGATGATACTATTATGCTGCTAGGGTTGAGATTCACTAAAGGGAGATGAAACTAGAGACAAATATCATTTAGAAGGGTGTTGCTTTAGACTATGTGAAAAAAGATGTGTGTTTAAATTGGGTTAGTGGCTGTGAATGTATACAAGTTAAGTGGCAGAACTGACACAAGTTGCTAATTAATTGAACACAAGGTATGAAAAAATAAAAGATTCAAGGATTATTCTCTAATAGTGTCTTGGTAAACGATGGCGTTGACAGGAAAGACAGCTGATTAGCTAAGTGTTTGGGAGGCAAGGAACATGTATTCATTAAGAAGCTACCATTTTCCTTTAGATACATCACCGATGGCACAAACACTCTTAGACATATTTTCTGTTGTCCTGTTTTAAATCCTTGCGCCAGATATTGTCTCTTAGCTCCACCCTACTCTCTTTGTGATGGTGTGGTGAGAACTCTACCAAACTTCATTTTTGCTTCCCCAGGCTGTTCTGTGGTAAGGTCTTCCAGCAGAGGGCGCGAGAGGAGGACTACAACGCTGGAGAGGAAGAAGGTACTGCTTTTCCCGTTTGCAGCTTTATGGCTGCCTGTCTGCTTGTGGTTCTATTAAAAACTATTCCTGCTGCACTTTTTTTGTTTTTTCACCCCTCTAGCATTTTTTTCTGTTGCACCAGCAGAATCCAGGTTGCACTTTTTCACCACTTGCAGAACTAGCCTCATGACCACCACCAGACACCCCAAACACCTCCACTGACACCAGCATCAACTAGCTGGTGTCTGCTCCTGGGAGGCTGGGGTTTCAGGACCACAGTGCCCTTTTCTGTTTCGAGTTTTTCTCCTTATTCTCTTTGATCCTCAGGCATGAGCGTGATACTTGCTTCCTGAAGTTGCTTTTTTCATGATTTGTTAGAGTTCTCTTTTTACCATTTCATGGTTAACACCTTTATAGCTATATAACTATTGTTTATACTAAGCTCTATTCAAATAACTGGCATATTTTCTGTCTCCTGATTAGACCCTGGAGGGTCACTATGGATAAAATGTGCCCTCTCAGCACTAATTTGGCCTGGCATCCTTTCTAAGGACCACCACTCTGTGTTTCCAGACTAAATAAACATTGAACTATAGTGGCAATTTATGCAGTTATTTTTATAGAAGAGTTAAATAAGCATTCCCAGTGATTACAAAATAGAAGAACCTACGGGTTGTGACGACTTTATCTCATTCTTTCTCTTATACCACACAAAGGACAGACGAAGCAGGGAAAGTCCTCAGATTTAGGCCTTCATATGGTTGTCCCTTGTTTCTGAACTCTATCTGTTCAAATCCTTACCTTTTTCCTGCAGACCTGCATGATCCTCCACTACCTAGGGACCCTACGTATTTTCTTCAGGAAACGCATCTTCTTTCCACATGACAGAAGAACTACATCATTATTATGTGTGATCAAACTACACAGGCTTTGTCTAGTTGGTGATGGGGTTTTCCTTGGTCTGCATATTGCCAGAGAAACACAGGAGTTTGGCAAGGGAATACTGTGGGTTCTGGTGTTGTAAGTGGGGTAAAGGTGGTGAGAGCTCTGACTCCAGATTGGTCTCTTCATCAGTGAAGGCTGCTGCCATTTTCTACCTGATTTATCTAAGGAAAAGCACGACTCATCATCATAAGTCTTAATTTTCTTCCCAGGATAACACAATCTAGCATTATATGAGGGGGTTATAATTTTCCTGTTAATGTGGCTTTGACCTCATTCCTTAGAAAATAATAATGCTGGAATTCCTGAAAAAGAATCTTCTGGCTTTTTCCTGAACATGTCCATATTACTGGAGCCATCAGTTTAGTTTGAAATTACTCTGTGTGAATCATTTGGGAAAATGTTGCCAGCCTCAAATGGATTCATTCTGATAATGTACTATTTCCTCTCAGAAAAGTGTGAGTGATGGTGGTGGAAGGTGTAGTTAGCCTATCAAACTATCTCCATCTCCATCCACAAAACCATGACAACTGACTTTTGTCTAAAACATACAGGTAGAAGCAATACCTAAAGTATCCATAGTAGGTCTCTGTGTTCTCTTCACTTGGCATGTAACTTGGGATCTCCCACCCCATATGCTGCTGATTTCACACCAAAATAATAATTTGATATTCATTATTCCAGTTAAAGTTCTATAGCCAAAACAAAGGGCAATAGAAGAGGGAGGAAAATAAGAAGAATACACTTACACTGTTCTTGCACAAATAACAGACTAGCTTAATAGAACTGTCACCATTTAAAGGTAAGCAATAGAAACATAAATGTAAGAGACATGAATAACTACTGAAAAAAACAGTGAAATGTTTATGCAAAAATATTCCTACACACAAAAAAAGTAAGGAGAAATTATAAGAGACAAAAAAATTAAATGTTTTTTAAATTAAAATTGTAAAAGAAATTATGTGAATACACCTGGAGATGCAATTGTAGCTGACAGGGTTAAGTAGAAAAACCAGAGTTTAAAAAAATTATTAATGATATGTGAAAGCTACATTTGAAGCACTGAGAGACAATTGACTCAAAATAGAGTCAACAAAATGGAAAAAGCATATGGAGTGCAGTGGAAAAGATATAACTCAAAAGAGAAAAGCAGGTGAAAATAGGTAACTGTGGTAACTGTGCCTGAGCCTTTCAAACTTATTCTCCTTATCTTCCTGAGCACACAGATGCACAGCTAGACTGTATTTTCTAGCCCTTTTTGTGTCTACATGTATGACCATGTATTTATGTATCTAGAAATTGCTCTGCTGAAATTTTTCTCTTTGTGCATTGTCAACAATGAAAAGTGAGTAGAAGTGAAGTGTGCAAGGTACTTGCCTGGACAAGTCTTGTTCAGATTTGTATTGCAGTCCTGGTCTCTACCCAGTGCTCCATCTTTCACCCTCTCCTCTCACAAGTGTCAGACCAGTATTGTGACTTTAAGTTCTCCCTGCTTAATCCTGCCCACCCTTCCTTCTCATCATTCACAAGTCTTTTGCCCATTGTGTCTGTTTCTTGTGTTTCTAATTCCTTCTTGGTGTTTGTTTCTCAGAGGACTCACAGACGCATCCAGTGAGTTTTTAATTCAGCTATTGTATTTTTTCAGTTTTATAATGTCCATTTGGTTCCTTTTAATAATTTCTGTTGCATTGCTGAAGATTTTGTTTTTGTTCATTCATGAGCATATTTTATGTTCATAAGCGGAGTTATATTAGCTATTTTAAGTAGTCTTGTCTGCTAATTCCAGTATCTGGGTTGTCTCTGTATTGATTTTCTCTTCAGGAGTCTTCATATTTTTCAGTTGCTTCACATGGCTAGTAATTTTGGATTTTGTACCGGAACTTGTAAATCACATAGTTAGAGATTCTGGAGTCTCTTAAGTTCTTTGAAATTCTGTTATTTATTCATTAATATTTTGTTAAAGCAAGAAACTCTCATCTCTGTCATTTCAACAGTGGGCAGCAGCATAAATCTCGTCTAAAATTATTTAACCTTGGCTGGGTTGTGTAGTCTAAACAATGCATTTGTAGGTCAGGAGTCACCCACATGGTGTTGGCAGAGTTTGTACACAGTATTTAGAGTGTTTTGTCTCTGTGAATCTCTGTTCCAAGATGTGTCTCCTCATTTCCTAGTTGCTGTCATTTTCCTGAATGATGACCTCTGGTTCTTTAAGCTGGTAAAATGTAGAATTTCTATCTGAGTCTTTTGCCATGCTACCAGGCAATGTGTGGCCTGCCCTTAGGCCAGGAGTTATAAAAGTGAGAAAATCGCCCAATGCCCTTTCATTCTTCCAGTTTACATTCTCCTGTACAGTTGGCCTGGTTTTTGTTGTCAGTGCCTTAAAGTACTGATTTTTAAAATTTTGTCTTGCATTTGTAGTTGTTATATGCAAGAGGTTGTTCTTTTACATAAATACATATACATCAAAGATTAGATGTTAGAAAACCCACAAAGTTACTTTAAAAAGCATGGATTAATATTTTTATAATGTAAGAGTATGAAACACTTTTCTAAGGATGACATAAAATCTGGAAGCCCCAAAGAAAAATATTGACAAATTGTACCACATCATATCAAGTAAAACATCTGTATGATTAGAAACATAATAAAGTAAGTCATGGCCAGACGCAGTGGCTCATACCTGTAATCCTAGCACTTTGGAAGGCCGAGGCAGGTGGATCACCTGAGGTCAGGAGTTCGAGATTAGCCTGGCCAACATGGTGAGACCTCGTCTCTACTAAAAATACAAAAATACAAAAATTAGCTGAGTGTGGTGGTGCATGCCTGTAATCCCAGCTAATTGGGAGGCTGAGGCAGGAGAATAGCTTGAACCCAGGAAGAGGAGGCTACAGTGAGCCCAGATTGTGCCACTGCACTCTAGCCTGGGCATCAGAGTGAGACTCCATTTCAAAATAAAAATTAAAAAAAAAAAATGCAAGTCAAAAGAGGAACTGGGACAATACCTGCAGCACAAGTGACATTTACCAATGAAAAGACAGTTTCCTGAATGTGCAGACTTCTCTTCCAAGTTTGTACCTGACATCCAATAGCCCATTCATCATCTGTACATGCATTACACACATCATAAACTCAACATGTCCCAAACTGAATGTATAATATTCTTCCCCAAAACTGCTCTTCTTTAAGTGTCCCCTGTGTTAAATAGCAACACTATTATGAAGTTGTTTAGATGAGAAATCGAGGTATTGGTTGACAAATTCCTTTCCCTTCCTCTCCTAACCTTCATTAATCATGCTATAAATTCTTCCTGCTAACCACATTTAAATAATCCAATGTGACAATCTTTACTGTTGCCTCCATCATCTCTGGCCTCAATTATATAATAAACTTCTAACTGCTGTCCTGGTATCTGCTCCCACTCCCATTCTTTATGCAGCAGCCAAAGTTCTGTTTTAACAAAATAACTCTGATTGTGTCATCTACTGCTTCCAGTTGCACAAAGGGTAAAGTCTAGTATTCTGAACTTGGCCTATGAGGTCCTGGGTAATATTTATCCTTGTCTTCTTTCACTCACCGTTGCTTACCTTTCCCATCTTTCTGTCCCTCAAACTTGTCAGATACCTTCCCACATATAGCAGTATCTGCGTGGAAAGCTCTTTTTCTTATTCTTCAGCTGGCAGATTATACCTCATCCTTCTTCCTCATTAAATGGCACCCACTACCAGACTAGGTTACATTTTTCTTTAAAAAATGCCTAAAGGCAATATTAAAAGAGTTCAAAAGACTGAATGAGAAGGTGTTTCACAAACTGTGGGAGTCCGTCCCACAGACCCTGACCCAACAACAGATGAGTAATATACACTGACAACAGATACTATGCTTGTCATTCTGGCTGAGCATCCGGGCCACTCACAGACTCCAAGGAGAGTGTTGTAAACAGTAGCAGCCCTGGCCTCGACTGGCTGGCCCTGCCCGCATTTATTCAGCACACATTAAATGACAAAAGTCATGTTAATTACCCATGCTATAGCTCAAAGAGGATTGGGCTGCCTTCAGCCATAACTCTATCCCGAGGCTTTTGCAAAAACCTTCTGGCCTTCCAAGAAAGTTTGTGTTTATTTTGCAATTTTTCCCACCATCCTGACTGAATCCCTACAACAAATGACAAAATACCAACAGCTATAAACATGAAAATATTCAACACCATTAATAACTACAAATGCAAATATAAATTGGAATAATTAAATATTTCCTACTGACAGATTGGTAAAGTTCACACACAATATTGGCAAAAGTGTGCATAGACATAAATTAGGATGGCAACTTGACTGTATCTGCTACATTTAAAAAAAATATTAAGTGGTCATTTGCTCTGAGTCAACAATGATAGAGTTTGCAAAGTACTAGGAGTTTGGTGCAGCTCGAAGGAGGAGAAACTGTTGAAAGTGAAAGCGTTAGCTACTTGTACCAAAGATTGAAAAGAGGAAGGTGGACCATAAGAGATGGGCACTATGGTTTTAAAACAGTGAGTTGTATGCGGAGGGAAGGATAAAAAGGGAAACCACAGCTACTTGGGAGGCTGAGGCAAGAGGATCACTTGAGTCCAGGAGTTTGGGGCCAACATGGGCAATGCAGCGAGACCTCATCTCTAAAAAGGGAAACCAAAGAGGACAGAGTTCTTGATGCTTACTTAATGGCATCTGAATGAGCTGATAAGCAACAGTATGGAAGAAGTAAAGGACTGTTTTATACAATAGATTCCACATGTATTAAAAATCTTATTTTGCTATAGTTTGAAATTATAGGAAAGGTGCAAGAGAACAAAGAACATTCGTATTCTCATTTTCCAATTTTTAAAATCTTTCACCACATTTGCTTTATTATTTATCACCTGTGTTTGTATAGATGTATATATACACATATAAAACACATAATTCATTTGTTCTGAACCATTTTGGATTAGGCTTCATGCATCATGCTTTTATATCTCCTTATACTCTGTGTTTTTCTTAAGTACAAACACATTGTCCTCATGACTATAATCTAGTTGTCAAATTCAGGAAACATAATACTAATACTTTAATCTATAATCCATATTCCAGTTTTGTCAATGTCTCAATAATGTCCTGTATAGCATTTTTCCCTCCAGTACAAGATCTAGTCTAGGATCATATATTTCATTTAATTGTCATGCCTTAGTATTCTTCTTTATTCCGAAACAGTTTTCTAGACTTTAAAAAAATATTTCATGATATTGCCATTTTTGAAGAATACTGGTCAGTTTAGAAAATGTTTTTCAGGCCAGACGCAGTGGCTCATGCCTGTAATCACAGCACTTTGGGAGGCCAAAGTGGACAGATTACTTGACCCAGGAATTCAAGACCAGCCTGGGCAACATGGTGAAAACCCCCGTCTCTACAAAAAATACATAAATTAGCCAGGCATGGTGGTGCACATCTGTAGTCCCAGCTACTTGGGAGGCTGAGATGGGAGGATCGCTTGAGCCCAGGAGACAGAGGTTGTAGTGAGCTGTGATTGCACCACTGCACTTCAGCCTAGGCAACAAAGCAAGACCCTGTGTCAAAAAAAAAAAAAAAAAGAAAGAAAATGTTTTTCAGTTTTGGTTTGCCTGGTGATTCCTAGTAATTAGATTTTAGTTATGCAGCCCTGGTCACACACTTTGTAAGTGATATTGTATCCTTCTCAAAGTATTTGGAGGCATACAAAGTCTATCCCTGATGGGTGATGTCAGTTTTGATCCTGCTGTCAAGCACTGTGAAAGGTCTGAGATTTTACCCTACTTGCAAGCTAACAAAACTAACCTGCCACATTTCACTGATGCTGGTGAAAGATGCTGGTCTGACTTCTTGAGTCAGACACAAAGGATATTATTTTTCATGATGCTGCTGGGAGTATGAGAAGCACCATATTTACATCTATTCTCGATGTCCCCAAGTTCCACAGGGATAATACAAATAGGTTCTGATGAGTATCCACATATGCAGTGGGTTGCACTACAGGAGAAAGACATTGAGCTTAGGGAACTCAAATGTTTTATAATGAACGATAAACATTACTTTGTTTTCCCATGGAGGGAGAAGCTGTCTATCTTCTAAAGCTGTTTGCAATAAAAACATTCTTAAAAAGGGAATCCAGAACAAAATGCAGCATGTTTCTGCTCAGGAGATTTGCAGAAATAGTGGGGATCCATGGAAAATTTTCTGCCAACACCAGGTCAAGATGTTGCATGTTTTCTCCACTGTATGGTAATTATTTACTCTTATCATACTTATCATCCCTCTAGATTAGGCATCTATTGATAACCTTCGCCCAAAGTCCTTTTTTTTTTTTTTTTTTTTTTTGAGACGGAGTCTTGCTCTGTCGCCCAGGCTGGAGTGCAGCCGCCGGATCTCGGCTCACTGCAAGCTCCGCCTTCCGGGTTTACGCCATTCTCCTGCCTCAGCCTCCGGAGTAGCTGGGACTATAGGCGCCCGCCACCTCGTCCGGATAGTTTTTTGTAATTTTTAGTAGAGACGGGGTTTCACCGTGTTAGCCAGGATGGTCTCGATCTCCTGACCTTGTGATCCGCCCGTCTCGGCCTCCCAAAGTGCTGGGATTACAGGCTTGAGCCACCGCGCCCGGCCCCAAAGTCCTTTTTACAGTGATAGTTGCTATATTGTTTTAGTCTTACTATTGTACTCCGGATGGATTCTGTACTTTTGTTGTAATCATTTGGTGGATGTTGTATTCTTTCTTATCTGGGAAGCAGTAACACTGCTTTTGAGGAGAGAAAGTAATATTCCAAAATAAAAAAGTAATGAATTAAGCCATTCCTAAGGGACTGAGAAAATCAAATAATCATGGGGAATAAAACTTGCATACGTCATTTTTAATTATAAAGGTCTTAAACTCAGAATTTAAAAATTGTTCAATAAAATTTTAATTTTTTAATCTTAAACCTATATTGGTTTCCAATTGGTTTCATTTCTTTTGAAGATGAATGTCTGTAACTAAAACTACCACCCCATTTAGAAAACAATTATTATTCTTTGTTTTTCTTTCTCTCTTACTTCTTTCTATGCTGAGCTTTTAATAACGTTTAACTTACATGCATTTCTTAAAGAACTCCAGGGACGAGCCTTGAAAAACTAAGCATGAAATCAAGGTTATGGAATGTTTCACCCCAGGAAGAACGTATTTCATCTGTGTGTAGTTCATCTATATTCTTGTTGCAATCAAGCAGACACTAGCGAGACCACTGGTTGGCCCACTGCTCAAGACAGTCATCAAGACCAGACATACTACCCCGCACGTAGTCAACTCCTGTGCATAGTCCATATCCCTGCTTCCCATAAAAACTCTCGAGCTAGCCTGAGAAACTTGAGATGATCTTTGTGACATGAGTCCACCATCTCCTCTGGTTATCAGCTCCTGAATAAATCTGCTTTTCCTCCCACCAACTCTTATCTCTCCAGTTTGGCTTTTGAGCTGTGAGCGGGTAAACCTGAGTCTGGTTACATGCCTATGTTTAATGTTTTAAGTTATTATCAGCAGGGATTATTAATGCTATTACATAGTTTTGCTTAATATATGGAATCCCACAGAATGTACTTAATATGCCAATGAAAAATAAAATGCCAATGGTGTCTTTGTTATCAGTGAGAAATTAATCAGGAAAAAATTTGAAAAGAGACATAATTGTTATGATCAAGTATTTAAAATGCAACTATATAACATTATTTTATAGCTTAGATAATGACAGTGATTTGTCCTTTCTCTAATAATTTTCAAAATATTTTTGTTTTTATTGCCATTATTATGGAGTTATTTTGAATATGTGACTAATACCTGTTGAGAATACTGATCTACAAAATGTTATAGAAGAATAAAGAGGAGGAGTACACACTACCCAATATTATGACATACTAGAGAGCTACAGTAATCAAAACAGTGTGGTATTGGTGGAGAGATAAACACTTACATCAATGGAACCAAACAGAGAGCTCAGTAAAAGACCCACACAAGTACGCCCAATTGTTATTTTTTTATTTTTATTTTTAGATGGAGTCTTGCTCTGTCTCCCAGGCTGGAGTGCAGTGGCATAATCCTGGCTCACTGCAACTTCTGCCTCCCTGGTTCAAGTGATTCTTCTGCCTCAGCTTCCCGAGTAACTGGAACTACGGGTGAGCACCACCACACCTGGCTCATTTTTTGTATTTTTAATAGAGATGGGGTTTCACTGTGTTAGCCAGGATGGTCTCGATCTCCTGATCTTGTGATCTGCCTGCCTTGGCCTCCTAAAGTGCTGGGATTACAGGAATGAGCCACCACATCCAGCTGCAATTGATTATTTTTTTTAAAGATACAATAGCAATTTAATGAAAGAGGATTGGTTTTTTCAATAAACGATGCTGCAGCAATTGGACATCCACAGGCAAAAAATGAACATGGAACAAACCTCACACATTATACATATGTTAACTCAAAATGAATCATGGCCTTAGATGTAAAACAAAAAACCATAACACTGTTAGGGAAAAAAACATATGATACAGGGTGAGGTAGAGTTCGTAGACCTGACACCAAAAACACAATTCATAGCAGGGAAAATGGACAAATGGCATTTCATCAAAAAAAAAATTTTTTTTCTCTGTGAAATACTGCTAAGAGGAAGAGAAGATAAGCTACAACCTAGGATAAAATATTTGCAAATCACATATCTGACAAGGGAATTGTATCTAGAATATATGACAAACTCTCAAAATTCAACAGTAGAAAACCAAATAATTAGGAAAAGAGCAAAAGGAATGAACAGATTTCCCTCAAAAGGTTATTCAAATGGAAAATAAGCAAACAATAATATATTCAATATAAGTAAACATTAGGGAAATTCAGTCAAAAACAACAATGAGATATCACTGTATACCAATCAAAATGGCTAAAATAGTGACATCACCAAATGCTGATGAGGATGCAGAGAAAGTAGAGTGGATTGTTTATACATTGCTGGTGGGAATACAAAATGGTGCAACCACTCTGGAAAAAGTTTGGTAGTTTCTTTTTAAAAATAAACATCTGGCTGGGTGTGATGGCTCAAGCCTGTAATCACAGCACTTTGGGATGGCTTGAGGTCAGGAGTTCAAGACCAGCCTGACCAACATGGTGAAATCCCGTCTCTACTAAAAATGCAAAAAATTAGCCGGGAATGGTGGCAGGGGCCTGTAATCCCAGCTGCTCCAGAGGCTGAGGCACAAGACTCACTGGAACCAAGGAAGCGGAGGTTGCAGTGAGCCGAGATTGGGCCACTGCACTCCAGCCTGGGTGATGGAACAAATAAACAATTACAAAATTTAAAAAATAAAAATATCAAAATAAAAAAACATACAAGTACCACATGACATGGCCATTGCATTCTTGGCATTATCGGGGAAATGAAAATTTACATTCACAGAGAAACCTGCATTTGAATGTTTATAGCTGCTTCATTCATAACAACAACAACAACAACAAAAACTGGAAACAACCCAGATGTCCTTCAGTGTATGAATGATTAAACAAACGAATGGGTAAATGGTTAAACATTTTTTGTTTTTTTTGATGGCAGTCATCAAATGGGTATGAGTGGGTATCTCATTGTAATTTGCATTTCCCAAATGATTTGTAATATTGAGCACCTTTCTTTTTTCTTTTCTTTCTTTTTTTTTTTGAGACCGAGTCTCACTCTGTCACCAGGCTGGAGTGCATTGGGACGATCAAAGCTCACTACGGCCTCAAACTCCTGGGCTTAAAAATCCTTATGCCTCAGCCGCACAAGTAGCTGGGACTACACAATGCCTGGCTAATATTTTTATTTTTTGTTTTTGGAGATGAGTTCTCACTATGTTGCCCAGGCTGGTCTTGAATTCCTGGTCTCAAATGATCCACCTGCCTTGGCCTCCCAAAGTGCTGAGATTATAGGTGTGAGCCACTGCACTCAGCCCTCATTTTCTTGGTCATTTTTATATCTTCTTGGGAGAAACATCTATTCAATACTTCTGCCCGTTTTTTGAATCTGGTTGTTTGGTTTCTTTTGTTGAGTTCTCTATATATTCTTTTAGGAGTTCTCTATATATTCAGGATAGCAATCTTTTATCATGTAAATGATTTGCAAGTATTTTCTCCTATTCTGTGGGTTGCCTTTTTACTCCGTTGATAATGTCTTTTCATGCACAAATTTCTAAAATTTTCATGAAGTCCAATTTATCTATTTTTTTCTTTTGTTGTCTGTACTTCTGGTGTTAAACCCAGCATGCGGCTATCCAGCTTCCCCAGGTTCATTTGTTGAGGAGCCTGTTCTTTCACCCACTGAATTGTCTTGGCCCCTTTGTCAAAAATCATTGGACTATAGATGCGAGAGTTTGCTTCTGGCTCTGTATTCTATTTTACTGGTCTGTATTTTAGTTCAGTATGATGTTTACTGTGGGTTTTTCCATATATGGTTTTTATTGCATTGAGATAGTTTCCTTCTATTCTTAGTTTATTGAGCTTTTTTTCATCATGAAAGTGTTCCGAGTTTTGTCAAATGCTTTCTGCATCAGTTGAGATAATCATGTGGTAATTTTCCTGTGTTCTGTTGATGTAGTGTATTACATTAATCATGTTGTGTATATTGAACCATCCTTATAAGCCGGGAATACAACATCCCATTTAAAATGGTGCTTAATTCTTTAATATGCTACTGGATTTGTTTTGCTAGTATTTTGTTGATAAGTTTTTCATCAGTGACCATAAGGAATATTGGTGTATAGTTTTATTTTCTTTTAGTGTCTTTGTCTGACTTTGGTATTAGGATGATTCTGGCCTCATAGAATGAGTTAGGAATTCTTTCTTCTCTTCAATTTTTTTGGAAAACTTTGAGAAGAATTGGTATTAGTGCTTCATAAAATGTTTGGTCACCAGTGAAGTCACCAGGCCCAGGGCTTTTTTGTTGTTGTTGGAAGATTTTTGATTAATGGTTCAACCTCCTTACTAGTTATAGGTCTATTCAGATTTCCTATTTCTTCATGGTTTAATCTAGGAAGGTCTTATGTTTCTAGGAAAGTGTTCATTTTATGTAGGTTATTCAATTTATTAGTGTGCAATTGTTCACAGTATATTCTTATCTTTTTTATTTTTGTAGAATTAATAGATCTGTACACAGTTAATCTTTCTTTTTTTTTTTGAGACGGAGTCTGTCACCCAGGCTGGAGTGCAGTGGCATGATCTCGGCTCACTGCAAGCTCCGCCTTCCAGGTTCATGCCATTCTCCTGCCTCAGCCTCCCGAGTAGCTTGGGACTACAGGCGCACGTCTGGCTAATTTTTTTGTATTTTTAGTAGAGACAGGATTCCACCATGTTAGCCAGGATGGTCTCCATCTCCCGACCTCGTGATCCGCCCGCCTCGGCCCCCCAAAGTGCTGGGATTACAGGCATGAGCCACCGTGACCGGCCAGATCTGTCCATACTTACATTTCTGATTTTAGTAGTTTTAGTCTTCTGTATTTTATTTTAGTCCATCTAGCTGAAGGTTTTTCAGTTTTGTTATCTTTTCAAAAAACCAACCTTATGTTCATTGTTTTTCTCTATTATTTTTATATTCTTTATTTCATTTATCTCTAATCTTTATATTATTTCCTCCCTCTGCTAGGTTTAGGTTTAATTTGTTCTTTTTTTCTAATTCCTTGAGTTGTAAAAGGTAGATTGTTTATTTGAGATCATTCTTCTTTTCAATACAAGAATATATAGCTATTAATTTTTCCTTTAGCACTGTTTTCACCATGTCCCATAAGTTTTGGTATGTTCTGTTCTTGTTTTCATTTGTCTCTAAGTATTTTCTAATTTCCATTGTTATTTCTTCTTTGATCTATTGGTTATTTAAAAGTGTGTTGTAGCCAGGCACAGTGGCTCATGCCTGTAATCTCAGCACTTTGGGAGGGTGAGTTGGGCAGATCATGAGGTCAGGAGTTCAGACCAGCCTGGCCAACATAGCAAAACCCTATCTCTACTGAAAATACAAAAATTAGCTGGACGTGGTGGCGGGTGCCTGTAATCCCAGCTACTTGGGAGGCTGAGGCAGAATTGCTTGAACCCAGGAGGCGGAGGTTGCAGTGAGCCGAGATCATGCCACTGCACTCCAGCCTGGGCAACAGAGCAAGACTCCATCTTGAAAAAAAAAAAAAAGTATGTTG
This sequence comes from Rhinopithecus roxellana, assembly GCF_007565055.1. Lineage (NCBI taxonomy): Eukaryota > Metazoa > Chordata > Mammalia > Primates > Cercopithecidae > Rhinopithecus > Rhinopithecus roxellana. Next base: position 16,957,384 of record NC_044558.1, read on the forward strand.
TTTAATTTCCAGAAATTTGTGATTTTTTTTTTGTTGTTGTTGTTCTACTTCTGCCACTGGTTTCTAGCTTCATTCTGTTGGGGTCATTCTGTTGGCAGTTTGCTTCTTCATGGCCAATATAAGAATTTCTCTTTTTGGTCAGCTGAAATGGAGTCTTACATGAGGCTCACAAGAGTGACTTTCCCAACATCTTCACTAAATAATGTAACCTAATCAAAGCAGCAACTACTGCCCACATCATACACAACCTTGGCCCATACTTAAAGGGAATAGGTTGTACAGAGCAAGTACACCAGAGGGTTGGAATCTTGAGGGCTTTCTTAGAATTCTGCATACAGCAAACATTAAATAAATACCATAAGATATTTATAAAAATGTACATGTAAGATATAATAAAGACATTGTAACAAACACCTGAGTACCCACTATTCACTTTTAGGAAAAAAGTATTGTAAAATTTGAAGTTCCATGTACCAATCCCATTTTCTGTCCATCAATCTTCAGTCCTATTCATTAGTATGTGCTTTTCTATAAAGAAAAGCATATTGCCACATGTTTGTATCCCTCAACAAAATATGGCTTGTTTTGCATAGTTTAACCTTATGGAAATGAAATTATCTGTATGTATTTACAACATATTTCTGAGATTCAACCATGTTGTTCATTTTTCACTTCTGTGTAACATTTTGTGGTATGGATACACCATAGTTTATATTCTACTCTATTATGGATGGATATTTCTCTTCTAATTTTTGGCTATTCCAAACAATCCTGGCCATGAACATTCTTTTACATGGATCCGTATATCATGTGGAAATGTTTCCATAGGTTATATATGCAGATGTGAAATTGATGTATTATGGGATACGTACAATTTCAACATCATTAGTATTACCAAATTATTTTCTAAAACAAGCCTGGGAAACATGGCAAAATCTCATCTCTTATAATTTACAGTCTTACCACACCTTTGCTTTACATCCTTGCCAACACCAAGAAATGAATTTCTACCAATGGCCAACATAAAATGGTATTTCATGGGAATTTTAATTTGTATTGTTCTGATTACTGCTGAGTCTCAGCATTTCCCCCTATTTTTCTACTGGGTCACCTGACTTAATGCTTAGTCGGAGTTCTTTATATACTCTTGTGCTAGTCTGTTGTCAACTATATGTGTTGTAAATATTTTTTTCTGCTCTGACATGCCATTTCAACTCTTTGTGATATTGCAATAGAATTTCTTAACTTTGCTATAGGCATACATCAATTCTTTGATGGTTTGCACCCTTTGAGCTTTATTATATAAACTATTTATTTACTTGAAGGTAATAAAGACATTCTCCTTTGTCATCTTCTACATATTTTATACATTTGATTGTCAAATTATGAAATATTTTATATTTTGTCTAATGTGTATGATGAGATAGGTATGAAATTTCAGTCATTTTCAAATGAATAATATTTTTTGTCCAAATTTAATGAAGTTATTTTTTACCCAGTTATCACAGTACTGCTTTACCATTAATTGGATTTTTTTTTTTTTTTTTTTTTTTGATGGAGTCTCACTCTGTTTCCCAAGCTGGAGTGCAGTGGCGTGATCTCAGCTCACTGCAACCTCTGCCTCCTGGGTTCAAGTGATTCTCCTGCCTCAGCCTCCTGAGTAGCTGGGATTACAGGCACGAGCCACCATACCCAGCTAATTTTTGTATTTTTAGTAGACACAGGGTTTCACCATGTTGGCCAGGCTGGTCTCAAACTCCTGACCTCAAGTGATCCACCTGCCTTGGCCTCCCAAAGTGCTGGGATTATAAGTGTGAGCAATCGCGTGTGGCAGGATTTCTATATACATGGACTACTTATTATCTACCCTTTTTCTATTTGTTTATCCCTACGCCATTGTCAAAATGTCTATTATAACTTGAAATTATGCTTGATATCTAGTTGGAGAAGTTATTTCCCCTTGTTTTTCTTTTTCTGGAGTGTCTTAGCTATTCTTGGCCTTTTTATTTTCTATGTAACTATTAACATCAGCATGAAAAGTTTTATGTAAAAACAATTGGAGGATTAAATCCAAAAAGTCGGGAGCACTCCTGGGATCATGGCAGACGGGAGGTAGGACTAGATTGCAGCTCCAGATAGAGCAGCATTTGGAGGCTTGCGTTGTTAATTTTAGCTCCGGGCGCGGTGGCTCAAGCCTGTAATCCCAGCACTTTGGGAGGCCGAGACGGGCGGATCACGAGGTCAGGAGATCGAGACCATCCTGGCTAACATGGTGAAACCCCGTCTCTACTAAAAAATACAAAAAACTAGCTGGGTGAGGTGGCAGGTGCCTGTAGTCCCAGCTACTCAGGAGGCTGAGGCAGGAGAATGGTGTAAAAACCCGGGAGGCGGAGCTTGCAGTGAGCTGAGATCCGGCCACTGCACTCCAGCCTGGGCGACAGAGCAAGACTCCGTCTCAAAAAAAAAAAAAAATTTAGCTCCAGATCAATTGCAACAACAAACCAGCAATCCCAAGAGGACCCGAAGACCCTCTGAAGGAAGCAAAATGCTCCTGCAGGACCTGGGAGACCCTCAAATACTGTGAGTGCCTGAACTGTGAAAGTGGGAAAGGGAGATCCTCCTCTCCCAAACACACACCCCCACTGGAGAAGCTGAAGGTCTGTTTGCCGGAGAAGTTTCTGACTTTACCTGGAGCTGAGTCAAGTTAGAGAGCCGAGTGAAACACAGAGGCAGAGGAAGCAGCAGAAAGGCCCTGGGAGCTCACTTGGTCCCCTAGCAGCTCGTTCCTGCCTGGCACCACAGGGATCCACTGGAAGAGTGGGCAGAGGAGCAGCAGGTAAAACTCCACAGAGAGAAGGAATTCTCTAGCTGAAACTTTGTAACAATTTGAACAGGGCGAGAAGCCTCCTGGCCAGAACTTGGGGGAGGGTGCGAATCTTGCTTGCAGACTTCACAGGTCCAGGAAGAACTAAAGTTCTTTTCTTTTGCAGCTGGGAGGCGGATAGCATCAGCCAAGTTTTCAAGCCCTCCACCTGGAAACAGACTTGGGGCTGTTGCAGGGACATGGTGGAAGTGAGACTACCTTTTGCTTTGCATGGGAGCTGGGCGAGGCCTGTCACTGCCAGCTTTCCCCCACTTCCCTGACAACCTGCATGACTCGGCAGAGGAAGCCATAACCCTCCTAGGTACACAACTCCAGTGACGTGGTAATCTGACCCCCATCACCCACAGCAGACGCAGCAAGGCCCGCCCCCAAGGAGAGTCTGAGCTCAGACACACCTAGCCCCACCCCCACCTGATGGTCCTTCCCTATCCACCCAGGTAGTGGAGGACAAAGGGCATATAACCTTGGGAGTTCTAGGGTCCTGCCCATTGCGGGTCCCTCTCCACACTACTATAGCTGATGCTTTCTGGAAAGCGCCACCTCCTGACAGGAGGCCAATCAGCACAAAAATAGAGCATAAAACCACCAAAGCTAAGGACCCTCAGGGAGTCCATTGCACCCTCCGCCACTTCCACCAGAACAGGCACTGGTATCCACGGCTGAGAAACCCATAGATGGTTCACATCACAGGACTCTGTGCAGACAACCTCAGTACCAGCCCAGAGCTGGATAGACTTGCTGGGTAGCTAGACCCAAAAGAGAGACAATAGTCACTGCAGTTGGGGTCACAGAAGCCACATCCATAGGAAAAGGGGGAGAGTACTAAATCAAGGGAATACCCAATGGGTCAACAGAATCTGAACAACAACCTTCAGCCCTAGACCTTCCCTCTGACAGACCCTACCCAAATGAGAAGGAACCAAAAAACCAACCCTGGTAATATGACAAAACTAAGCTCTGCAACAACCCCCAAAAATCACACTAGTTCATTAGTAATGGATCCAAACCAATAAGAAATCCCTGATTTACCTGAAAAAGAATTCACGAGATTAGTTATTAAGCCAATCAGGGAGGGACCACAGAAAGGAGAAGCCCAAGGCAAGGAAATAAAAATAATACAAGAAGTAAAGGGAGAAATATTCAAGGAAATAGCTTAAAGAAAAAAACAAAAAAAAAACTTCAGGAAACTTTGGACACACTTTTAGACATGCAAAATTCTCTGGAAAGTCTCAGCAATAGAATTGAGTAAGTAGAAAACAGAAATTCAGAGCTTGAAGACAAGGTTTTTGAATTAACCCAATCCAACAAGACAAAGAAAAAAGAATAAGAAAATATGAACAAAGCCTCCAAGAAGTCTGGGGTTATAGTAAATGAACAAACCTAAGAATAATCGGTGTTCCTAAGGAAGAAGAGAATTCGAAAAGCTTGGAAAACATATGTGGGGGAATAATCAAGGAAATCTTCCCCAGCCTTGCTAGAGACCTAGACTTTCAAATACAAGAAGCATAAAAAAAAAACCTGGGAAATGCATCGCAAAGTAGATCTTTGCCTAGGCACATTGTCATCAGGTTATGCAAAGTTAAAACAAATAAAAGAATTTTAAGAGCAGTGAGACAGAAGCACCAGGCAACCTATAAAGGAAAACCTTTCATATTAACGGCAGATTTCTCAGCAGAAACCCTGCAAGCTAGAGGTGTGGGGCCCTGTCTTCAGCCTCCTCAAACAAAACAATTATCAGGCAAGAATTTTGTATCCAGCAAAAATAAGCGTCATATACGAAGGGAAGATATAGTCGTTTTCAGACAAACAAATATGTGATACACACCACATAAACAGAATTAAAAACAAAAACCACATGGTCATCTCAATAGATGCAGAAATAGCATTTGACAAAATCCAGCATTCCTTTATGATTAAAATTCTCAGCAATATACCTTAATGTCATAAAAGCCATCTATGACAAACCACAGCCAACATAATACTGATCGAGGAAAAGTTGAAAGTATTCCTGTAAGAACTGGAACAAGACAAGGATGCCCACACTCACCACTCCTCTTTAACATAGTACTGGAAGTCCTAGCCAAAGCAATCAGACAAGAGCAAGAAATAAAGGGCATCCAAATCAGTAAAGAGGAAGCCAAACTATCACTGTTTGCTAATGATATGATCGTTTACCTTGAAAACCCTAAGAACTCCTCCAGAAAGAACCTAGAACTGATCAAAGAATTCAGCAAAGTTTCCAGATACAAGGTTAATGTACACAAATCAGTAGCTCTTTTATACACCAACAGCGACCAAGTGGAGAATCAAATCAAGAACTCAACCCCTTTGACAATAGCTGTAAAAAATAAATAAATAAATAAAATACTTAGGAATATACCTAACAAAGGAGTCAAAAGACCTCTACAAGGAAAACTACCAAACACTGCTGAAATAAATCATAGGTGACACAAACAAATGGAAATACATCCCATGCTCATGGATGGGTGGAAACAATATTGTGAAAATGACCACACTGCCAAAACCAATCTATAAATTTAACTCAGTCCCCATCAAAATATCACCATCATTTGTCACAGAATTAGAAACCACTCTAAAATTCATATGGAACCAAAAAAGAGCCTGCATAGCCAAAGCAAGACTAAGTAAAAAGAACAAATCTGGAGGCATCACACTACCTGATTTCAAACTATATTATAAGGTCATAGTCACCAAAACAGCATGGAACTAGTATAAAAATAGACACACAGACCAATGGAACAGAATAGAGAACCCAGAAATAAACCCAAATACTTAGAGCCAACTGATCTTTGACAAAGCAAACAAAAACATAAAGTGGGGAAAGGACACCCTTTTCAACAAATAGTGGTGGGATAATTGGCAAGCCACATGTAGGAGAATGAAACTGGATCCTCATCTCTCACCTCATACAAAAATTAACACAAGATGTATTCAGGACTTAAATCTAAGACCTGAAACTATAAAATTCTAGAAGATAACATTGGAAAAACCCTTCTAGATGTTGGCTTACGCAAGGATTTCATGACCAAGAACCCAAAAGCAAATGCAATAAAAACAAAGATAAATAGCTGGGACCTAATTAAACTAAAGAGCTTTTGCAAGGCAAAAGGAACAGTCAGCAGAGTAAACAGACAATCCACAGAGAGAGAAAATCTTCAAAATCTATACATGTGACAAAGGACTAATATTTAGAGTCTACAACGAACTCAAACAAATCAGTAAGAAAAAAAATCCCATCAAAAAGCAGACTAATGATATGAATAGACAGTTCTCAAAAGAAGATACACAAATGGCCAACAAACACATGAAAAAATGCTCAACACCACTAATGATCAGGGAAATGCAAATCAAAACTATAATTCGATACCACCTTACTCCTGCAAGAATGGCCATAATCAAAATATCAAAAAACAGTAGATGTTGGCATGGATGCAGTCAACAGGAAGTACTTCTACACTGCTGGTGGGAATGTAAACTAGTACAACCATTATGGAAAACAGTGTGGACATTCCTTAAATAACTAAAAGTAGAACTACCATTGGATCCAGGAGTCCCACTACTAGGTATTACCCAGAGGAAAAGAAGTCATTATTCAAAAAGATACTTGCACATGCATGTTTATAGCAGCTCAATTGCAAAATAGTGAAACCAACCGAAATGCACATCGATCAATGAGTGGATAAAGTGAGACAGAGAGAGAGAGAGGGAGAGAGAGAGAGAGAGAGAGAAAATGATGGAATACTACACAGCCATAAAAAGAAACAAATTAACAGCATTTGCAGTGACCTGGATAAGATCAGAGACTATTATTCTAAGTGAAGTAACTCAGGAATGGAAAACTGTTGGGGGCAAGTCCCCCCAAAATCCAGCCATAAACTGGCCCCAAAACTGACCATGAACAAAATTTCTGCAGCACTACAACATGTCCATAAAGGCCCTAATGCCCAAGCTGGAAGGTTGTGTGTTTATGGGAATGAGGGAAAGGAACACCTGGCTCACCCAGGGTGGAAAACTGCTTAAAGGCATTCTTAAAACACAAACAGGCCGGGCGCGGTGGCTCAAGCCTGTAATCCCAGCACTTTGGGAGGCCGAGACGGGCGGATCACGAGGTCAGGAGATCGAGACCATCCTGGCTAACATGGTGAAACCCCGTCTCTACTAAAAATACAAAAAACTAGCCGGGCGACCTGGCGGGCGCCTGTAGTCCCAGCTACTCGGGAGGCTGAGGCAGGAGAATGGCGGGAACCCGGGAGGCGGAGCTTGCAGTGAGCTGAGATCCGGCCACTGCACTCCAGCCTGGGCGGCAGAGCGAGACTCCGTCTCAAAAAAAAAAAAAAAAAAAAAAAAAAAAAAAAAAAAAACACAAACAATAGCATGAGTGATTTATGCCTTAAGGGTATGTTCCTGCTGCAGTTAACTAGCCCAACCTATTCATTTAATTCGGATCCCTTCGTTTCCCATAAGGGATACTTTTAGTTAATTTAATATCTATAGAAACAATGCTAATGACTGGTTTGCTGTTAATTAATATGTGGGTAAATCTCTGTTCAGGGCTCTCAGCTCTAAAGGCTGTGAGACCCAATTCCCCACTTCACACCTCTATATTTCTGTGTGTGTGTCTTTAATTCCTCCAGCGCCACTACGTTAGGGTCTCTTTGACCGAGCTGGTCTCGGCAAGTGGCATCCATTCACAGGGGCTCAAATCCAGGTCGAAGGGTTGCCGGAGTGACGGTTGGAATGGAAAACTAGCTGGAGGACACCCGAGTACTCTTAAAGCAATCCCCATGGTGAGTGAGAAGGGAAGCTCAGAAGCATCAGGGTAACAGTGGGGCAAGTTTGGGGTCTGGTTCATTCCACCTTGGAACTTTTTCACACTGATGACAAGGAGGAATAAGAACATAGCGAAGTGACAGAAGAGGTTACAGAGCATGTTTATTTGCCAACTAAAGCTAAAGCGGCAAAAGAAGGAGAGGTTCATCCCTACCCTTCTGCACCCCCTCCTTATATTTTGAAGAAAATGACCCCCCAGATCTTTCTTTTCCAGAGGACACTGGGTGAAAAGTAGTTGCCCCAGTGACTGTTCCTGCAGTTCCTCGAGTGACGGCTCTTAGTTCTATTCAGGCAGGAATTCAGCAAGCTAGACGAGAGGGTGATCTAGAGGCTTGGCAGGCCCCTGTTAGAATACACCCCCCAGATCAACAGGGAAATATTACAGCTACATTTGAGCCTTTTCCTTTTAAATTACTCAAAGAATTAAAATAAGCAATAAATCAGTATAGACCAGGTTCTCCTTTTGTAACGGGACTGTTAAAGAATGTTACTGTTTCCAGTTGGATGATTCCTACTGACTGGGATGCTCTTACTGGAGCTTGTCTAACTCCTGCTCAGTTCTTTTTTTTTTTTTTTTTTGAGACGGAGTCTCGCTCTGTCACCCAGGCTGGAGTGCAGTGGCCAGATCTCAGCTCACTGCAAGCTCCGCCTCCCGGGTTCACGCCATTCTCCTGCCTCAGCCTCCCGAGTAGCTGGGACTACAGGCGCCGCCACCTCGCCCGGCTAGTTTTTTGTATTTTTAGTAGAGACGGGGTTTCACCGTGTTAGCCAGGATGTTCTCGATCTCCTGACCTCGTGATCCACCCGTCTCGGCCTCCCAAAGTGCTGGGATTACAGGCTTGAGCCACCGCGCCCGGCCTCCTGCTCAGTTCTTACAATTTAAAACTTGGTGGGCACATGAAGCTTCCATTCAGGCTGCTCACAGTGCCCAGGCCCAACCTCAAATTAATATAACTGCAGACCAACTTTTGGGGGTTGGCGGCTGGGCTGGTTTAGATGCACAAGTGGTCATGCAGGATGATGCCATAGAACAACTTAGAGGAGTGTGCATTAGAGCTTGGGAAAAAAATCACTTCTGGTGGAGAATAATGCCTTTCCTTTAGTGCTATAAAACAGGGACCCAGAGAACCATATGTTGATTTTGTAGCTCAGTTACAGGAGTCTCTTAAAAAAAGATGACTGCAGATTTGGCTGCTCAGGATATACTGTTGCAGTTACTAGCTATCAACAATGCTAATCCTGATTGCCAGGCTGCTCTGCGACCTATCAGAGGGAAAGCACATTTAGTCGATTATATCAAGGCCTGTGATGGTATCGTAGGTAATCTGCATAAAGCTCCCTTGTTGGCACAAGCAATGGCAGGACTGCGAGTGGAAAAAGGAAATACTCCATTTCCTGGAGCTTGTTTTAAGTGTGGGAAGCATGGTCATACTGAAAAAGAATGTAGAAAAAATCAGCGAGTCAGGCTGCCAGATAGGGGAAAAAAGAAAACTGTCGAGCCTGAAATATGTCTAAAATGTAAAAAAGGAAAACAATGGGTTAGTCAGTGTCACTCTAAGTTTGATAAAGATGGGAACCTGATTTTGGGAAACGCCATGAAGGGCCCATCCCGGGCCCTGTTCTAAACCAGGGCATTTCCAGCTCAGGCCATTCCCTCACCCCTGTACAATGTCTGTCCCCCGCCGTAGCCGGGAGCGCCACAGTAGATTTATCCTGCACAAAAGCTGTGAGACTTCTGCCTGAGGAATCCCCACAAAAGGTCCCAACAGGAGTCTGTGGACCCTTGCCAGCAGGGACAATAGGATTAATTTTAGGAAGGTCTAGTGTAAGTTTAAAAGGTGTACAAATACATATAGGAGTCATTGATTCAGATTATAATGGGGAAATTCACATTGCTATATCTACTTCTGTTCCCTGGAAAGCAGAGCCAGGAGAGTGCATAGCACAGCTCCTGACTGTGCCATATGTGGGAATGGGAAAAAGTGAAATCAAATGAACAGGAGGATTTGGAAGCACAAATAAGGCAAAGCAGCTTATTGGGTGAATCAAATTTCTGATAAACGTCCTACCTGTGAAATAACTATTCAAGTAAAGAAATTTAAAGGTTTGGTAGATACAGGAGCGGACATTTCAATCATTTCTCTACAGCACTGACCATCCACGTGGCCAATTCAACCCGCTCAATTTAACAACCCGCTCATTTACCTGGAGTTGGTAAAGCTGCTGAAGTATATCAAGGTAGTTATATTTTGCATGGTGAGGGGCCCGATGGACAACCTGGGACTATTCAACCAATTATAACTTCTGCACCTATAAATTTATGGGGTAGAGATGAATTACAACAATGGGGAACACAAGTTCTAATTCCACAACAAGTGGAAAAACAAAGTTTCTGCCAAAGATTAGAAAAAATTTTTTGATGGCAGCCATTGTTAAGCCTCCAGAACCTATACCTTTAAAATGGTTAACAGATAAGCCAATTTGGATAGAACAATGGCCGCTAAGTAAAGACAAACTGGAGGCTTTAGAGACATTAGTTACTGAACAATTAGAAAATGGGCACGTAGCTCCAACATTTTCTCCTTGGAATTCTCCAGTTTTTGCAATTAAAAAAAATCAGGTAAATGGAGAATGTCAACTGACTTAAGAGTCATCATTTCAATTAGACAACATATGGGAGCATTACAGCCAGGATTGTCTTCTCCTGCTATAATTCCAAAAAATTGGCCTTTAATAGTCATAGATTTACAAGACTGTTTCTTTACTCCCCTTTCACTGAGCAAGACTGTGAAAGGTTTGCATTTACAATTCCTGCAGTAAACAACCTGCAGCCTGCTAAACGTTATCACTGGAGTGTTGCCACAGGGCATGTTAAACAATCCAACTATTTGCCAGATGCATATGGGGTAAGCAATTGAACCTACTCAAAAAAAATTTTCACAGTGTTACATTATTCACTATATGGATGATATACTTTGTGGTGCCCCCACTCAAGAAATACTACTCCAATGTTATGATCACTTGCAAAACTCAATTTCTCGTGCTGCTTTAATTATTATACCTCCTGACAAAATTCAGACTACTACCCCTTACTCCTACTTGGGGACCTTAGTAAATGACACTACCATTGTGCCGCAGAAAGTAACCATACATAGGGATAAATTAAAATCATTAAATGATTTTCAAAAATTACTAGGGGATATTAATTGGATACAACCTGCTCTAAGCATTCCTACCTATGCCATGAGTAATCTGTTTTCTATCCTTGGAGGAAATCCTAGTCTCACTAGCCCTCAGCAATTAACAAAAGAGGCTGAGGCAGAGTTAAAACTGAAAAGAAGTCCATAAAGCTCTGATAAATAGAATAGATCCAGAGAAGACTCTAGATTTGCTAATTTTTTCAACTCAGCATTCACCTACTGGTGTTATTGTCCGAGAACAGGACTTAGTAGAGTGGCTTTTTCTTCCACATACTAATTCATGGACTCTAACTCCTTATTTAGATCAAATCGCTACTATGATAAGGATTGGGAGAACTTGGATTGTTAAATTACATGGATATGATCCTGGAAAAATTATTGTCCCTCTCATGAAGGCACAAATACAGCAAGCTTTTATAAATAGTCTTACTTGGCAAACCCATTTAGCTGACTTTGTGGGTATTCTCGATAATCATTTTCCTAAAATGAAGCTGTTTCAGTTTTTGAAATTAACTAATTGGGTTCTCCCTAAAATACCTAAATTTAAAGCAATTGAAGGTGCTGAGAATGTTTTTACAGATGGGTCTAATAATGGCAAAGCTTCTTATTTTGGCTCAAAAAGTAAACTTTTCCAGACGTCCTATATTTCAGCTCAAAAGCGGAGCTTGTAGCTGTAACTGAGGTATTGACTGCTTTTGATATGCCTATTAATGTCATTTCTGATTCTTCATACGTGGTTCATTCTACACAGTTACTTGAAAATGCTCAGTTATGATTTCATACAGAAGAACAACTGATGACAAAAACAAAAAAGGAGGAGAAATAGGGATTACAGGACAGCCCATACACAATTGAATCTAGCATCATTTGGTGAAAAGATCCGATAGCAAAAAGTTGGGAAATAGGTAAAGTAATAATTTGGGATAGAGGTTATGCTTGTATTTCTCCAGGCCAAAATCAACATCCAATTTGGATACCACCAAGACACCCGAAACCTTACCATGAGACAGATGCTGACGAGGAGATTCTGGGAGGATGCTGAGGACCCCACAGCTGCAGCCATGTCGAGGCTGATGCTGAGGAGGACCCCAACTGTCATGAGCAACACCTGTTGAACACAGCCACCCACCTGGGGACAGATCAAGAAGCTGTCACAGATGGCAGAAGAAAACCTGAGGAAAACCTGAGGAAAGAAAACCTGAGAAAGAAAACTGGTTGTCATTGTGACAACCAGTCACAATGAATAATTTAATGGTAGCTATGATAGCGGTTATCACCACTGCCCTGAGTATTCCTTTGATAAGGGCTTGTAATAATGCCTGGATGCAATCACTCTATGACACAGTTACACATGCTTTCTGATCTCAGTATTTACCATAATAATCTGCTCCTATAATTGAAACATACCACCCTCAAAAACCTGTTTGTAAACAGGATTCGATGCAGTTAGAAAAAATGAATGTACTTGTTTAGGAAGATTGCACTGCAGAACAGGCAGAGGTGCTGCACAACAATTCCTATGGAATCATTATTGATTAGTCCCCTCAGGGGATGTTTACCTTGAATTGCACCTCTCAGTCTGCGTGCCACGGCTACACTATGTTCAGATAATCTGAACAAAACAGTCAGATGGTAGAAATGATAGGAAGCACGGCAAAAGTTTCTATTATCTGGAACCATGGTGATATAGTGGCACATCAACCTCAAATGATATGGCCCACTCTAGGAGCTAAACATAAGGATTTGTAGAAACTACTAAATGCTCTCAAAAAGATCAAAATTTGGGAAATAATAAAAAATCATCTGGAAGGACACTCTACAAACTAGTCTTTGGATACAGCAAAATTAAAAGAACAAATATTTAAAGCATCCCAGGCACACCTGACCTTAATGCCAGGAACTGGAGTGCTTATAGGAGCTGCAGACAAATTAGCAGCTAGTAACCCATTTAAATAGATTAAAACACTTGGAAGCTCTGTGATTGCAATGATGATTGTGCTTTAATCTATGTTGTTTGTCTTTGCATAGTCTGCAGATGCAGATCCCGACTCCTGTGAGAAGTAGCTCACCGTGACAAAGCTGCCTTTGCTTTTATCTCTGTGCAAATCAAAGAAGGGAGACATGTTGGGGGCAAGCAACTCAAAATCTGGCCATAAACTGGCCCCAAAACTGGCCATGAACAAAATCTCTGCAGCACTATGACATGTCCATAATGGCCCTAACGCCCAAGCTGGAAGGTTGTGTGTTTATGGGAATGAGGGCAAGGAACACCTGGCCCACCCAGGGTGGAAAACCGCTTAAAGGCATTCTTAAGCCACAAACAATAGCATGAGCGATTTATGCCTTAAGGGCATGTTCCTGCTGCAGTTAACTAGCCTAATCTATTTATTTAATTTGGCCCATCCATTTGTTTCCTATAAGGAATACTTTTAGTTAATTTAATATCTATAGAAACAATGCTAATGACTGGTGTGCTGTTAATAAATATGTGGGTAAATCTCTGTTCAGGGCTCTCAACTCTGAAGACTGTGAGACCCGATTTCCCAGTTCACACCTCTGTATTTCTGTGTGTGTGTCTTTAATTCCTCTAGCGCCACTGGGTTAGGGTCTCCCCGACTGAGCTGGTCTCAGCAGAAAACAAAACATCGTATGTTCTCACTAATAAGTGAGAGCTAAGCTATGAGGATGCAAAGGCATAAGAATGATACAATGGACTTTGGGGACTTGGAGAAGTGGGAAGGGGGAGGAGGATTAAAAGACTACAAATATGGTGCAGTGTATACTGCTAGGGTGATATGTGCACCAAAGTCTCACAAATCTCCACTAAAGAACTTACTCATGTAACCAAATACTACCTGTACCCCAATAACTTATGGAAAAATAAAAATAATAATCTTAAAAAGTCATGGCCCCCCCCTCCAAAAAAATTGGAACTTCTGTTTGTGATTGTATTGAATCTGTAAATCATTTTGGAGATGTATTTATTTTCTAGGTCTGCCAAACAAATGCTGGTGGCTTAAACAATGGAAATTTATTTTCTCACAGTTCTAGAATCTAGAAGTCCAAGATTAAGGTCATTAAGTTTCCTTTCTTCTGAGGCCTCTCCCCGTGACTTGCAGATGGCTACCTTCTCTGTCTTCATCTGGTCATTCCTTTGTGTTGTCTGTGTCCTCATCTCCTCTTCTCAATAAAGGCAACTGTTGCACTGGATTAGGGTCCACCCACATTGTGTTTGGAATTGGTGGGTTCTTGGTCTCGTTGACTTCAAGAACGAAGCCACAGACCCTCGCGGTGAGTGTTACAGTTCTTAAAGATGGTGTGTCCGGAGTTTATTCCTTCAGATGTGTCCGCAGTTTCTTCCTTTTGGTGGGTTCGTGGTCTCGCTGACTTCAGGAGTGAAGCTGCAGACCTTTGCAGTGAATGTTACAGTTCTCAAAGGCGGCGCATCTGGAGTTGTTTCTTATTCCCGGTGGCTCTGTGGTCTCGCTGGCTACAGGAGTGAAGCTGCAGATCTTCGCGGTGAGTGTTACAGTTCATAAAGGCGGCGTGGACCCAGAAGAGTGAGGAGCAGCAAGATTTATTGTAAACAGCAAAAAAAAAAAACCATCCACAGTGTGGAAAGGGACAGGAGCAGGTTGCCACAGCTGGCTCAGGCAGCCTGCTTTTATTCCCTTATCTGACCCCACCCACATCCTGCTGATTGGTCCATTTTCCAGAGAGTTGCTTGGTCTATTTTACAGAGAGCTGATTGGTCCATTTTACAGACAGCTTATCGGTCTGTTTTGACACAGTGCTGATTGGTGTGTTTACAATCCCTGAACTAGACACAGAGTGCTGATTGGTGTGTTTACAATCCTTTAGCTACACACAAAGTGCTAGACAGAAAAGTTCTCCAAGTCTCCACTAGATTAGCTAGATACAGGAGTACTGATTGGTGTGTTTACAAACCTTGAGCTATACACAGGGTGCTGATGTTGGCGTTTACAATCCCTGAGCTAGACATAGAGTGCTGATTGGAGCGTTTACAATCCTTCAGCAAGACACAGAGTGCTAGACACAAAACTTCTCCAAGCCCCCACTAGATTAGCTAGATACAGAGTACTGATTGGTGTATTTATAAACCTTGAGCTAGACACCCTGCTGATTGGTGTATTTACAATCCCCTAGTTAGACATAAAGGTTCTCCAAGTTTCCACTAGACTCAGGAGCCCAGCTGGCTTCACCTAGTGGATCCTGTACCAGGGCCGCAGGCGGAGTTGCCTGCCAGTCCTGTGCAGTGAGCCTACACTCCTCAGCCCTTGGGTGGTCCATGGGACCGGGTGCCATGGAGCAGGGGGCGGTACCTGGTGAGGCTCAGGCTGTGCGGGAGCCCACCGTGGGGGGCTCGGGCATGGAGGGCTGCAGGTCCCGAGCCCCACCCTGTGGGGAGGCAGTTGAGCCCCAGTGAGTATCTGAGCATGGCGCAGACAAGCTGGCAGTGCTGGGGGACCCAGTGCACTCTCCACAGCTACTGGCCCGGGTGCTAAGCCCCTCACTGCCCTGGGCCAGGGGTGCTGGCCGGCTGCTCGGAGTGCCGGTGGGCCAAGACCAAAGCTGCGGGGAACTTGTGCTTGTCCCTGAGCACAGCGTGCAGCCCCGGTTCCCGCCCGGGCCTCTCCCTCCACACCTTCCCACAAGCAGAGGGAGCCGGTTCCAGCCTGGGCCAGCCTAGAGAGGGGCTCCTACAGTGCAGTGGCAGGCTGAAGGGCTCCTCAAGTGCTGCCAGAGTGGACACTGAGGCCGAGGAGGCGCCGAGAGTGAGGGCTTGCTAGCACGTTATCACCTCTCAATATGACCTAATTTTACCTTCCTTATCCAAATGCAGTCACATTCTGAGACAGAGAGGATTAGGACTTTAACATATGAATTTGGAGGAGGGGAACCCAATTCAGCCCATAACAGGGGAGCACTGATATTTTCCCAAAATTGAACCTGCCAACCCACGCACACAATATATCCATTTTCCATTTAATATTATTTAATGCCTTTAATAGAGAGTGATACATTTTGCTGAGAGGCATTAAATAATATTGAACATCATGTTGGGTATCCCTTTATCTAATGAGATCCCCTTTTCTCCCTTTCGTACTATGTTTTAAGTCCTAGAAGGTTGACATTTATGGACCCCATTAAAGGGCTCCCTTGTCTTCTGGGCTCTGGTTGGGTTTGACCAATGGGAAGCATGGGCAGAAGATCTAAAAGTAGATATCCATTTCCCCACTTCTTCCCCATGGCTGGGTTGATGATAATTGGGAGCAGTTGTGTTCCTCTACTGATTATTCCACCTCTCGCCAAGAGCCTTCTGCTGCAGCCGTACCTTTCTCAACGAAATCAGGTTCAGATAACTGCTCCCTTTCAGTTTCTCGTTCAGATCTATGGTTAGTGCCCCATTTTCTCCTTGTTGGTTACTTTTGATCCTGGCCACACTTCTGTAACTGATCCCTTCATTACATTGCCCTCAACTTCTACATTTCAGTGTGCCAGTTTTCTTTTGCTGGGGAGTACACTTTGTTTATTCCAATGTACTTTATAACTCTTGATGCCATTTAATATGGTATACTTTAAAATTACATTTTCTGTTGTTGCTAACATATAGAAATGTGATGTCTTCATTACACACACACACACACACAAAAACAAAACCCAGTAATGTAGCCATTGCACATAATGAGACCTTATCTCTCTTAAAAAAAGAAAAAAACAACTCCAGTAACCTTTCTAAATTCTCTCATTAATTCCAATAATTTGTATTAGTTTCTTTTTCCTTTGAGACATGGTCTTACCTCATTGTCCAGGCTGAAGTGCAGTACCAGAAATAGGGCTTATAGCAGCCACAAACTTCTGTGCTCAAGTGATCCTCCTGCCTCAGTGTCCCGTGTAGCTGGGATCACAGGTGTGTACCACCACGCCAGGCTAATTTTTTAATATTTTTTGTAGAGTCTGGGTCTCATTCTGTTGCCCAGGTTGGTCTTGAATTCCTGGACTGGAGTGATCCTCCCATCTCAGCCTCCCAAAGTACTGGGAACTGGAATTACAGGCATGAGCCCCCGCACCTTGACCCTTTTCTTTATATATAACCTCTAAAACAATTTCTAATCACAGATTTACAACTTTCTTTGGAACATTTATGCATTTTTAAGTTTCTTGAACATCAAGTGCAATGCTGTATAGAAGAGGCAGTAGCAATCATCTGTCTTGTACCTAATACAGAATGCTTTCTGTGTTTCACCATTAGGTGTGGGGTTTCAGATAGTCAGGTTAAAAAATTCCCTTCTATTTTTAGTGTCTAAGAGTTCTTGTAAGTGAAAGGATGCTGAATTCTATCAAAAACTTTTTACACATATTTTGATATGACTTTCTTCTTTAATCTTTTAATATTGTGAATTATATCAATTACATTAACCTGTCTTCTAATATTAAACTGACCTTGAAGTCTAGACAATTGGTCATAATACACAATACTTTCAGAACTCAGAATCCAAATGAGCAGGAATACATTCTTTAGAGCCAAGTAGGTACCATAACTTACCAGTTATATTTTTATCTACACACAATCAGCAATAAATGAACATGTATCAGTATCTGACCAGTTCTGTCGTTTTGACTGGCTCTTTTATTTACCTCCATCAGTAATGCAACAATCTATTTAATCAGTAAACAGTAATGCTGAGCATTCACTAAATGCAATTCACTTTTCTGGCACTAGAGTACAAATGACAAAGCCGTAACCTTTGCCATTAAGGAGCTCATAAATGTGTGAGTGGTGTGTATGTGTGAGACAAAAGGGAGAGGCTGGCACAAAGGAGGAGTCAAACAAAATAAAATGAAAAACGTATATAGTAAGTGCTTTACTGTACGAGAATGAACGAGAGTACTAAGGAAAAAGAATGGAGACATATTTCAAGTTCTCACGTTGTTTGACGCAAATCTTGTAGACGGTGTTTGCTGCAAAAAGATGAAGAAAACATTCACAGACATTTATGTTGATTACATATTTATTGGTATGTGCCAAGACGTTTTGATCTTGGGGATGAAGTAGTAAACACAAAAATCTCTGTTGTATTGGGCTTACATTCTAGCAATAAAGAAACAACTTGCGCAGAGAAAAGGCCTCTCCTGGTTAGTACACAGTATGAACAATTAACAGCTCCGGTTGTTTCACAGAGCCACACTGGGCTGCCTGCTGCAGACAATATCAGAGTTTGTTTATATTTAAATATTCTTTTAATTTGTCCATGTATGTAATTTGCAAATTATCACTCATAGGTATACATATCAAAAGATGTGTAAAAGTTTTTTATAGAATTCAGCATTCATTCGCTTAAAAAATGAGTGCAGGCTCACTTTATTGATGAGAGTATTTAATCAAAAATATTGGGGATCTACAACTCTAGAGTGCTCCAAAGTCCACCAAGTAAAAAGTAGTTTGAATATAATCGCATTTAAAACTATCTAGTATCCACGCCTAAAACATTAGCAACATAGGAAAACTTACACAGCAGAAGAGATGGCTGGGGAATTTTGTTTTGTTTGTTTTTGTTTTTTTGTTTTAAGACAGGGTCTCGCTCTGTCCTCCAGGCTGGAGTGCAGTGGCGCGACCACCGCTTACTGTGGCCTCGACTTCTCGGGCTCCAGTATCCTCCCACCTCAGCCTTCCAAATAGGTGGGACCGCAGGCACCACCACGCCAAGCCTGTATATGGTTTTTAAGTAAGACAAATTGCAAAAAACTTTGCTAGACAGTGTTCGCAGGTTTGGGCCGTCACTGGGAATGGCTCGTGTCAGTCTAGATATTCAGAGGCCGAACACAGTCCTCGGTAGGGCTGCTCGGCGGGTACGCTGCTGCCGCTGGCCCTTGGGCTTACCGGAGTGGGAAGGGCTTTCAACTCGGCCGCGGACCGGGAAGGCGTTCTGACCCGCTAGAGCTCGGGGCGAGGGACCCCATCCCGGTGCCTACAGCGCCTCCCTTAGCCGGCGTGGGCCAGCGTTAGTTACCTCAAGGAACTGAACTGGCGCCTGCGTCCTTCTGCACTTCTCGCTCTTTCTTCAAGTCACTTATGCCCAGCGAGCCCGCCCTCCCGCCAATCGTCATTTCCGGCGAGTGCTCTGCGTCATTTACGTCGTCACTTCCTGCCGATACCGGTGTGGACGGTGTGAATCGTGGCTGGGCCGGTTCTCTGCTTCTCCCCATCCCCTACTTTCCTCCCTCCCTCCCTCTCCCTCCCTCGTCGACTGTTGCTTGCTGGTAGCAGACTCCCTGACCCCTCCCTCACCCCTTCCTAACCTCGGTGCCACCGGATTGCCCTTCTTTTCCTGTTGCCCAGCCCAGCCCTAGTGTCGGGGGGGCGGGGGGTGCCTGGAGGAGCCCGAGGCGCTGCAGCAGAAGAGAGAAAAGACAACGACGACCCTCAGTTCGCCAGTCCTGTCGCTGGGTTCGCCGCCGCCATGGCAATGAGACAGACGCCGCTCACCTGCTCTGGCCACACGCGGCCAGTGGTTGATTTGGCCTTCAGTGGCATCACGCCTTATGGGTATTTCTTAATCAGCGCTTGCAAAGGTGAGCAAGGCCTCAATCCTGGTCCCCGACGGCTGGGACTGGGCCGAAAGGGATTGGGACCCGCATTCTCCAGTGCTGAGCGGTGGTGTGGTGAGCGGGGAGGGGCGATATTAACATCTGAGATGAGGGCCAACACTGGTCCGATGGAGAAAGGAGTGTGTTAGGGAATCCGCAGCTGGAGCCGAGAGGCCTCCGGACGCTTATGTAGAAACTATTACCCCCAACTAAGACCTCTCTCCTTATATTATTTTTATTGCTATTTTTGGAGGAGCTGGACAGCACTTGCCTAGACTCTCGGGACAACACTGTAAATAGCTTTCAAGGATTTGGGGAAAGGAGAAATTAGGCCAGGCCGTGCAATACCTTACAAAGATGTTCGCTTGTCTCACTGGGTATTCCTTTGTGGTATTAGCCTCATTTTTCAAATGGAAAACAGATTTAGGCTGAAATGTTTGTCCAAAATAAGACTAAAATCTAGGTTGTTTCGACGCAGATCAGTATTCCCAGCAAATTACAGATGCTTTTCAGGGAAAATGATCTGTTCAACTCTTCAGTTAATTATTACTGGACATTCCGTAGTGACTTCAATCGGTGGTGGTAAATAGCTGAAACAATTTTTCCACTTCGTCATTGAACATCATTGTATATTTACATTTGAATCTTAGACTTTAAGTAATCCGAACTTATAAATTACATGTTTTAAAAAATATTTTCTAGATGGTAAACCTATGCTACGCCAGGGAGATACAGGAGACTGGATTGGAACATTTTTGGGTCATAAAGGTGCTGTTTGGGGTGCAACACTGAATAAGGATGCCACCAAAGCAGCTACAGCAGCTGCAGATTTCACAGCGTAAGTGTAGCCAAGATGGCTAACTTTGGTGTTCTCTGTAGATTGTGTCCTGAAATAATCAAAAACTTCAGTCTCAGATATTCATAAAATTCTGACTCGCTGGCTGCCATATAGAACGCATGATGTTTGATCTCACCAAAATTCCATCCTGGTCCATCGTGGTCCTGTGTGCTTCTTTTGTCTTCAGTGGTTCCCAAAATTTTCGGAGGCCTAAATGACTTATTCCTTATATTTTGATTGAGACTCAGGAATCTGCATTAACAAACGCTCCAGATAATGAATGTTGATCTCCTTTACGAATGCTTCTCTGTGTGTACTCCTTAGTGATATCCTACAGTGATGGCCCTAGGTTTTTATTTCAATCCCAGTTTTTGTTAACTGGCTGTAGGCATCACTAAAACTCACTGTGTCAAAAACAAACAAAAAGACAAAACAACAACAAAGCAAAACTCAACTGCTCTTCATTTGCTAAGTTTTTAAAGGTTGAAATCTAAAGCATTCTTGATTTTCCCTTACATCGAGATTATCACCATCTTTTTTGATTGTGCCAGCAGGATGTCTCCTGACTACAGTGTTCCTCCATGTAGTAACTGCCACTGCCTTAGTTCAGGATCATTTTTAACTTTCAGTAGTTTCTTTTCCTCCTATTCATATTCCATATTGCTGCCAGTTGTCTTCCTAAAAATATATTTGATCATGTCACTTCTCTACCTAATGATCTTCCTGTCTTCCCTTTGCCATTTTAGTAGTTCATGACCTTTGATATACATTAGAATATCTGGAGAGCTTTTCAAATATTCAAATGGTATGTGTCACAGAAATTTGGATTTTTAAAACTTTTTTTTTTTTTTTTTTACTTTTTTACTCTCTCTATGCATATATATATTTATACTTTTTACTACATTGAAAAATTTTTTAAATACTTTTTAGTATATAGACAGTATCTAGCTATGTTGCCCAGGCTGTCTTAAACTGTTGGCCTCCATGCCTCAGCCTCTCAAAGAGCTGGGGTTACGGGGGTGAACTATTGTGCCTGGTACAGAAATTCTGGTTTGATTGGTCTTTGGGGATGGAGTACTGATCATACTGATCATTGGCATTTTTTTATTTTTCTTTCTTCCTTTTCTTTCCTGATGTGCAGTCATGGAATTGCTGACCTAAACGACACATTTCAATTGTTGGCCCTTTACAGTTTGCATCATCCTAGTTCATCAACAGCATCCTCTGCCATTGCACACCATAAACCTACAATCTAATTATACTAATCTTATTGTTGTCAGAATATACTTTACCTGTTCTGACTTTTGGCTGTTAATTATGTTATTAAACTGACCTGCAGTGGCCCTCGTTGCCTTTTTGGGAATATATCATATTTTAAAAATCTTGTTATCTCCAGTTCAATTAGGAATTTGACACTTCATTGTTTAAATTGATGAAGGCAATATCAAGAGCTATTGTGCATACACAAATTTATTAGATTTAAGAGGCTAGAGAGCACAAGTGGTGCTGATTTTTTTTTTTTTTAAAGACAGAGTCTTGCTCTGTCGCCCAGGCTGGAGTGCAGTGGCACAATTTCGGCTCACTGCAACCTCCACCTCTGAGGTTCAAGTGATTCTCCCACCTCAGCTTCCTGAGAGGCTGGGACTACAGGTGCGCGCCACCATGCCCGGCTAATTTTTGTGTTCTTAGTAGAGATGGGGTTTTGCCATGTTGGCCAGGCTGGTCTCGATCTCCTGACCTCAAGTGATCTTGGCCTCCCAGAGTGCTGGGATTACAGGTGTGAGCCACCGTGGCTGGCCTTTGATTTTTTTTTTTTTTTTTTTTTAAACAACCTCACACTAAGGAGCAATTGTAAATGTGCTGCCTCCTTCATTTTAAGTAAATTAAACATACCAATTTTAGAATGAAAAAATGAAGGCTGATTGTGGTGGCAGATACGTGACTGTATGCTCTTGTTTGTTGAAACAGCGTTGTCTTTCTGCCTTCTTAACATTTCAAGTCTCAATGTCTGTGTTTACAACTGGTATTAAGAGCATGAAGACTGGAGCCAGATGACCTGTATTTGAATTGGTGGCCTCATGCACTTCATTTAACCATTTTTTTCCTGTGGTGGTACCTACCTCATAGATTGGTTTTGAATATTAAATTAGTTAATATGTTTCAAATACTTAGAATATTGCCTGAAGTCCATTACATCTATGAAAGTGTTATATATGTAAAGTAACGATGATAGCTACCATGTAAACTATTACCCACACTTGATCAAAGTCACATATTATTTTGAAACTAATATGGCTAAAGCCTTGAAACCATTTGGCCTCATGTAAGGAAGGTTGAATGGATTTAAATGTCAAGAAGGAAGATTTTTGTGATTTCCCCCCGCCCTCAGTTAAGGCTTTAGGTGCAGTGTTAGAATGGAAAATAGTAACAAGCATTGGCACTAGGTGGGCTTGCATCATGTGCAAACTATGTTGTGTATTTCCAGTTTGATCATCATAGGATTATTATTATTATTATTTTGAATCAGAGTCTTAGGTGCCTAGGCTAGAATGCAGTGGCGTGATCATAGCTCACTGCAGCCTCTACCTCCCAGTCTCAAGCAGTTCTCCAACCTCAGCTTCCTGAGTAGTGACCACAGGCGTGTACTACCGTGGTTGGCTAATCTTTGTGTTTTTTGTAGAGACGGGCTTCTCCATGTTGTCCAGGTTGGTCTTGAACTCTTGGGCTCAAGTGATCTGCCCACCATAGCAGGATGTTTCTTAAACGTCAGTTTTCGTGTCTGTAAAATGGGACTAAGACCCATGAGATTATTGGAGGAACAGAGAGCTCTTTCTCTACCATATATCCCTGAAGTCCAGTATGATCTCTGTCACATAGTAGGTGCTCAATAAATGCTACTTGACATTTATCCCTCATTTCCTCTATGTCTTGTCTATGGGGTGTAGGATTGTGTTTGTGTGTGTGTGTGTGTGTGTGTGTGTATTCTCTCCAAGAAGTTACTCCCCACAGCCTACCCGATTAGTCGTAGTTGCTATAAAGCATTTTTAGAAACATCTTTTTTTCCCTCCATTCTTACGTTTCTTGGAAAACTCATTTCTGGTGTGGTCATCTAGAAGTGGATTTTGGTCCTGTTTCCAGTTGAGAAATTTGGCAGAATAGGTCTGTGGACTAGTGTAGAATGTTATCTTGGAGTAATTTGGGCAGTTGAGTCCAGTGTTGAATACAGTGTCCCTAAAACACCATCCTCTTTGTATCTGTTTGGGAAGAGTGCCAAAGTAAAGACAATTCTGTGCTGTGCTCCCGAGAATGCTTAAGTAGATCTGGGATTGGGCCCAGGAATTTATAGGTAATCAAAATGTATCAACTCTTTCTTTCTTGTAAAGCCAATAGAAATACCTAATTTTAGTTTTAATAAGGTTCTTGATAAATCAAAAATGGTATTATCTCCTAGATGAGTTGGTCAACATGTTCAGGTATTTAGGCAGTTTTTAAAAAAATCTTAAACTGGCCTGTTTTGTTGAAGGTTTAAGGAAGTTAAGCAGCTCCTATTATGAGACTTATGGTAAGTTCATTCTGAGGATATGAAAAGTATCAGGCAGCATTATTATTTGCAAGAAAATGGGGTATAAGAGGTATCAGTAGTTGAAGGAGATGACAAGTACTTCATGGGATGTGAAGAAAATAAATGTTGGAGGGTTAGCTGCTGAAAGGATATGGTTAATAGCGCTTTACTGTCTTGATTCGAGCCCTGTGGCCAACTAATATATGCCAGTTTCTTGCCTGGAGATTGAATAATACCTTAGGAAACATTTAGATTAGATCCATTTTAGGGCTCTTACTGTGAATATTGGAAATCTGCCAGAGTTAGTACATGCCATGTCGGAAAGTGTCATGCGTCTATTTTAGTACTGTTTCTAAATAGGAGGAAAAACTACAGACACATTACCTCTCTGGTTAATATTCCTGCTTTGGTCCCTCCAACTCTTTCCTCACCTTTGAATAGACACAGTCTAAGCAGAATCTTAAGATTTTAGAGCTGGCATGTTGGCATTAGCCTGTAGCTACTTAGGAGGCTGGGGTGGAAAGATCTTGAGGCCAGGAGTTCAAATATAGCTTGGACTATATACCAAGACCCTGTCTCAAAAAGAAAAAAGAGAGGTTTTAAGTTTATGGGAGATTATTTAATATACCTGAAATTAGCATATCAAAGGACATTGCCCAGATTTCTTTTGAGACTTGTGAATAACTAGAATAGTCATTTTAGATACATTTGTTGTTTTCTTCACTTTTGATGCCTTCTGTCATTCTCATACTTGTGAACTCTTATCACAACCGTGAAATGCATTTCCCTGTGAGTAAGGATATATGTAAACAAAAAACAAAGCAAATTTAAGCACAGTAATAAGTATAAGTGGAGTTCTGTAGGAGAACAGAAAGGAATGGTTAATTATTGGAGTCGAGGATAAATAGGTTTAAAGAAAAGATAGCATTTGAAATGAGCCCTAAGGGTGAGTAGAACTTAAATAGCTAAGAATGTAAAATACAGACTTAAGAGAATAATATGAACAAGAACATAGGAGCCTGGAAGAAAATACATAAGTTATTTGAGGAATGGTTTGTAATCTAATGTGGCTAGATTCAGAGAAACAATACAAAATGAGGTTGGGAAAGTAGACTGGGGCCAGAGAGTTACACTGGAATGAGAGAGAGAGGAGTAGGTTTCCTGGGCAAAGAGAAATGAATACTAGGGAGTTCAGTAGCAAGACTACTTATAGTTGACATTATTTCTTTCAGAACATATTCAGCCACTTGTAGGACACACATTATTAAATATTGCAAGCTTTGGTAGTGTATCATAAGCATTCCTATTAGATGGTCTTTCATATTTGTTAACCACATTGCAGATGCTATTAATGTTTATCTAGAATAGCCTTCCCTTGTTTTTCCCCTGATATATTTCTCTTTGCTTCTTCCGATGACTAGCTCTGTTACATAGATTTTCTGGACAATATCTAAGTGCTTTTTTTTCTGAGTTTTTATAGCCATATATATGTCTTTTAATTATATTTCTTAAATGTGTAATGCATGTTTTTCTCCTCAGCTAAAGCTCTACTAGGGCAGGAACCTACTGTGGGGTTTTTTTTTGTCTCCCATTTGTGCCTTAGCACTAAGTATAGAATGATATATATTTAAAATATTTTATTATGTATTTATTGGATAAACAAAAGAAAAGATTTATCTTGCTTTTCTCTGATTTTTTTCCCTCTACTGTTTTATTGCCCACTGTGTTCCCAAAAATAAGTATCAGTTGCATTAAAATGGAAATCTCTATGGAACATAGCTTCTTCACTCTTAGCAATTCTTTTCCCTGTCTGCAAAGTTTTCTTGTTTATTTTTCACTGACCTGTTCTGATCTAAAATCAACTTTTTTTCCCCCTTTCTTAAGCTTTTTTATTTCGGGGAACCCTTTTAGATTAATTTTGTAAAGTATTGTTCAACTATTACCCGCTTGGAATATACACACATATATATGTATGTATACCTACAACTTGTATTTTGGGGTGGGGTAGTACAGAAAAAACAATGTAAAGATTAAAATTCTCAATGTTAGCATTATATAATCAAAGGCTGATAGGGGAAGTTAACTATACTAGAGTTTGAAAATTTAAGTCAGCTTTGAAGAAGAGATGAAGTGGACTTTGTCTCTCCACTATCTTAATTTAAAATTTTATTTAACCTGTATTAAGGCTTTTCATTCCCGTGTAAAATTTTTAAGGATTTCTGTTTTTGTTGTTGTTGTTGTTGTTGTTGTGCATCTGAGTGAAGAACAGAGAAAAAATTGGCATGGTGAAACTAAAAATTGGTTAAAATGTATGACTGTCTTGCTAAAGGGATATTATGGCTATCAACTAAAATAAAAGTAAGTAGGATGGGTTGGTTCATGAATCTTACTTAAATTGTTCATATCTTTTCCACTGTCAAAGAAAATTAGATTGGTTATAAAGTTTTTACAAAGAAATTTCTTTTCCCTTAAGCTTATTTAAATATTTTATCAAATGAAGTCTGTGAGGGATATTAGAGATAAAGGAGATTCATAATACATTTATGTAACGTTTCACATATCTAACTTATTTGCTACTCATCAATATTATAATTGTATTTATCCTTTTAATTTATTGGGTAATATTTATCCTACTAATTTTTCCTTTTTTACTTTTAGCAAAGTGTGGGATGCTGTCTCAGGAGATGAATTGATGACCCTGGCTCATAAACACATTGTCAAGACTGTGGATTTCACGCAGGTATCAGAAAATTGAATTTATTTTAGCAAGTTAAGTTGCTATTATATAGTATGACAATGCTTTTATATTTGATTGGTGTGTATATTTGATTGATATATTTTGTGTGGAATATTGGTTATGTCTTCGTTCATATTTAATTTGATTGTATATTAAGCTCTATGAATTTGTTTCATGGTTAATCCTGTCAAGCTTTTAAGATACCGTGGAACAAGTACCAGTCCTTCAACAAGCAAAAAACATCTGAAAAGCTCAAGTAAACTTTCTCACCTACTAACAGAAGTGAGAAGATAAATATGAGATAATCAGAAAAGGGCCTCTCGCAAGGGAGAGGAGTAGGATCAGGGGAGAATAGGAGAGTTCATATATATGTAGCGTAATGTAACGCTTTTGAACTGGAAAGCGCACATGGCTTGGTAGTTATGAGAGGGCAGCTGTTCCACAGTATCTTCTCAGAAGTAATTGGTTATGTCTTGCATCTCTTTGTGATGTCTGTGAGCTAGATTTTGATTTTATTTGGTGTTGAAGTTTGAAAGAGAAATAACGATTAAAATGGTTAACCTATTCACATTTTGTGTTTTCAGGATAGTAATTATTTGTTAACCGGGGGACAGGATAAACTGTTACGCATATATGACTTGAACAAACCCGAAGCTGGTAAGCATAATTTAAACATCAGCTTGTAGTTTTATTTTTTTTTAATTTAAATAACTGATTAAAGGATTTCATGCTCAGTACTCAAATTTGGAAAATAAAGATAGTCATGACCGGGCACAGTGGCACACGCCTGTAATCCCAGCACTTTGGGAGGCTGAGGCAGGTGGATCACTTGAGTTCAGGAGTTTGAGACCAGCCTGGCCAACTTGGCAAAACCCCGGTCTCTACTAAAAATACAAAAATTAGCCAGGTGTGGTGGCGGGCGCTTGTAATCCCAGCTACTCAGGAGGCTGAGGCAGGAGAATTGCTTGAACCTGGGAGGTGGAGGTTGCAATGAGCCGAGATCACACCACTGCACTCCAGCCTGGGCAACAAGAGTGAAATGTCATCTCAAAAAAAAAAAAAAAAAATTAGTCACAAAGAAGAAAATTAAAACATAATTCAACCGTTTTCGGTTTATAAGCTTTTGGTCTTTTTTATCCTGCAGTTTAAAAAAAAACAGTTTATTTGCCACGTTGCTATTGTATAACCTCCCAAATTGAAAATTTATTATGGCAAAAAATTTTATCGTTATATTTAATTTTAAAACAGTGTAGAACAGTGTTAATATTTTTTGGTAAGAAAGAGTGGTTATTTATAGAAGGTGGTGACGGTGAGAATTCTCAGTTGTGTGCACATATTGCTTAGATTTTTGAACCATGTAAATACATTAGCTATTTGAAAGAATTTTTAAAAATCTGCAATTACAGGTTTTTCATGTCACTAAATAATCTGTGAACTCTTTGTAATGACTTTCTGGTTTTCCATCCTATGGATAGATCATAAGTGAATTAACTAGTTTCCTGTTTTGGCCTGTTTGGGCTATTTACAAATTTTAAATGTTAAAAGCAGTATTATGCTAAACATCCTTATAGTTGCAGATATTTTCACAATGATTTCCTTAAGATAACTAAGCAAAGTAGAATTGGTGGGACAAAGAGAAGTAGAATTGTTGGAAGGTGGCCGGGCGCAGTGGCTCACGCCTGTAATCCCAGCACTTTGGGAGGCCAAGGTGAGCGCATCACCTGAGGTCAGGAGTTCGATACCAGCCTGGCCAACATGGTAAAACCCCATCTCTACTAAAAGTACAAAAAATTAGCTGGGCATGGGCATGGTGGTGGGCGCCTGTAATTCCCAGGTACTCAGGAGGGTGAGGTAGGAGAATCGCTTGAACCCGGGAGGTAGCGGTTGCAGTGAGCCAAGATTGTGCCATTGCATTCCAGCCTGGGGGACAAGAGCGAAACTCCTTCTCAAAAAGAAAAAAAAAAAAAAAAAGAATTGTTGGAAGCCATTGATAGATAGTACCAAAGTGTCTTCCAACAAAGTATAGGTATATATATGTATCTATACCCAACATGTTCTAGTGAACACTGATAACTAACTTTGTCAATTTAAGAAAATAATTCTGTTGTATTAGTGTGAAAATTCATGAGATTAAAATGCTGTTGAGTAACATTTTAACGTATTTCCTTTTTTATGAAATAATTGCCTGTCTACCCTTTGTCCATTTATCTGTTATGTTATTCATGTTTTTCTTACTGGTTTTTAAAAGTTCTTTATAGAATTCCAATTTATCATTTGCTTTTAAATTTTGTTAAGGCAGTTTTATAGTATATACTTTTTAACATTTTGGTGGTGAAATCCTTTATGCATACTCTCATTTTACAGAAGTTATAGGTGTCTTCCTCACTCTACATACTTACTTTATTTTATAACACTTTAATCATTGCCCTTACCATATATATATACTTAGCTACCAAAACATGACAAACATAATTTTGTTTTATTATATGTTTGGTATCTTTCAAATTTTATTATGTGGGCATTTATGTAGTCATAAATCTATAACATTGAAAAGAATAATAAGAGTCAGAACCGCATTGGAAATTAAGCAGTTGTTCTCTTGAGATACCTTCCATTTCTGAGAGCTTTTAAAAATATTTTTCCTTTTAGTGTTAGGGTAGTTTGTTATAAAAACATTTTTGAGATGAGGAAACAAAGCCCATTTACAGATTTTTTTATTCTCTGTTGCATGTAGGGTTTTTTTTCTGCTTTCTTTTTTGATAAATTTATGCCAAAGCATAGGAAAGGACTCTGACCTCACTTAATCTATTATCAACTCATTCAGCAAAGCAAGGTAGTTCAGAGATTGGGTCAAAGCAAGGTAGTTCAGGGATTGGGTCAAAGCAAGGTAGTTCAGGGATTGGGTCAAAGCAAGGTAGTTCAGGGATTGGGTGGACATTTTTCATACTCTGCCTTTCCCAAAGCTGTTTTATGAAAGTTGCTCTTTCTTGCTGTGCTGGCAGGAGAAATGATAGCAACTTACTGAGGTTTTACTGTGTATCAGGTATCTGTTAAGCACTATTCTCATTTGTAACCATTGTTATCTCATTTTACAGATAAGGAAATAAAGTTAAAAACTTAAGTAACATGCCCAAAGGTGAAAATACTGTTGAATGGCATTGCCTCCAGTGTCTGCTTTTGCCCCTAGAGAAAGCATGAGGGTTTTTTGAAGTCCTTTGAAAGGATGATCTCCTACAGATTTAAGCTCCCTTCCTTTTTTTTTTTTTTTTTTTTAATGTTTTCCTCACAGTGTAGAAACATTCTTGGGAATTGCTGTCCCACTTTCTGTTTCCCTTTTTCCTTCTAACTCTTATTTCCTATTAGTTACTATCAATAGCTGCTTGGATGAAGGTCCCAGAGTTAGCCATAGTACTAGAATCAGTTTCAACTATCTTGTTCCTGGGTCCATATTCTTATTAAATTATGCCACATTAATTATTATTTTATTTCATGGCGATACAGTAATGCTTTTGAATATTATCAGTTGTGCAGAAATTTAGCCTAGAGGGAGAGAGTGGTGCATTCACTCAGCTACATATAGCAAGCATGGTAGTTCCTTGGGTCCCTGTCATGCAGGTAAATTTATGTTCCAGTATAGAAAAACTAACTGTATTCTATATAAACATCAGGTTTGAATTGGGCTGGGCTTTGAAAAGTTACATTCTAATTTAAAATGTGTGTTTTTAAAAATATATAATTGTTCCAGTATTGTTCAGTTAAAAAAATCATGTATTAACAAATGTACTTTTAATTGTTTTATCTGAAGAACCTAAGGAAATTAGTGGTCACACTTCTGGTATAAAAAAAGCTCTCTGGTGCAGTGAGGATAAACAGATTCTTTCTGCTGATGACAAAACTGTTCGGTAAGTACTTTTTCTTTAATAATTTACAATTTGAGGCCGGGCATGGTGGCTCACGCCTGTAATCCCAGCACTTTGGGAGGCGAGGTGGATGGATCATTTGAGGTCAGGAGTACTAGACCAGCCTGGCCAACATGGCGAAACACTGTCTCTATAAAAATTACAAAACTTAGCCAGGTGTGCTGGCGCACACCTATAATCCCAGCTACTCGGGAGGCTGAGGCAGGAGAATCACTTGAACCTGGGAGGCAGAGGTTGCTGTGAGTCGAGATCGCGCCATTGCACACTAGCCTGGATGACACAGCTAGACTGTCTCAAAAACAAAAAACAAACTTAGAATTTGAAAAATATTTTACCTTAGAGCTTATATTTTAAATACATTTAATATTATGTGTGAAAAATGTTCTGAACAGTAAAATTTAAGTTGCACCCAGGTCACATTTATCTGGAGCTATTTACTATTACAGGTCGAGTATTACAGGTTAGGGATTCTCAATCGGTAAGTGTCTGATGCAAATATTCCAAAATCCGAAAGAGTTTGAAATCCAACTTCTTTCTGGTCACAAGTATTTTCGATAAGGGATGCTCACCTTGTATATACAGAGCGCAAAATTCAGAAGAACATTAAATCCTGATACCTTATAAGCAGGTGTTCTTAACCTGGGTCTGTGGGCAGGTTAAAGGGAGGGTCCATGAAGCCTCTGAAATTCTATACAAAAATCTTGTGTGCTGACACCTGATGTATATTTCTTTGGAAAGATGTGTAGCTATTGCTAGATTCACAAAAACAGAGTGTAAGAACCACTATTTATAGCAGTGCTGAAATTGACTAGATTAGAACTTGTCTTACGTAGTTTTGCCAAATTGGGAAGTATATGTAGGTATTAAAGTTGATTTTACTTACAAGCTGTTGTCATGCATAATTTAACATTGTATATAGAAACCCAGAATTTCTTTTTATCATCTGTAATTTGTGACTTGGAATGAATGTTGTTTTTCTGTAATTCTGATTGTTCTTTCTTTGGCTAATCTGCAGATGTAATTAGAATTTATAAGCTTTTTTCTGACATGAATAAACATCATCATATTTTTATCTTTATTTTGCAGACTTTGGGATCATGCTACCATGACAGAAGTGAAATCTCTAAATTTTAATATGTCTGTTAGTAGTATGGAATATATTCCTGAGGGAGAGATTTTGGTTATAACTTATGGACGATCTATTGCTTTTCATAGTGCAGTAAGGTATGTCCAAGAAATACTTTCATTTTCTGTTTTAGGTAACAAAAGACAATTTGGCTACTTAAAAATGGAAAGGTATTTACTTTTTTTAAAAGTAAAGAGGCCAGGAATGGTGGCTCATGCCTATAATCGCAGCACTTTCGGAGGCTGAAGTGGGAGGATGGCTTGAGACCAGCCTGGACAACACAGTGAGACTCCCATCTCTACAAAAAATAAAATTAACTGGTTGTGGTGGCACATGCCTATAGTCCAGCTGCTTGGGAGGCTGAGGTGAGAGAGTTGCTGGAGCCTGGGAGGTTGAGGCTGCATTGTGCTGTGATCCTAACCCTGCACTCCAGTCTGGATGACAGAGCAAAACATCCTCTGAAAAAAAAAAAAAAAAAAAGAAAAACAAAAACTGCTGGATTGGTAATGTAATTTATGTTTTTTTTACTATATAAAACCATTGCGGGCTGGGCGTGGTGGCTTGTCTGTTATCCCAGCACCTTGGGAGGCTGAGGTGGGCAGATCACTTGAGGTCAGGGGTTTGAGACTAGCCTGGCCAACATGGTGAAACCCCGTCTCTAAAATAAAAATACAAAAAGAAGAAAAATGAGCTTTTCTGTAGTTCCAGCTACTTGGGAGGCTGAGGCAGGAGAATTGCTTAAGCACAGGAGGTGGAGGTTGTAGTGAGCCGAGGTCGCACCACTGCATTCTAGCCTGGGTAATAGAGCGAGAGTCTGTCTCAAACAAAAAAACAGTGTGATCTTGATTCTACTATTTATTTTCACCTTAAAATTTTAGAGAAGGAATAATCTTATTTCTATTCTTATGTGCAGACTTAATGATTTTTTTAAACAGATGTGAATTTTGCAACTTTAAATGTAGTAAATACTCTTGTAGAAAGACTGGAATATATAACATAATTGAAAAAAATGTACCCACAATATTATAACCATAGGTGCAAGAGTGCTAATGGTAGTTATATTTTCTGCTAGTCCATTTCTCTATGTTATATATGTGGGTGTACAGTATTTGTGTTTTTTTCTTTAATTATTAGGACTATAATGAGTATCATTTTGATTTATTTAAAAATATTAGCCATTTGAAAACATTTTTACTTGATACACTATATTGCATTATAGATTGTACTAAATTATGGGTTAGTTTCCCTATTTTAGCATCATGGTGAATGATCGGTACATTTCTGAGTGTTTCTTTACAGTAGATAGGATCCTGTAAGTAGAATTGTCAGTTCAAAGGGTAGAAATGAGTTTAAAATTCTTAGTTATAAGATTATACCGCATTACACTTTGATTGATGTTTGACCAGTGTCTTAACCCTGTGTCTAAAGGGCTACTTGCAGAGTCAAACTTCACTAAACTGGGAGAAAGAAAAGGCAGTAAAATTGGAGGAGAGCAGTTAAGACTGTCAAGGAGTTTATACACATACAGTAAACTGATAATAGTAGAATACTATTTCCTGGAGCTATCAGTTAGTATATTAATGCTCTTCACTCACTCCTGCAGTTAGGCAAATCCCATGTTGATGGCAGAAATTTTCTGACCCATTGAATGTTCTAGCATTAGAGCTAGCAAGTTGCTATGTAGTGATCCTGCATAAGTCATGACTAACTTTAATTATCATGCTTTAAAGCATATGATGATGGGAAGTATTTAGGAGCTGGGATATATCATATTTTGTATTGAAGGCCTTTTATGATTTTTAGGGTTAACCTGAAAAAGCTAATGTCCAAACTGTAATTAATTTTCAGATGAAGCTGTTATTATGCATTGATTTTTATTATATAACTACAGCCCCAAATTTTTTTAGTCTTTTACTGCCTTATAGTAATAACTGTTTTTAGCA
Source organism: Rhinopithecus roxellana (assembly GCF_007565055.1). NCBI lineage: Eukaryota > Metazoa > Chordata > Mammalia > Primates > Cercopithecidae > Rhinopithecus > Rhinopithecus roxellana. Next base: position 16,991,055 of record NC_044558.1, read on the forward strand.
GTTTATATTTTATGACATTGAAAGTTTATCTTACTGAGGAGCTTAAACTCTCAGCAATTAATAATAATATATAAATAATCCTTTATATTAATTACCTACTGTGAAAACTTTTTCTATTTACAAAGATAATATGTGCTTGTAGAAAATTGAAACAATACAGGTGAAATTTATTTAAGAGCAAAAATCCCAACGTATTCATTCATACTGTTTTAATTAGTGAACACACGCATTTCCGGGAAGACATCCATTGCATAAACTGGGTATCCCTCCATCAAAATGTCTTTGTATTGCTGAGATGAACTCCATTTGGGCATAGTACCCGTTTGATTTTTTTTTTTTTTTTTTTTTTTTGCTAACAGCTTTTTTACATCAGTGTTTATGTTTGAGTAAATGAGTATTTAATTGTTCCTTGGGTTTCAGAATTTAAGAACAGTTCAAATGTAACTCGTTATTTATACAATATTCAAGATTTATAAATACTACTTAAATTTTTTTTCAGTTTGGACCCAATTAAATCCTTTGAAGCTCCTGCAACCATCAATTCTGCATCTCTTCATCCTGAGAAAGAATTTCTTGTTGCAGGTGGTGAAGATTTTAAACTTTATAAGTATGATTATAATAGTGGAGAGGAATTAGGTGAGTTGTCCCCTTACAGTGATGTGGTTACCTTTATCATATGTTAAGTCCAGTAATTAACACCTCATTTATATAACATGTTGAAAGCAAATTTTTCAGCTAACTTAAGCTTGGTGCGTACAAGTGAAAAAGTAAAGGAGTTTTAACCATTTGGGTTAGATTTTTTTTTTAGATCTGTAAACAAAGTATGCAGAAATTTGACCTTTTAACTGAAGTACATCATTATCCTAATGTATTACCGTATAGTGAGTTTTAGGCTTTATTGGCTGGGAGGAAGGGGGGAATCTTATGTCAAAGTCATATGGTAAACAGATGAAAGGGGATCCATTCTTTCTGAAGTATGTTGTGGGTGTGTAACCCCATCTACTTGGCCCATCTTCCTTTTTGCCAACTTAGGAATCCCTGAGGTTCCTTAAAGAACTGTGTGAGGGAAAACCAGTATAGCATATTACAGGGACACCTTTAGGAATCTGAATTGGAGAGTTATTTTTATCGACTTTTTATTTATTCTATTTTGGAGTTTGAGTTTTGCTTTCACTTTCATGATAACAGTCCTTAGTAAGGGGAAGGGGAAGGCATGCGGATTAATTTGAAGTTAACATATATTTATCTGATGGACCAGGTATTTCACATAGTTACATGTGGGTCTCAGTATCTACTTTTAGCCTTCCCAAATAGTTTTTGCTTTTAGTTCAAAAATATATTTAGTTTTTATAAATACATATTTTTATCTATAAGCTGTCTCTTCTTGTTCTTGTCTGTTTCTAGCTGCCCTGCCTTACCAATCAAAGAACAAAGCTTGCTAGATTACACCCAAAGAACAAAAGACAATTTTACAGTTTTATTTCTTGGGGAACATTGATGCGTCTGGGTTGCACAAATGGAACCTTGGTGATGGACCATGCAGAATCTATTTTAATTGCTTATGATTCAGCTTTTATTACTTGAATACAAGTGACATAAATAAGATATTCTTTTCTGTTACTTTTATTTAGTGCCGGTTTTCAAAGTTTTAGAATGTTTTTGGTTTCATATTTTATTCTTTTTCAAGATGAGATAACTGAATTATTTGCCTAAGATCTGAAGTCACAGTGAATACCAGACCTGCCCAGCCTTTCTCTTTCCAAAACTTTGTGTTCTTTGTACTCTTACAACTTTTCTATTCTCTGGTTGGACACAGATGGGAGACAGAATAGGTACACTGGTCTAGTAAAGGACTTTGAGAACTAGTAAGGTGATGAGGCATTAGAAAGTAGATGAGAAAGGTTCATACATAAAAGCACTACTTGAATATAACAATGTGCCTAATCTGTACATTTTCTTGTTTGGTTCCATAGATTAAAATATTTATGGATCATTGTTAATCCTATATCTCAACCTTTCTGTGTGACAGAATAATTAGTGGACTATAGGAAATTAAGAGGCAAAGTGTGTAAAAGAGCTCCACCTGGTGGCTCTCTGTAGTCATAATAAAAATTGGTTCCCTGAGAAATAGGCAGTGAGGTGTTTTTGTTTTGTTTCGTTTTGTTTTGTTTTTGAGATGGAGTCTTGCTGTCGCCCAGGCTGGAGTGCAGTGGCGTGATCTCGGCTCACTGGAAGCTCCACCTCCCGGGTTCACACCATTCTCCTGCCTCAGCCTCCCGAGTAGCTGGGACTACAGGCGCCCGCCACCATGCCCGGCTAATTTTTTGTATTTTCGGTAGAGGTGGGGTTTCACCGTGTTAGCCAGGATGGTCTCGATCTCCTCACCTCGTGATCTGCCCGCCTGGGCCTCCCAAAGTGCTGGGATTACAGGTGTGAGCCACCGCGCCTGGCCGCAGTGAGTTTTAAGATGTGGAAATTGGAGGTTGAACTGATAATACTTTAAATCTACTTTCTATAGAATTAATGGGGTTTTCATTTACCTCTTTTTCTCCATCCTTAATGAAACATGAAGCCTCATTTGCTTTTTTAGAGGGACAATCCAAAACTAGAATGTGTGCTAGATTTGGAAAGGAGTAATCTTACAGAGAAAGGGTCAATGATATACCACTTTTGTGATGATAAATTACGTACAGTTTTTAATGTTTGCCTTAAGAATTTTTCATTTCCCCAGTAACACAGTATTTTTTTTTCAGCATATCAATATTTAACCTAATAGTTAAAATTATCTAATAGCCCTCTTCTTTTTCAGAATCCTACAAGGGACACTTCGGTCCTATTCACTGTGTAAGATTTAGTCCTGATGGAGAACTCTATGCCAGTGGTTCAGAAGATGGAACATTGAGACTATGGCAAACTGTGGTAGGAAAAACATATGGCCTTTGGAAATGTGTGCTTCCTGGTAAGAATTTTTATTCAGAGTAATAAAATGTTTTAAATGCATGATTTTGTGTCATTTTTCATCATTAATTTTATTTCAGGGTTTTTGTCTTCTATAAGTTTTAAAATATATATTATGGTTTAAGCAGAGAGAAGCCCAGGATTATAAATTGGCCAGAGAAAAAGGGTCATGTTCCTTTGTTTGTTTAAATTTTTTTTTTGTATGGCTGGGTGTGGTGGCTCATGCCTGTAATCCCAGCACTTTTGGAGGCTGAAGCGGGCGGATCATGAGGTCAGGAGTTCAAGACCAGCCTGGCCAACATGGTGAAACCCCATCCCTACTAAAAATACAAAAATTAGCTGGGTGTGGTGGCACATGCCTGTAATCCCAGCTACTCAGGAGGCTGAGGCACGAGAATCACATGAACTCAGGAGGCATGCATTGAGCTGAGATCACGCCACTGCACTCCAGCCTGGGTGACAGAGTGAGACTCGGTCTCAAAAAAAAATAAAATAAATTTTGTTGTACAATCTAGTCTGTTCCTAAATTTTTATACTAGCACATTTTGTGACTGGAATATATCTAATTCAAAATTTGCTGGAAGGCAATATGAAGAATTTGCAAGTAAATGTATCTAATCTCTGAATAGTGTTACTCACTGATCCACACCAATAAAGGTAGACATGTTCTTAATAAAAAATATCTAGTTACTAATCCCTAAGTAGTTGCAGTGTGAACCTAAAAGTAATTTCGAAGAAAGACATACTATTTTAGAATCACAATTATTTAAAAATGAGTTGTTTTTATTATATTTTGTAGCCGTTTCTTGGAATAGTCTTATCTTGCTCTTCTTGCTTTTTGAACACTAGAAATTACTTGTAATAGTGTAATTCATATAATCATCATTGCTTTTCTTTTTACAGAAGAAGATAGTGGTGAGCTGGCAAAGCCAAAGATTGGTTTTCCAGAGACAACAGAAGAGGAGATAGGTAAATGCTAAGGACTTTTGTAAGAGTCCTAGGGGATTTAAAATTGAACTGTAACAGAAGTTTTACTCATTGGCAGAAGAAATTTATTAAATATGAACATATTTAAATAATGGAAACTTTATTTGTGCATGTATATATACATATTTATAAGCTAAATATTTAAATACCTACTGTATAGTAGTAATAGGTGCAGAAATGTAGTATGGACACGAACGATGTGGTTACTCTTTCAGAGCTTGGAGTCTAACTTAGGAGACATGCCAAAACAAACAAATTATTGTAAGGGGGATTTTAAAAAGCTTCGTTGAGAAGTGACTTTTTTTTTTTTTTTGAGACGGAGTCTCGCTCTGTCACCCAGGCTGGAGTGTGGTGGCGCGATCTCCACTCACTGCAAGCTCCGCCTCCCGGGTTCACGCCATTCTCCTGCCTCAGCCTCCCGTGTAGCTGGGACTACAGGCACCCGCCACCGCGCCCAGCTAATTTTTGTATTTTTAGTAGAGACAGGGTTTCACCATGTTAGTCAGGATGGTCTCGATCTCCTGACCTCGTGATCCGCCCGTCTCGGCCTCCCAAAGTGCTGGGATTACAGGCGTGAGCCACCGCGCCCGGCCGAGAAGTGACATTTAAACTGGGACCTAAGGATGAGCAGAAGTGGTTTAGATGAGGTCATGAGAGGGGGTATTGGTAGGGACAGGATGGAAAAGTTCATAGCAGGAAAACTATGTTAACTAAAAGTTCAGAACCAAAAAAGAGCATAGCATATGAGGAACTAAAAGAACTTCTCCCTGCCTCCAGGTTAAACAGCAAAGGCAGAGTGAAGCTGGAGAAGCTAGATCATTTGAGGGCCTCATTTGCTGTATTAGGACTTGGAGAATTTTATACTAAGAGCAATGAGAAACCTTTGAATTTTAAGAAGAGGAATTTAAAAGATTGCCTTGGGAGGTCGAGACCAGCCTGGCCAACATGGTGAAACCCTGTCTTTCCTAAAAATACAAAAACTAGCCTGTCATGGTGGCAGATACCTATAATTCTAGCTATTTAGGAGGCTGAAGCAGGAGAATAGCTTGAACCCAGGAGGTGGAAGTTGCAGCGAGCCGAGATTGCGCCACTGCACTCCAGCCTGGGTAAGAGAGAGACTGTCTCAAGGAAAAAAAAAAAAAAAAAAAAAAAAAAAAAAGTTGCCTTGGCTGTGGCATGTACAGAGAATTGGACTGGGAACAAGAGTGAACATAGACCAGTTAGGGGGCATTGTAGTCTGGATGAGTGATCCTGTAGGTTTTGTTTTGTTTTGAGATGGAGTCTCGCTCTGTCACCCAGGCTGGAGTGCAGTGGCACGATCTCAGCTCACTGCAGCCTCCGCCTCTGGTTTCAAGTGATTCTCCTGCTTAAGCCTCCTGAGTAGTTGGAATTACAGGTGCACTACCACGCCTGGCTAATTTTTGTATTTTTAGTGGAGATGGAGTTTCACCATGTTGGTCTTGAACTCCTGACCTCATGATCTGCCTACCTTGGCCTCCCAAAGTGCTGGGATTACAGGCATGAACCACTGTGCCCAGCCTATCATGTATTTTTTAATAAGGGTATTTCAATGAGAACAGAAAAGGGTAGATGCAGTTGAGAGTCTTTTAGACTTGTTAGAATTGTGAGATTGATGAGTGGGGATATCATAAGGAAGAATTCTGATTGCTGCCATGAGGAACTGGGTGTGATGATTTTGGGGGAGATTGGGAAGGTGTTTACCCAGGTAGAGTTTTCCTTAAATTTTTTATTGTTAAGCACCTTCTTGCTGAAACTTAATGTTGATGGTTAATGTTTTGCTTTAAATAGCACTAAATATTAGGATTTGAATCACTAAAAGAGAGGGCCAGATCCTTCAAAGACATGACTTTAAATCAGGGTTTATTAGATAGTTGGAGTCTTTGAAAATTTAGGCCAGAAAGGGACCCTTGGAGGTTGAGTTATGGTGTAAGAGAATCTAGTGGATAAAACATATGTGAACTCTTTGCCTTTTCAATGACATGAGTCTAGTTGTTAGTGGCATGTGCAGTTGTTATCTTCTTCCCCTTACCAGAGTATGCTTTACAAACATTTTTTTATTCCTTCATTACGCGGAAATGTAGATTTGCTTCTTTCTTTTATTAAGTTGACTAATGCGACTTTTTTTTTTTTTTAAACTTATAGAAGAAATTGCTTCAGAGAATTCAGATTGCATCTATCCTTCAGCTCCTGATGTTAAGGCCTGAGCATCAATCATATGCCACAGTTCATATACAACTGACTAAAATGAGCAAGCAGAGAAAAGCATCAGCCTTCCAGAGTTACTCTCTGCTTAAGGCAGAAACAGCAGTAAATAATGAGGAAAATGAATTATCTCCAGTGCTGGAACAACTAACTTGGTGTTACCTGTAAGTGAGAACTCAGGAGTGTCAGATAAAGGGAGGTGGAGTTACCCTCTTATACTACAGTGGCCTGTTACCTTTTTAATGAATATATACAAGCCAACATCCAATTTCTATTATTACAATTAGGGTTCTTGTAGCTGTTTATGTTATTATGGAGAAGAAAAATATATTGGCTTATTTTTCTGATCTTTTTCCTTAAAGCAGAATGCCTTTTTTTTTTTTTTTTTTTTTTTTGCTTCAGTTGTAAAGAAGAGGGAGTACATGATAAAGTAACTGGTTTGATTTCTCTTTCATTGTACACTGCTTCTGAACATCTAATTGTTTTTAGTTGTCTAAATAAAATGCCTCTAAAACAAAACAATGTTTGGTTTTTTTGGGGGAAAAACTACTAATTTGAGTTTTATAAGTGGAAATAGCCAGAAAGTTTTTCTGTATCATAACCATAGCAAAAGATAAACTGATTAATCTGTAGTAAACATTATTTTATAATATTGAGATTCAGTTACTTGTACTGAATTTTTGAAATTCTTAGTCCTTTACTGGCGTTTCATTTACCCTCCTCTATTCCCAGATTGGATAGAAGTGCTTGACATGCCTTTTTAAATGATTATTTAAAGAATGCATGCTAGTTATAGGAAAAAAAATCAACTGAAATTTTAGCAGTAAGCTGAAAGATCACTTAAAATCCTACCACTCGTGGCCGGGCGCGGTGGCTCAAGCCTGTAATCCCAGCACTTTGGGAGGCCGAGACGGGCGGATCATGAGGTCAGGAGATCGAGACCATCCTGGCTAATACGGTGAAACCCCGTCTCTACTAAAAAATACAAAAAACTAGCCGGGCGACGAGGCGGGCGCCTGTAGTCCCAGCTACTCGGGAGGCTGAGACAGGAGAATGGCGTGAACCCGGGAGGCGGAGCTTGCAGTGAGCTGAGAGCCGGCCACTGCACTCCAGCCTGGGCAGCAGAGCAAGACTCCGTCTCAAAAAAAAAAAAAAAAAAAAAAAAAAAAAAAAAAAAAAAAAAAAAAATCCTACCACTCGTCAAAAACCTGTTAAAATCGAATGACCGTTGATACATGTTAGGGCATCTCTGTATGTATATACAGAGAGAGAGAATGGATTTTATAAAAATGGGATTACTATACACCTGCAGTGGTTTAAGAAGTATGGAATTTTACCTCATTCTTTGAATTAAATTTGGGTGGCATTCAGAAAGCCCTTTTAAAACCTTCTAATTGGATCAACTGAGTTTAGACTTGTAATTTATTTTTTAAAATATAGAGGGTATATTAAATGAGTAAGTTGGAAATACTTGAGATGAATAAATAACATCTTTGCCAACTTTCTTTTTCTCCTGGTCAGTCTTGTGAGTGACCCTTGATAACTGTTCTTAAAAGCAATATGAGTCAACCAAAGAATAAGATTAATTTTTGAGGATTTGTGATAACCAGAAGAAAGCACTGTAGGCTGTGACAGCCTGTGATGGCCAAGAGAAATACAGGGGAGCCAACTGGTGATCCACATAGGCTTTCATAGAGTGGTAGTATTTTTGTGTCAGCTTATTACATGCCTGAACCTCTGGATTGCAGCAGTGTTGTCATTGTACCAGCAGTTGCTCAGACTCTAATCAGAGTCTGATTTACCCTCAATAAAGTTTTGTGTCATCAGATTGGAATCATGAAGTTGCTTGTTATTTATGAACCAAGGGAATTTCTACCTAGGTTTCATAAAAGTCTAATGACCCTGTACAGGGCCAGTCCTTTGTGTATTGGTTTCCTGCTGCTGCTATAACAAGTGACCACAAGTGTGTACCTTAAGACAACACAAATTTATTATCTTACAGTTTGGGAGATCAGAAGTCCACAATAGGTCTTGCTGGGCTTAAGTTAAGGTGTCAGTAGAGCTGCAAGCTTTCCAGAGGCTCTACAGGACAATTTGTTCCCTTGCCTTTTCTAGCTTCTAGAAGTCAGCTGCATTCCCTGCCTCATGGTTCCTTCCTCTTTACATCCAGCAGTGTCTGTTTTTTAATCTCTTACTCTGAATGTGACTCTGCATCTCCTGCTTCCTCTTCTTTTACTTAGAAAGAGGTTTGTAATTATATCAGGCCCGCCTGAATAATTCAGGATAATCTTCCCAGTTCAAGATCTTCAATTTAATTACGTCTGCAAAGTCCCTTTTGCCATATAGAATGACATATTCACAGGTTCTGGGGATTGGGAAGTGAACATCTTTGTGAGGGCCATTAGTCATTAGTCTGCTTACCACACTTTGTAATGGTAGAATCCTACAGTAGAATTTAACAAAACTTTTAAATACATGTTTCTAGAGCAGTGGTCACTTTTCTGTTCTCCTCTTTCTAAACCTCCAGAAGCACTCAATAATCATCCACTTGCTTGTTTTTGATTTTTTTTTTTTTTTTTTAGCTTCTATGAAACTATGCTCCTGGGTTTTTTTTTTTTTTTTTTTTTTTTTTTTTTGAGATGGAGGCTCGCTCTGTCACCCAGGCTGGAGTGCAATGGTGCAATCTCAGCTTACTGCAACCTCTGCCTCCCAGGTTCAAGCGATTCTCCCACCTCAGCCTCCTGTAGCTGGGACTGCAGGCAGCGCCACCACGCCTAGCTAATTTTTGTATTTTTAGTAGAGACGGGTTTCGCCATGTTGGCCGGGATGATCCTGATCTCCTGACCTCGTGATCCATCCGCCTCAGCCTCCCAAAGTGCTGGGATTACAGGTGTGAGCCACCGCGCCCGACCAGGTCTTTTTATACCTTACTGACTCCTGTATTTGCCAGTTCCTCCTTTTCTTTCTTGACTTCAGATCTGGGCTGTACTTTCCAGCTCTGTTCTCTAAAGAAAAATATCATCTGCTGTTAGGACATTCAGGATCTTCTGATACATTCTAAATTGTGTATCTGGGCTGCCTCTTTGAGCACCAGAGTTTGACAGCATAGTTGAGTGCTCCATCTTAACCTTTCGTGAGACTCTGAGACTTAACCTGTCGTAAGTCTTGATTTTTTTAATCAAACCTGTTTCTCCCTCAACCTTTCCCCATTCCACTAACTGGTACTAACTTATACTTACTTGTTCAAACTAAAAGACATGGAAATCCTTGACTCTGTTCTCTCTCATCCTCATGTCTATATGCAAGTTCTGTGGGCATTTCTGAAGCTGTGCTTTGTCTCCTCTCCATTGTTACCACCTTAGGCAGACAACCTTTCTCAGTTCCTTCGTAACTGCTCCCTCTTGCCCCTACTCATTCGTCTGGCTCTTGCCCCATCCATACTCCACACAGTAGGAAAGGTAATTGCTTTAGGATTTGAAGAGACTAGGTGATTTCCTTGTTAAGATCGGTAATGACTTCCCATTATATCAAATTCTTACTATGAGTTGGCTCTTGAGACCTTTTGTGACTTTTTCATACTTCCCTTGCTTACCCTGCTCTAGCCACAGTGGCCTCATTTCTGTCTCAAGTGTCTTTCACTTGATATTTCTGCTACTTGGTTCACTCTTACCTAATGTTTGCTTGACTGATCCTTTCTTTGCATTCAGTCCTCAGGCTGGTCTGTATTCCACCTCTTGTCACTTCTTAGTCATATTTTATTCATACTTGTCAACACTATTTGAAATTATGTTGCATGTTTTTCTGCTTCATTGATAGTCTCCCTTTCCCTGGAAAGGTGACTGGTATGTTGTGAGTGCTCAATAGTTGTCGAAACAAGTCCCTCACCAAATCTTTTTAATCTCTCCCAGTAATCATGTCAGACCAGGAAGACAGTTTTCCAGTTATCTCATGTGCAGCAGGTCATCCTCCACTGAAGAGTGAGACATGGCAGGAACCTATTCAAAGCTCTTGCCTCTCCAGTGAACCCGTGTACAGCTTCAGCCAGTGTGAGACTCAAGTTACCCAGGAAGAATCCAGCTTTCACTTGCCTTCTCATCCCATTCATCCTCTGGAGTCTCCTCTCTAGGTCCTAATTTCCAGTAGGTGATGCTATTCCAAGTTCCCTCATAACATTAGTAATTTACCTTTTTATGACTCAATCAATTCTCTATTTTAGTGTCATCCAGAGGTTTCTTCCAGGAAACCAGGATTGAGTGTGGTCATTCAATTCTCCAGAATATTTTTCATGTCAGTAAAGTTCAACACATTCTTTTTAATGTCTACAAAATAGCATAGTAAAGATGCACCATAATTTATAACAAATTTACAGATTACATTTTTTAGTAGTTACTCAAATTCCATGGAAGTATTTAGCTGCCTTTTCTTTGAGACCAAAGTTGGGGAAAAATGGATGCAATTTTTCAGAAGGTAGCAACAACAAAATGAGGCATTGAAAAAGCAGACCAATGGAAAATAGTCCTCAACTAGCTACCTTGCTTATGCTTTACACCCAGGGGATTAACAACTTAAAAAGTGGTTCCTGTTAGGTTACTATATGTTACTGTGCATGTCTGTCTGTTACACTGGGGGGTTACCCATAAAAACATTGTTAAAGCAAGAACATTCTCAGATAAGAGGGGGCTTGGCTTTTCTTTGGTTATCTATTTAATAGAGAAATGCTTAATTGCAAGTGTGCCATAGTGTCACTTAGATTGAGGTGACTACATCAGTAGAGTTCTTGGAGGCATCTAACAAATTTACCTTTCGAAAAAAGGCCTAAGTATGCATCTAAATGACAGCTAATTAACAATAATAATACTTTATAGATTGAATCACTTTAATGAGAGAATAGAACATGGTCAAATGGAAGGTAACTGATTTTAGTTTAAGGACGAGTATGGAAATGACGTAAGTGCCTTATGTTAGGTTTTAATGTTAACATGTGTCACTTTTTAATTTCTCCCAGTAATCCAGTGAGATCGGTAATTGTCTCCATTGCATATATGGAAAACCTGAATTTCAGAGAGGTTTAATGGTTTGTCTAAGAAGTTTATCTTCCAAGAGATAGTAGGGAATAGTAGTGTGTAATCTAAGGTTATATATCGTTATATGGTTATCTATCGCCAGGTTTTAAGCAATCCTCTAGCACTTACAGGTGAATCTCCCTTAGCCCCAGTTTACAGGGAGAAAATAGTTCTCACACACAGATTTTTTTTTCCAGGAAAAATCTCATAGATATGAAATACCAAATAAATTTATGGAAAGGGCTTAATTCATATGAAGCACTTAATATTAGTGAGTATTATATATTCTATCAGTGATTCCCAAGCTTTAGAATTCTGTGGCCAATAGACTTTAAAACGGGAGAGGAGATGGAACGGTCAGCTTCTAGCCAATTGAGGCTATTATAAAAGAAAAAATCATTATCTATCACCACAATCTTTATAAAACGACACTTTAAAATTCAAATTGGTAGTGAACAACATAGTCTCAGAATGAAGGAGTGTTCTTTAAATTGAATAAATTTAGCTTCATAAATGACTCAGTGTAATTCTTTTTTTTTCTATTTTACTATGAACTAGGAATTGGATGTTCTATTAGTCTCCCTCCAGTTCTAAAATATTTTGACTCTAATATTCACACTTTTTCATAGTCCTCCCTACTCCTACACTTTTCTCTATCTGACCTAGAAATGCTGGCTGACAGTTTGTAGTCTAAGTGGTTATTTACCTAATGAACTTGTGAATAATTGCTCTTAGAAATCATAGGAGTAGAGACTATATCAAATGAAATTTGACTTGATAAAACAACAATAGGCAGTATAAGAAAAGTAGCAAAGACAGCAATATACACTCACTCATCTAACAAATATTTATAGTCTAATATTTGCCAACTACTGTACTAGATCCTACATATGATGAACCAGGCACAAATGATCTATGCCCTTTGGAACTTAAAATTTGTTTTACTCCTATCTCCCAGGACTGGCAGGTTTTTAGAAGCTTCAAGATAAATATTGCATATTCCTAGAGCTTTAATTTAATTAAAGGAAGAGTGAGGGTAGGAGGATAATTAGGTAATTTATTTGGCAATTTAAAATTTACGTTGAAAAACATCAATGAATAGGAATAGCATGCAAAATTTACATGGCTTAAAAAATACAACATGTAATACTTTAAAAGCAATTTTACTCAGTCAGTTTGGGCTATGGCTCCAGATTGACATGCATAGTTTATTTTCCTCTGCTTCTCGTTTGTGGTTCTTTACATTTAGTTTGCATAAACATCGTTTGAAGAAACATTAAAATTGCAGATTCCTGGGTCCTACAGATTCTGATTGAGTAGGGCTGTGAGGAAGCCCAGAACTGCTTTAGAGAAAGCTCTTGGGTGATTCCCCTGTAGTGGTCTATAGCTCTTTCTTTGAGGGGACTTGCCTTAGGGATACTTTAGAAGTTTCATAAGGCAATAAATTTAAAAGGAATCTTCACGAAGTGAAATACAGAAACATTTCTCCGTGAAAGAAACTCATTTTTTTCATACTATCCCTGCTGTCTCTCCTAATGTTGCCAAATTAACATACTTTTAAACTGCAGAGATTAATTTGAGATTAATACATTCAACAGGTCCTTTTTAGAAAAAGTCCTTGAGAAATTCTTGACTGATATATTGCCAAAACATGTGCTTTAAGAGGCTGCCCTAATTTTGATTTTTCAACTAAGTTAGGATATCACAACTTAAAAACAAACATTTATGTAATGAATGGTATGGAATCTGGTTTGGAGTTGTGTCTACTTCTAAAAGTAGAATTTCATGTATTGCCTTTGTATCTTCTAGAGATGTGAATGATCTCCAGCCAGAGACCACCAGTAACACACCTACAAGTTGACAAAGTTGAGTTTATGGACTTATTGTAACAAGGGAGAATGCTTGCCATGGGGACCTAATGTGAGGTGTCTCAGTAAGAGGATGTTAGAAATAACACAGGATTTGGGCCTGTCATAGGTGATTTGGGGAAAGTTCAAGGAAGGTGGGACATTGACCTGGACTGGATGATGGTAGGAACTGGTGATAATTCTATAATAGAGCATCTTAATTCTTACCTAAAATGTAGGAATGGAGTGAAGCTAGAACTGATTGGTAAAGAAGTCATAATAGCTAGGATAGGGGCTATTTGAACAATATTCGTGGTTTTCTGTTATCAGAAATGATTATGATTATGTTTTTGTTGATTCATTATGGTCACAATGGCCTTGGCTGATGCTGTTCTGTGAAAATGTATATGTTTAACCAGGGAAAACCATGTCCAGTTGTGAGTTTCAGGCCAGCTCCAGGGTCTGCTTTTCTCTTTTTCAAGGTTAATATAAAAAAGAAAAGTGCTTTAGTATGTATGAATAGGATCTATTCATATGTATGAATGAATGTTTCATCTGAAACATTCTACAGTGGCTGTGTGTGGACAAGGCTGAAAGCTCAGTGTAGAGGAGTATACAAATATTACCATTCCTATTTAGAACAGCTCAGTAATTACTGTGTGAACTTGACAATAACATTAACAGCTTCCATTTTTTAAGCATCTACTGTATGCCATGTTATGTACTAGGTGCCTTGCATACATTCAACAGCTTTGCAAGGTGAACATATTTTGATCATGTCCACTTTGCCAGGTAAGTAGATAGACTATTATTTCCAGAACCACTAAGTTACATTTATTAAGTGGAAGAGCTTGTATATTAATGGGTTCAAGTCATTTTGAGCCCACTGTATTTCCACTATACCAGGATGCTTTCTATTCAGAACTTTGATGTCTAAAGGTATAGCAATGGAGACAAAATACATTATTGGCAGGATTGTTCAGAGACTCAAATGCTATCATACATCTATGTATGATGTATGAAAGCACCTAGCACAATAACTGGCTCATGGTAGATAAGTCATAACTAACTGTAAGCAGAGGTGCCTCTAAATGTGAGTACAGGTAAGTTAACTATATTGAGGTTGTGGAGTGTCTCGACGATTTTAACCTCTTGTGGTCACAAAGAAGTCAGGCTGAAGCATTTTACCTTTATAGAATCATAGAATTTAAAGAACCAAGAAATTGCCAAGGTCTCCTTTTACAGATGAGAAAAATGAAGCTCAGAAAAGCAGTTAATTTGCCCAGGGTCACACATTTAATTATTGCCGGAGCTAGGCTAAGAAACCAGGTCTTCTGACTCCTAAGCCCTTCCCTTCTTCAGGCCACATAACTGCTTTTTATGACGTAGATTAGAAAAGTCAGTGTGCCCTGGGGCCCTTGCTCCTTGGTTTCCCTAACAGGGATATGGGATCTCTGCTGACATTTCAGATCTGAAATTGCAGGGCTCTGCACTTGGATCCTCTCCCTTCTTGTTATGTAATCTTACAGTTAAAAGTTTCTAGGAATATTTTTATTACGTGCAGTTGGCAACTTCAGTATTTTTAAAAGGGTGTTGGCAGCATTATTTCCGGGAGCTAGCTAGCGCTCCAGTTCCTTACCTCGTGGAGAAGACGGGGGCGGAGAGCAGCGAGATTCCCTCGCGGAGCTATAGGGCTAGGGTCCTGACCTCGTGGCCCGGGCCCGCGACTCCGCCCCGGGAGCGGGCAGGGGCGGGGCGAGCGCTCGAGCGGGCGGGAAGGAGAAAGGGCTGGGCGTCTACCAGCAGGCAGTGCCGGAGCCGCCCGCGCCATGTCCGCGCACAATCGGGGCACCGAACTCGGTAAGGAGCCCGCGGGGCTCCCCATCCCCTCTCCCTCGCGTCCCGCGCCGCCGGGACTAGCGCGGGGCCTGCCGCCGCTCATTGCCCTGGCCGTGCGTCCCCAAGGGGTTTTCGCCGGGGCCGGAAGCTGTGGCGTCGGGTCCGCACCCACCCCAAGTAAAGGCCCAACCCAGCAGGCGTAACTCTTGGACGCTTTCGCGCCGCCGGCTTTTGCACCCAAGCTTTACTCTTGTATGCGGGAGTAGGGGAGGATTAGATAATCATCTTCCTATCATTTCGTTCACTCTAGCTCGCTGGTTGGAAAATCCAACAACCCAAAAAACAAAACCCAAAACAACCCCCAAGCAGGTAAAACCAGATGAAAACCTACCTTCTCCTCCTTTTAATAGAATACCTGTGTAATTTAATGCAGTATTTCCGTAGATAATTTTAACTGTATCCTTGAAGTGGCCGTGCTTGTGGAAAAGTCAGCCTTCTGTGCTCAAAATGTAACACTGCAGATTGCGTGGGATTTTAGAGTTAGAAAGATTCGTAAAAATATCTGTATTATTTCCCAATTTTCATCTTTTTTTATATTCAAATATTACTGGCAAGGAAGCTTAGTTCAGATTTCTTAAAATGTGAAAAATTTATAATTCAAACAGCAAAAGCATGATCAAGATAAGGTTTAAGCGTCTCAGTTTTATAGCTTGGATATATGTGTATCCAGGATCTTTAACTTCTTACCTGTGTGACTTCGGACAAATTTATCACTTTGCGCTTGTTTCTTCATCTGTAAAATGGTTATTATACTGGTAGTTACTTTATAAGGCCGTTAGGAGATTAAATAGGAGGATACATATTTGGTATATTGTGGGCACCTAGTAAGTCTTCAGTATAGATAGTATTAGTATATGGAGTTATGAGAAAATTGGCTGTAGATTATATGTAACACATACAGGTAGTTCCTTTCCGCCCTCCTTAAAAGCGACTTGTACTTAAACAGTCTGCACTTCAAGAGGTGTTCTGGAATTTTTGTCGAATGGTAAGAGAGTAAATCTATCATTTTAAAGACAGTTGATTTCCTGACCTAGTTGATTTTGTTTTAGTCAATGTCCTCTAGCTGATTGTTTTAAACTCTAGTCCCATCTCTGGAACGTGGTCTTTAGTAATAACGGCGTATTTCTTAGATTGGAATATCCTTGAAGGTGTGGATATGGGACAGGTTTGAGGTGGTGTCTTACCTTGGTATTCCCAGGAATATGACCTTGTGATTATGCATACATCAAGGATGTGCCCTAAGTTTCCCAAAACTTAGACGTTTTAAATTTTTCTTTCAAAAAACATAATTGAATCATTTTTAAATTTATTTGCAGTAATTAGAATCAATCACTTCCATTCATTTGTTGAAAAGTAAAAGTATAGACATAAATAATTACCAGGTGGAATAATAGTAAATGTGATTTTTATGCAGCTATCGAAATGATCATAGCTTTGTTTTTATTATGGTCTTTGTTAAAATCAGTTTTTTTTTTCCTTCACAGGTATTAATCCTTAATCCAAACAGGTTTAAACTGAAATGCTAAAATAAGTTATTTGAATTATGTACTAGGGAAAAAATCTTTTAGTATTAATTTATGCAGTATATTAACTGATGATTTTTAAAATAGTTTTCTAATTGAAAGTCTTTTTAATAAACATTGTAATTAATTTCTAAAATAAATTAACATTTCTGTTTCCTTTTCTTATTACAAAAGGAATTCATGGTTATTGTAAAAATTCTAGAAAATACAGTTAGCACAAAAATATTGTAGAATTATTACTAGTCCAATCACTGTTATTTATGATTTGCTGTATATACTTGTAGTTCATAGACTTAAAAAAAATAGAGTTCCTTTGAGACTAAACCTGACCCTCATGATTAAAAAGTCTTTAAGGAAAACATTGGCATTTGGATGTATGAAAGATGTTTTCCAAATAGGGAATGTACCCTGTAACTTTAATATTAGAGGACGGGGCCCAACATTCTGAGTTTTAACAAGTCCTGTGGGTAATACTGAAGCATACCCAAGTTTGAGAACCATTGGCTTAATGATCTCCAAGGTACTATCAAGTTTTGTACCTAGACTATTATGCCCTATGTAGTCTATTAAAATGTACAGATATTCTTCTATTTTATTAGATGCCACTTAACTATTGCCTAAAATGTAGGTGTCACATGGGTAGTGATCTTTCTTTTGTGCACTGATGTGTTCCAAGTACCTAGAATAGTGTTTGGTACACAGAAGGCTGTCAAAAATGTCTTGAGGCTGGGCATGGTGGCTCATGCCTATAGTTCTGGCACTTTGGGAGGCCAAGGCAGCCGGATCACTTGAGATCAGATGTTGGAGACCAGCCTGGCCTACATGGTGAAACCCCGTCTCTACTAAAAATACAAAAATTAACTGGGCGTGGTGGCGCATGCCTGTAGTCCCAGCTAGTTGAGAAGCTGAGGTACGAGAATCGCTTGAACCCAGAGAGTGGAGGTTGCAGTGAGCCAGAGTTGTGCCACTGCACTCCATTGGGCAACAGACTGGAGACAGACTGTATCTCAAAAAAGAAAAAAAAAAAAAAAGTCTGTTGAATGAAGGAATAAATTGAGAGCTGCTTCTTACTTGGGGGAACTGGGGAATCTTCCTGGTCCCCGTACATGGGTCTCCGTACATGGTTGCATGGACAGGTGCTGTGAAGCTGGGCACCTTCTTCCTCTTTGTGAGTATTATTAAGATTCAGTTTTGTTACATCTGTCTTCAAAGATATCTCAAGAAGCCTATAAAGGATGTAGACTGTAACTTCCTTGCAAATGTTATCTTCGGAGGCGTCTCGAGAATGGGCGTGTTATTAGATGACTTATAAGGGTCTCCCTGCTCTGTCTCTGTGTGTCTGAAAACTCTTCTGTACAAAAAGGAACATTTCAAAGATATCTGAAAAATAACCATGATGGGATTTTTTTTTTTTTTTTTTTTTTTTGAGACGGAGTCTCACTCTGTCGCCCAGGCTGGAGTGCAGTGGTGCGATCTCGGCTCACTGCAACGTCTGCCTCCCAGGTTCAAGCGATTCCCCTGCCTCAGCCTCCCAAGTAGCTGAGGTTACAGGTGCTAGCCACCACGCCTGGCTAATATTTTTGTATTTTTAGTAGAGATGGGGTTTTGCCATGTTGGCCAGGCTGGTGGGATTTTTTGTTTTAAGAAGCACATTTATTTAGGTAGTTATTGAGTACCAATCTGTACTGGGTAGTATTACCCTAGGCTGGCAGTACAAGATAATCAGGGATGGTCACTGCCTTCACAGAGCTATTAATAGGTCTGGTTCAGGAGCTGGACATCAAGCTAGAACTACAATTAAAATAAATGCAAGTGTGATGTGCAATTATTTTTCCTTTATTTTTGTCTAAAAATTAGATAGATGTACCTAGACTGTGCTTTAAATGGATTGTGAAAACAGAATGTCCTGGTCCTTTTGTATTATAATTTTTAATTTCCTTTTAAAAGAACCTACGAATTAGGGATTTAGGGAGCTCATTTTTGGCATTCCTGCTAAGGTATAACTTGGGTACAGAGTGTTTCTGATTTGGGTGATGGTGATTTTCCACTGCAAAGTTAACGTTTACTTTCTGGAATGGATATTTATTTATTTATTTATTTATTTATTGTTTTAATAGAGACCAGGTGTCACTATGTTGACCAGACTGGTCTCAAACTCCTAGCCTCAAGTGATACTCCAACTTCTACCTTCCCAAGTGCTAGGATTGTAGGCATGAGCCACCGTGCATGGCCTAGAATGGAATCTCAAACCTCAACAATAGGCAAGGCTATCTGTTTGCACAATAATTCTTCACCTTATTTAACACCTACCGTGTGCAGACACCGTGCTTAGGTGCTGGATAATGTTAACATGGAGCTCTAGCTACTTGTAAGGCACTATGCTGAATGCTTGAAATTCTCATTTAGTCCACAATGGCCCTGTGAGGGAGATAGCATGATCCTCATTTACACATGAGCAAACTGAGGTACAGAGAGTTTTAAGTAACTTGCCAAAAACCAGTTAGGTATAGCTAATGTGGCAGAGCCAGAATTCAAGCCCAGGTGATCTGGTGCTAGTAACGCTACATGCTTAAACCACCACACTGTGTCGATTGGTGCTAACTGGGAGCACTACACCCTAATGTCAGAAAAGTCAAATAGATAACTGGTGAATAATGTTAATGTTACTCCTTTAGGTTTGATTTGTCTGTTTAAAACATAAAAGGTTGCTGTTTTATTTCCATAACCCACATCTTAACCATTGCAGTTTGTTTCAGAGAAGATGCAGTTTATCCTGAGGGAGAATGGAAAAGTCCAAACTTTGGTAGATGATGAGAGTAGGGTTAGATGTTAGTGAAGTTTTCAGGGATGGCATGTCAAAACCAGACTTCCTCTGGAACTGCTTCATGTGGATATGCTGATGAGCCTCAGAACATCATGTGATGGTGACCAGGAAGTGACCTCAGGGTGAACAGAGTGGGGCTTTTCTTTGTGTGTGTGTTTGTTTTGGTCTCTTGCAGTTTTGTAAAACGTCACCTTTCATACTTCAGTCTTTGGGCTGGCCTCAGCTTCCTCGGTTTAAAAAACAATCCTGTTTCTTTCTCTCTTTTTTTATTTTTGAGACAGAGTCTCACTCTGTCACCCAGGCTGGAGTGCAGTGGCACAATCTCAGCTCACTACAACCTCTGCCTCCCAGGTTCAAGCGATTCTCCAGTCTCAGCCTCCTGAGTAGCTGGGATTACAGGCGCCTGCCACTATGCCCGGCTAGTTTTTGTATTTTTAGTAGAGACGGGGTTTTGCCATGTTGGCCAGGCTGGTCTTGAACTCTTGACCTCAGGTGATCCACCTGCCTCGGCCTCCCAAAGTACTGGGATTACAGGGGTGAGCCATTGCACCCGGCACAGTCCTGTTTCTTGATGTATTCTTTTTAAACATTTTTAAAATAAGAGATGAGATCTCGCTGTGTTGCCTAGGCTGGTCTTGAACTCCTGGACTCAAGCAGTTCTCTGTGGCCTCCCAAGTGGCTGGGACTATAGGCTCTAGTCACTGTGCCAGGCTCTTGTTCTTTAGGTTAAAAAAAATTAAGTAGAAATAGTGAAGTATTTGATAATTTTATTAATTTGGAGTGACTTTTTTTGTCCTGAATTTCTACATCTGGAGTTTCTCTTAGTAGTTTCCTGAAAAATAGAACTGGAATCTCTGTAGTTGTAAACAAGATAAACAGTTTAAGGAATCTATGGGTCACAAGTGAGAAGTGACCTAATACACCTTACAAAGTCCCCATATTTCTTTTTATTGATACAGAGGGCTTTAAATTTTGCCTTTAAGTTATAAAAGTCAATTCCTACTGAAATAAAAAACAGCAACAACAACAAAACTAAAACATAAGGCAGTGTGTTCTTCACTAGGTGGCATATGAAAATTTGACTCTAGCTCTTAGCTCAGGTGGTAAGAGAATTTAAAAATTTTTAGATTTCTGCAGGGAATTTCCCAACTGGAGTTAACTTGAGGTTTCTTTAAACAATAAAGTTGATTTGCGTAATTTTAAGTTAATGTGGGTTTTATGTCTGAATCTAATTTTTTTCTCTTTAATATTTAATACTTAACATACATATATTACTTTAGGTTTCATAGAGTACTTTTACTAACATAATCTCTTCTGAATTCTCCCAGGAATCCATTGTGCTAGGCATTATCATTCTCATTTCATGGATGAGAAAACTAAGGCTCAGAAAGCACAAGTAACTTGCTAGTAAGAGTTAGTAAGAATTGAGGTCATGACTCAAATGCAGAACTTCTGATTACAAGTTCTTTACCCTTTGCTTTACACCAGCGGTCCCGAACCTTTTTGGCACCAGGGACTGAACTGGTTTTGTGGAGGACAGTTTTTCTACAGACCGGGGTCGGGGTGAGGGTTTCAACAAGATGTTTCTGGCTTATCTTACAATTTCCCTTTCTCAGCACCAGAGTCAGCCAGCTCTCCAAAGAGCATTTTCTTCAGTGGATAACAATACTGAGAAGCCAAGATCTGAGCCTTAGGTATTCTCATTGTGATGGATGACTGTTCCAAAGGCCCTTAGCTGACAGAGCTGAAAAATGTACGTACTGTATACACACACACACTTCTAGATTCATCTACCTATCATTTCTCTGTATCGACATAGTGAAAGCCGTGAGTTCACACGAATACCTCCAGTTCTGGTCCAACACCACTGGATTTATTCCAGTTTTCTCCCTTTCCATATTTGAAACACTCCACATGCTTCCCCTGGCCCCGGCAGACATTCTTCTTACTGTTCTCAAGCTCTGACCCCTGAGCTGAGCCTCCCTCCTCTGAGGCTGCCTTCCTCATCCCACTGGTGCTTCGTCCCCCACAGCAGGCTGCTGCCTACACAAATCTCCCTGCTACCTTAGTGTGGGGCTGTGGAGCTCTGTGCCCAGCCGCCTCTCCAGGTGGATACCCTCCTTACCCTGCTTGCACTTCCATTCCCCGTGTCTTGCTCCCGCTTTGTGCAGATCCCCTCCTTGTTCTGATTGGACTCTGGGCTACCCTATGCTGTTTGGCCCACTCTGGGCCATAGTGGTGCCCCCATTTCAACCTGGCTGAAATGACTACCTTGTTCACCTCTTTAGTGCCCCACTCCACTGGTTTAGGACAATTGTTTGGGAAGGGGAAGGGGGCCAGAATAATTTGTTTTTTAAATTTTTAAAATGTAAATATTTAAGAATATTTTAAAAACGTTATGTGGAGTGCCTGCTGTTCCTGGCACTAGCTACTTGCTGCTCATGGTCATGGCAGGGGTGCCAAGGTGAGCCTGACCTGGTCTCTGCTTTCCCAGAGCTCACAGTCAGCTAAGGGAGATGTTTATGTAAATCACCACATACAGTATGTTAAAACTGACAACAGGAACGTGGTGGGATTGGAAGGATAAAGATGAATTCACAGAAGGTCCGGGGAGGTTTTTTTGGAGAGGATATTTCTTTTCTTTTTTTTTTTTTTCTTTTTTTTTTGAGACGGAGTCTCGCTCTGTCGCCCAGGCTGGAGTGCAGTGGCCAGATCTCAGCTCACTGCAAGCTCCGCCTCCCGGGTTTACGCCATTCTCCTGCCTCAGCCTCCCGTGTAGCTGGGACTACAAGTGCCCGCCACCTCGCCCAGCTAGTTTTTTTGTATTTTTTAGTAGATACGGGGTTTCACCGTGTTAGGCAGGATGGTCTCGATCTCCTGACCTTGTGATCCGCCCGTCTTGGCCTCCCAAAGTGCTGGGATTACAGGCTTGAGCCACCGCGCCCGGCCTGGAGAGGATATTTCTGATGGAGTACTTTCTATAAAGGGACTAGCAAAAGCAGCCTGGCATGTTTCATTAACTACAGGAACTGAGTTTTCAGGTATCTAGTGTAATCTTCTTATTACACTGTAATGGCTAAGAGTAATGTTTTCATGAAGAAAGAAAAAAAAATCCTTCATAGTCTATGTATGAAATACATACACTGAGTCAGTAATTATGTACATTTTAGATTTTAAGTGGGGCATCCTTTTGTGAATGCTAACTACTTTGATTTTACCTTAGAAGTCTTTTACTTTTTGCTTGTAAGCATAAATGATGAGGCTGTCTTTTATTATTCTGATACTGTTTGATAAATAGAAAAACTATAAAGTAATAATTTGGGTTTGTTGTATAATTAAATAATTAAAAGTCCTCCGTGGTGCCTGCTAAGTTAAAAAACATTTTTTTTTAAAACCATCTAAGCCCGGTGGATTTTAATTATTAGGAAGGAAGAAAAACTTCAAGCACTTGTTTAAAATGGGATGCCTCAGCCAGGAAAGAAAGACTAGTAAATGAGACAGCAGACAGAGCCCTTGAG
The DNA here is from genome assembly GCF_007565055.1 of Rhinopithecus roxellana. Classification (NCBI taxonomy): domain Eukaryota; kingdom Metazoa; phylum Chordata; class Mammalia; order Primates; family Cercopithecidae; genus Rhinopithecus; species Rhinopithecus roxellana. Next base: position 17,013,897 of record NC_044558.1, read on the forward strand.
GATGCGATTTAAACATGTCACCAGAAATTGTTTAAGTGGAGAGCTCTGGCCCTTTTAAAACACTGTCTGTCACTTGAGGATTGGGTCACCTTGAAATGTGTTCGTCTTTTGAGTTAAAGGCATAAAAAGGCACTTTGAAATTTTTCAGTTAACTTTGGTGTGTGTTGTGTGTGTGTCTACGAATGTACTTCTCAGCCTGCCTCAGTCGTAACAGTGAGTTCCCTGGAAACCAAAGTGGTTGCACAGGAAGGATAAATGTTTAATCTTGGCTCCAGCAAACTATACAGATTTTTTAAATGTTGAGACACTCTGGCTGCAACTTCTGGCTCTCTTTGTATAATCAGGCCTTCCTCCCCCAAAGCAAAGTCTAAGATAAGAGTAGCTGCTGGTAGTTATTTCCTAAAAAGGTGCCACTTAACTGGTGTCTTTGTTCTTTTGGAAGGTGGTTAATGATGCTAAGGTCTTTAAAGACTGGAAAAATATCCAAATTAACTTATCTCATAATCCAGATTCAGATAAAGTTTTCAACTGTCCACCTAATGGACTGCCCCACAGCCTCAGACAGAAGTGTGTGTGTGTGTTTGTTTGTGTGTGTGTGAGAGAGAGAAAGAGATAGAGAAAGGGAGAGGGAGGGAGGGAGGAGAGAGAGAGAAAAGAGATTTCATTCAAATGTCTAAAATTTGACACTAAACTAAGTATCCAGCCTGCTAAAAGTATAATTAGAGACTCCTGATCTGATGTAGAGATCCTTGAATAAACATTACCTCTTATAAATATTTCAGATAACTCTTTTCTAGGAAAATAATAGTGTCTCCACTTATAAGGCTGCCTCTTTTTGTTGTTGTTTTTCATATCATGGAATTTCCTAATGGAAAGGCATGTTTGCTATCAGTCCATCCCCCTTCTGTTGTGGGTAAGAAAACTGAGATCTAGGGAAGTTAAGCCTGTGGTCACATGGCTGGTTAGAGGCAGTACTGGAATGGAAATTCAGGCTCTCTCTATGCTGGTTTAGTCTAGTACGTTGCATTACCTTCTTTTCCACTAGCTTACCATGAACTTGACTGGGCTCTGACCCTGCCTCAGAATCACCTAAGGTGCTTCTTAAAAATACAGATTCCTGAGCCCCACAGTAGCTTTAATTATTTGTATTATGGGGGCTGGGCTTGGTGGATCACGCCTGTAATGCCTGCACTTTGGGAGGCCGAGGCGGGCGGATCACGAGGTCAAGAGATTGAGACTATCCTGGCCAACATGGTGAAACCCTGTCTCTACTAAAAGTACAAAAATTAGCTGGGTGTAGTGGCACGTGCCTATAGTCCCACCTACTCACGAGGCTGAGGCAGGAGAATCGCTTGAACTCAGGAGGCAAGGTTGCAGTGAGCCAAGTTCATGCCACTACATTCCAGCCTGGCGACAGAGTGAGACTCCGTCTCCAAAAAAAAAAAAAACCAAAAAACAAAATAACAAATTATTTGTATTATGGGGAGAAAACAGGAGTCTGCATTTTTACAAGATTCCCAGATAGCTCTTATGAATGAATACTGCAGGGTCAGAACCATGCAGTAAGCTGTGGAGTAGACCCAGGTTCAGATTCAGAGAATCTTTAATTATGATCTATTTTTTTTTATAAATCTTCTGTCATTTTTACCTTTATCTTATTATCTTTATATATCATATATTTTACATTGATAAGCAAAGTTTAAGCAAATATGGAGAGAAATTAGCCTTTTTCTTTGATTGAGATAAGTGAAGGAATGTGTTAAAGTGAATGTGAAGGCCTATTGGAAACATCGGGGTGACGTAGTGAAGTAAGTGCATATATCTGAAAAGTGCACTATGTCTGAAAAGGGACATATTTTATTCAAATGATGCCAGTGGCTGGTGGAAGGATATAATCAGTGTTCTTGATGATTTTGGAAATTGACATAAGGGTATCTTCTCTGTGGTCTCAGAGACTTTAGGAGATAGACCCCTAATCCCATTAGCTGAAGATGTGAGATTAACCAGAAAGAGTAATTCAGTTAATTTTCTGGTAGAAAAAAACATATTCATGTTTCCTTGAGATTATGGATTAAGTTTGTATTTTGGACTCAGGGAAGAAAGTAGGTTATAACAATTCCTATTGTATTTGGTGAAGGAGCTCAAGATCTGTATATTGTGGTATTTTGAGGGAGATTATTTTTTCTTCAGTAAATAGCAAGAGACTTAAGTGCTTCTAATAATTTTACAAAGAGGCTGGGCACGGTGGCTCACGCCTGTAATCCCAGCACTTTGGGAGGCCGAGGTGGGCAGATCACTTGAGTTCACGCGTTCGAGACCAGCCTGGTCAACATGGTGAAACTTCGTTTCTACTAAAAATACAGAAAAATTTAGCCAGGCTTGGTGGCGAGTCCCTGTAATCCCAGCTACTCGGGAGACTGAGGCAGGAGAGTCGCTTGAACCCGGGAGGCGGAGGTTGCAGTGAGCCGAGATCACGCCATTGCACTCCAGCCTGGGCAACGAGCACAACTCCATCTCAAAAAAAAAAAAAATAAAAATAATAATAAATAATTTTCCAAAGAATAAACAAGAAATGTATTTTAGTTTTGTGTCTTTATAAGCAGAGTTTTCCTTTTTTAACTTTTGACTTTTTAGGAGGCAATCATTATTATAATCTCAAAGTCATTTCATTCATTCAGCACATGTATATTGAGTACTGTGAACTCATCACTGTCCATGTCTTTGTCAAAGCTACAAGAGCGATAGAACTTGGGAGCCCTGCCCTTGAGAAGCTTACCTTCATCAAATTTTAAAATATCCCTGGGGAAGTACACTGCCTTATTCTTGTCAAGGAAAGCAAACTGTGGCCATCATCAGGATATGCACTTGCCCTGTTTGAAATGAGTAGCTGGTCAACATTGTATTATTAACCTTTAGATAATCATTTAAAAATGCTGTGGGAAATCTCTTGAGCTAGGCAAAGATCTAATATGGAATTTTATTAGTGAAAACATTTCCATAGATCTGTCTCCAACAAGAAAAAATCATAATTTCAGTCTGCAGATGAATGCTGTATTTGACTGAGTGTTACATTGAACTACTAATTAATATAGAGAAATTTTGGGACACAGTGATTAGCATGTAGAGTCTAGAAAATAGGTATTGGTGCTGATAATACTGAAGATTGTCTCAAAGAAAAGCATCCTAAAGGAAGTTCAGTTGTTTTGGTGCTTGACAGTAGTTATTTTTACAGGCCAAGTTGAAATTAGGTATCCTGTGGAATGAATGTCAGGGAATGTGTACCTGCTCATTTATGCTTCATTGAATGCATTGTGGTTTATCTGGAAGGATACAGGATTGGGAGCCAGGCACTTTAGTTCTAGATCTGATGGCATCTAGCTGTGGAAGCTTGTGGGGTGGGGAGGGGCTTCAGTACATTGGCTTGTACTTTCCAAGTCTGTAAAACAGACACAGGAGAATGTAGGTTCATCACTTGTAAGGTTTGTACCACTCTGGTGGGGGATGTTGATAATGGGGGAGGCTATGCATGTGTGGGGGCAAAGCGTATGTGGGAAATCTCTGTACCTTCTGTTCAGTTTTACTGTGAATCTGAAACTGCTCTAAAAAATAGTTTTTTTTTTTTTTTTTTTTTAAACAGACACAGATCTCTGAAAATCCTTCTAGTTCTGAACTTCTTTGAGTCTTCTTATCATTCCTTAAAATGACCATTTGGTGGAATTGTAGGTCTAGAATGTTCTCTGTGCTGGGAGTTCAGACTTTTCCTTCCTTCTCTGGCTGGCATAATCTTCTCTAACTTTCAAGGCTCTGAATTCCAGTGATCAGTTTACCTTTTCTGTCCTTTCTCTGATGATTAGACACATTATATTTTCTTTTTCTCTAGATGTCTCATGAATGTATACCTTGACTTAAAAATCCTTATGTGAACAGAGCCTTTTTATTTTTGTATTCAGTCCTCTGCATGGCGGAATATTGGTTATAGTCTTACTGGTTTTTTTTTTCCCCCATAAAAATATCTTGTGAATTCATCTCTTCTTCTCTTCTGTTCCCTAGGCTTGGCTCATTCTATCACACATCTGAATCACAATGGTGGCTTCATAGCTGGTTTCTTTACCTCTGGGCTTTCCCATCTGCCCCTGGAAAATCCATGTTTGGTTAAACTTTTTCTTGTTGTTTTTTCAAATAGAACACATTATATTCATCTCCAATTTGCTCTTCTGATTATTTGGTTCCTTCAGAATGTTCTTTCATTTCGTGAAAAGTATGTAATCTTACTTAAACAAATTACTGTATTCTCTGTCTTTAGTTGAAGAAAATAATTGAGTTAGTGAGTAACAGCCAAATAATTCTATCCAGAAATATGTGAATGATGTTAGCCAGGTAAGAATTCTAAAGACTGAAAATAGAGATGCCTATAAAATTCTATTAAAATTATATGTGTGGTTGGGTGAGGTGGCTTATGCCTGTCATCCTAACTCTTTGGGATGCTGCAGTGGGAAGAGCGCTTGAGTGCAGGAGTTTGAGATTAGCCTGGGCAATACAGCAGACTCCAACAAAAAGTTTTAAAATTAGCTGGGTGTGGTGGTATGCCGCTATGGTCCCAGCTACTTGGGAGACTGAGGCGGGACAAGGTTACGGTGAGTTATGATCATACTTTTGTACTCTAGCCTGGGTGACAGAGCAATACCCTATTTCTAAAATTAAAATGTATATATATAAAAGTTAAATAATCGAACTCAGTAAATATATTTTTCACTGTAGAGATTACAAATACAATATGCTAGAAATAACTTAGGTTTTTGAATTATAGAGATCTGAGTTTCTATCTTAGCCCTGACAAGTGTGGTGTGACCTTGAACAAGTAATTTAGTATCTGAGCTTCAACTGTTTCCTTACCTGTAAAATGGACCTAATGGCTCCCTGGTAGAGTTAGTGAGACTATTAAATGAGATACAGAATTAAATCACCTTTAACTTTATGAGTGATCAATACATGGTAGCCACTATTGTAGTAATTCCAATCGATCCTATATTATCGTCCTAAAATACTTGGCTTTCACCATTTCACCTCCTCCGTGAAGGCTTACTGGGTCTCCTCTGCTAGACTTTCAACACTGATCTCCTAAGATACTTTGCCTTCTTTTATGGTACCTACCAATTTCAGTCTTGTGTTTTTACGTTCTAATGCTGCCTTAATAGGCTGCTTGACGGTAGGATATGTGCTTATCAGGCTTCTGTATCCCCCATTTCACCTTGAACAGTACTTTTCATAATGTGAAGACTTGTTTTCATCAGTGTTTGTTGAATGAATAAGGAAGCATTGCTCCCCTTTTCTGGGAAGTTACAATGGCCTTTTACTGCCTGGTGTACCAAGCCCAGACACTTCATTCTCTCTCTCTTTGAAGATCCTGGGTCATTTGGCCCCATTCCTGTTACCCTCCCACCCCCCCAGCCCTAACCCCTTTGCTCTTGTCAGGCTGACTTGGTCTTTGTTCTTTGGGAATGTTGGTCCTGTTTCGAATGGCTCTTCATGTTACCCGCTCTGCTACTGGAAATTATCCCTACCCTTGAAGGTGAAGCTTAAATTTCTTCACTTTCATGAACGCTTCTCATTCCTCTTGAGTTTTAACGCTCAATTATTTTGATTTTTTTCTCTGTAAATTTTCTTCTATTTTGAACACGTGTCCCTTAACACCAAAGACAGTAACTAGAACATAAAAAAGGCCTACCTATCTGTAAACTTTGGAGAATGAATCAATGTGGAGGCTTTACTCTTTTAAGTGCGGAAAAAAAGATGTTTAAAACTTGAACCATCTGGAGTGAAACTGTTCTAAAATTAAGTGTCTTTAAAAAATGTTTTTGCCTAATTATAAAGGTATATACATAGATTACCTTTATAATTTATCTGTAAATTATCAAGGAAATTAAAATTCACAAATTTTCAAGGAAATCAGAATTGCCTAGAAGTAGATCTAGAAGTCATCTCCTGAAGAAGTAGAACTTTGAAGGTTTAGTCCCTGTGGGAGGTGGAGTGCACTGGGGAGAACTGAATCATTTTTGCTGACTTAGAGGACCTTACAAGCATCAAAGCCGCTGTGTTTTCATGCAGTGAGGCCCCCATCGACTCCTGAGACTTTTTCTTTTTGTTTTTTTTTGAGACGGAGTCTTACTCTGTCACCCAGGCTGGAGTACAATGGCACAATCTTGGCTCACTGCAACCTCTGCCTCCCAGGTTCAAGTGATTCTCCTGCCTCAGCCTCCCAAGTAGCTGGGGTTACAGGTGCCCGCCGTCACATGCCCGGCTACTTTTTGTACTTTACTTAGTAGAGTTGGGGTTTCACTATGTTGGCCGGGCTGGTCTTGAACTCCTGACCTCAGGTGATCTGCCCTCCTCGGCCTCCCAAAGTGCTGGGATTACAGGCATGAGCCACTGTACCTGGCCAACTCCTGAGGCTTTTAGAGCCACTTTCTGCTAATCAAGTGGCCAGTGCTGCTCTTCTTTTTTGATGCACTGTTTTTTTTTTTTTTTTCTTTTCAAGATGAAGTCTTGCTATGTTGCCAAGGCTGGTGTCAAACTCCTGGCTTCAAGGAATCCTCCTGGTTCAGCCTCCTCAGTAGCTGGGACAACAGTTGTGTGCCACTGCTCTTGGCTCACTGAGTGTATTTTGAAATAAATTTTTTGATTCCTCCCCTGTGATCAGGCTCTTATTCCTCTATCATAGCAATTTCCACTTCAGATATGCTATTTCGAATGTGCAGTAGGCAAGAAACAAGAGAATCTAGGTTACCAGAATTGTGGGTAAACTAACAGCAAGATGGTTCTGAGTGGAGGTTCTAGCAGCGTTCAACAACTGGAATTCTGTAAAAGAATTCAGCCCTCATGCCTTAGGGCACCCATTATATGTAATGAATTAACTCTCCAGTGCATCTGGAAGGATACCAGTTCTTCCTTGGGAGAACTGAGAAAATAGTTGTTCTCGAGTTTTTTTGTTTTGTGGTTCAAATGAGAAACCTTGGTTGGAAAAGGCTGCTGGGGTCCTTCTGATTAGTCACGTACATAAACTCTCTGCTATCTATCATGCTAACACATGATAATGATCAAGTAGTTACATAATAATATAATTGATTTCGTTAAAGTTGGTTTACTTAAAATATTTTGAAAGGGAGATGCTCTTCATGAAGATGGTAATACATATAATAAAGATTAATATTTACTAATTACTTAGAACATGCTAGGCATTTCTAGGTACATTCATTATCTTCTACTCCTCCCAACAATTTTATTCTGATTTTTATCCTGATTTTACAAATGTGGGAGCTGATATTTTGAGAGGTGAGGCAACTTGCCCATAGTCATACGGCTAGCAAGAGAATGGTGAGCCAGTACTTAGCTGTGGTCTGTGTGATTCCAGAGATTGCACTCTCAATCTGAAAACTACTTTATATATTTGTATGTGTTTAATTATTCACATAACCTTCCCATTCCTTATACAACTAGCTGCTGATTATCTTTTTTAAAAGGCTTTTTTAAAAGTTAGGAATTCAAGGTATAATGAGATTACATGGATGAGATGTAGATTGATGCGGCATAGAATAGTGGCTAAAAGCCATATAATGGAAGAAAAAGCAGACAAATGAATTAGAAGTTAATTTATATTTCTCTTGCTAACTTTTAATTTTAATGAACCTGTTCTTGGCTCAAAAATAGTTAAAACTTTTTTAATTGAAGAATAATAATTGTATATATTTATGGGATACAGTGTAATATGTTGATACATGTTTATACAATGTGAAATGATTAAATCAAGCTAATTAACATAATCACCTTACATACTTAGTTTTTGTGTTGAGAATGTCTGAAATTTACTCTTAGCAGTTTTGAAATATACATTATTATTAACTGTAGCCACCATGCTGTGCAGTAGATCTCAAAGACTTACTACTCTTCTTGTGTGACTGAAACTTTGTACCCTTTGACCATCATCTGTAATTACCTGCCTTAATTGGAAGACCAAAATGAAGGTAGATATGAAGTCTACAGGTAATCACTAAGTGTTTAACAAATTTTAAAGTTCTTTTTTTGTTTTTTTTGAGATGGAGTCTCGCTCTGTCGCCCAGGCTGGAGTGCAGTGGCGCAATCTCCGCTCACTGCAAGCTCCGCCTCCCGGGTTCCCGCGATTCTTCTGCCTCAGCCTCCGGAGTAGCCGGGACTACAGGCGCCCAGCACCGCGCCCGGCTAATTTTTTGTATTTTTAGTAGAGACGGGGTTTCACCGTGTTAGCCAGGATGGTCTCGATCTCCTGACCTCGCGATCTGCCTGCCTCAGCCTCCCAAAGTGGTGGGATTACAGGCGTGAGCCACCGCGCCCAGCCACAAATTTTAAATTTCTTCCCCTTTATTCCACTTACAGAGATTTTTGAACAAGAAACAAAAAGGATTACTTTAAATTTCAACTCTTTCTGTATTTGCATTTTGGACTATATGGTGGACATGACATGAGCAAACTGTGAGCACAGGAAAAGGCCGAGGGCCGAGATAACCCTGTTGGGGCTATTTACTCTTGAGTCATTGAGCCAACTGATGGCAAGGACAGCCCTTATGAAGTCGGGAGATTTTGCCTGTGGGTGTGTTGGACTCTTGCTGCTTGCTTTTCCCACCCCAAGGTGTCTACTTGGAGATTAGTTTCTCCTATTAAATTAAAAGCTGTCTGGGAGAAGAATAGAAAATTTGGCTCTCACTAAAGTATGAAAGACTGTTGGTGTTAATAGCTTTTTCCTGGGAAAGGTAAGTTTGTTTGGCACCAGGGAATGACCCTTTATATGTGCAGTTTAAATTGTTTGACCAAAGGGAATATTTGGTTATGGGGAGCCTTTTTTGTGTCCCCGAAATCTTGCCATTTCGACTTCTGTCCATCATGGTTTTTGTAAACTTCACCTTACTTTTCTCAGCCTTCTAGATCTGTAGCTGTTAAATCCTGTCCTGCAGACAGGAGCAGGGTTCTGTGGAAAAACTGGACAGGAGTCAGCTCCTTTAAAGCACTGGCTCAGCCGCGTGACTTCCACCAGGGCTTCGGGTTCAGCCGGGTCAAGGGAGCAGAGGCGGGAAGCTTGTGTTCCTGTGGAGCCCCACCAGGGAGAACGTCTCCCAGCGACCAGCATCCAGGCCACAGTGATCGCAGAGCTAACCCACACTAACTTCTGAGTGGGCACATCTAAAGACTTCCCTTTTAAAGGTGGAATGGGGTGCTTTAAAGTTTTTGATGACTTGTCACAAAGCATTTGAAAGCACTGGGAAAACCAGCAACCTTGTCAAAACCTGTGCCGCAAAAGAACCTCTTCCAGAGAAGAAATTGCAGAAAGAGAGCAGGTGCTGTGGGAAGCAATGTTTTGAATCAGCACCCAGCAGGTGGTGATTTCCCCTCTAATTCGATTTTAAACAGATATTCCCAGACAGTGTTGGCAATCACTGTGCTCCATAATGTAGCGGAGGCTTGTTTGTTTGTTTTGAGAGACAATATAAACTCAAGCCCTGTCTGCTTATAGTCACAGTATTTTAGCACATGTTAGATGCCTGCTGTTTAAGGAGTACACCTACATTCCAAGCTCCTTCTGTGTATGTGTCTGTATGTGCATGTTTAAATATATATTTAAGCACAGACAAAGGCATTACTGGAGAGCATGAGACTGTTAAGTAGGGATCTGGAGAGTATTTGATTTTTATCTGCAAGTCAAAGGGTAGTCCAAAGATAATATATATACAGTAGCCACACAACAAACCTTTCTTTTTAAAATTTTTCTTTGAAAGCTTAGCTCACTTTGGTTTTGAAGGATGACCCTGTATCCCGGTTAGAGAATTTGGTTATAGAGTTTTAGTCCATCCTGATTAAAATTTTCACAAATAAATAGATATGTTGGGATGTTACTATTTAATTACCTGTAGCTTTTTTGAAAAGAAATTGGATTTTCGGGTGAGACTGACATTCAAATCTTGGTTCTTCTACCTATAATTTTTGAGTTTTGTAAGTAAAAGTTGTGAGTAAAAGCTAGTTCAGAGTAACTGTGAAGATTAGATGAGGTATTATATGTACAGCAGTTGGCATGGTGCCTAGAATATAGTGAGCCACAATAAGAATTACAGACCCTTCCCTTTACACAAAATATATTAGGAATGTTGAAAAATTCTGACCTTAAAGCTAAAGAATAACTGATTGTGAACAAGGGTATTTGCTGACTGGAATATAACATAAGGTTGTGAGGGAAAAAGTTCAAAGAGTGTAGGCAGTTGGAACCTCAATATATGCTGGGATATAATGGAAGTTGAAACTAGACATGTATTCAATACCTTTATACTGATTTTCTTTCATATGGAAATGTGATTAAAGGTAGTTATTGTTTTTTTTCCTTCCAGAGGGAATTTATCCATCCGAAGTTCTTTTATTTTTCAGATTCTTTTTTGATCAGCATCTTTAAAAATTAATCAATAGCCAAACAACAGAGTAGGTGTTTATTTGATAAGTCTCATTGGTACTATCCTATGACTATTTTAGATAAATAATCAGAGACAAGTGCTCATACGCTATTACTTAAGAACAGTAACACTTTTTGGTTGTTGCCAAAATAGACATTGGTTTCAGAATTTAAATATATAAGTTTTAATAGCAAAATTACTGTTACAATTCTCAGGTCATTTAAAAAATTTGCTTAAAAAGTTAGGCATCAGGAATAATACGAACTCACAAACTTCAGGAAATGAAATTGTTAACACCCCTCATAAGATATGTTTTTCATAGTTTATATCTTATCCTAGAGGTGAAACTTAAAAGTAAATGTTTCTGGGAGAGGTCATGTATTACCTTAAATTCATGGTAAAGTATAAATGACCAATAATAGATTTTTCCTGAAATGAGACTTAAGTGGGACAGTTTGTGGTAAGAATAGGACATTGAGTACTGAGCTGTGTTAATACGGGAATAAGTTTCAGGAAAAATAGGTACAGATATTATATAATCTTAAAGTTCCATTAATTGTTTCTCTTTTTTGAGAGCTTAATATACTTATTTAAATTTAAATGAAATAGTTTTCAAATTAAACTGTCTTGTGATATGGAAACTTTTGTCTGTTACCTAATTTATCCAATATGTTAATTTGACTGAAAAGCATGAAAGAGAACTGATTTCTAGATGACAGCTTTCCAAAGCGTTGTTAGTTCAAGGATTAACTCACAACTTTAGGTATGTAAATATGTGTGTATGTTTTCCAAATTTGACAAGAATGTATGAACCCATATGATACTTTACCTTAAAGTTTCACTATAATTTGTTGGCCAGAGACAGTGGCTCACTCCTGTTTCCCAGCAGTGTGAGAGGTCGAGGAGGGAAGCTCACTTGAGTCCAGGAGTTCGAGACTAGTCTGAGCAACATGACAAAATCCCATCTCTATAAAAAATACAAAAATTAGCTGGGTATGGTGGTGCATGCCTGTAGTCCCAGCTACTTGAGGTGGGAGGATTACTTGAGTCCGGGAGGGGTGGAAGTTGCAGTGAGCAATGATTGTGCCATTACACTTCAGCCTGACTGTGAGAACCTGTCTCAAAAAAAAAAAAAAAAAAAAAATTTGACTATAATTTTAAAAAGAAATTTCACTGAGGTATAATATGTGGTGAGAACATTTAAAGTCTATTGTTAGAAATTTTCAGGAATACAATACATTGTTATTAACTGTAGTTACCATATTCTACAATAGATCTCTTGAACTGAATAGATATTCTAACTGGAATTTTTGTATCCTTTGACCAACATCTCCCCAATCCTCTCTCCCCAGCCTCTGGTAACTACCATTCTACTGTTTCTATGAATTCAGCTTTTTTAGAGTCTACATGTTAAGTGAAATATGTGGTATTTCACTTAATGTAATACCTTCCAGTGTATCCGGAATGTATCCTTCTGGTGGGTTCTTGGTCTCGCTGATTTCAGGAATGAAACTGCAGACCCTTGTGGTAAGTGTTACAGCTCATAAAGATAGTGCAGACCCATAGAGTGAGCAGCAGCAAGATTTATTGTGAAGAGCAAAAGAACAGAGCTTCCACAGCTACAAGGGTACCCGAGCGGGTTGCTGCTGCTGGCTGGGGGTGGCCAGCTTTTATTCCCTTATTTGGCCCCGCCCACAATCTGCTGATTGGTCCATTTTACAGAGTGCTGATTGGTGCATTTTTACAGAGTGCTGATTGGTGTGTTTACAGTCCTTTAACTAGACACAGAGCGCTGATTGGTGTGTTTTTACAGAGTGCTGATTGGTGCATTTACAATCCTTTAGCTAGACAGAAAAGTTCTCCAAGTCCCCACTCAACCCAGGAAGTCCAGCTGGCTTCACCTCTCACCAGGATTATCTGTATTGTTGTAAGTGACAGGATTTCCTTCTTTTTGAAGGCTGAGTAGTAGTCTATTATTTAGGTATACTACATTTTCTTTGTCCATTCTTTGTTGATGGACACTTAGGTTGATTCCTTATCTTGGCTATGGTGAATAGTGATGCAGTGAATGTGGTAGGGCAGATGTCTCTTCAACATACTGACTTCACTTCCTTTGGGTATATACCCAGTAGTGGGATTGCTGGATCATATGGTAGTTCTATTTTTAATTTTTTGAGGCACCTCTATACCATTCTTCATAATGGCTATACTAACTTACATTTCCACCAACAGTGAACATGGGTTCCCTTTTCTCCACATCCTATCATTTTAAAAAATTATCTATTTCTGGAATTCCTACTTCTTAGATATTGGACTTTCCACAGTGATCCTCTAATTTTGTTATTTTCCCCATTTCCTATTGTATTAAATTAATTTTTTCCTCCTAGATTTTATTTTATTTTATTTTATTTTATTTTTTTTTGAGACAGGGTCTCGCTGTGCCGCCCAGGCTGGAGTGCAGTGGCCAGATCTCAGCTCACTGCAAGCTCCGCCTCCCGGGTTCACGCCATTCTCCTGCCTCAGCCTTCCTAGTAGCTGGGACTACAGGCGCCCACCACGTCGCCCGGCTAGTTTTTTGTATTTTTAGTAGAGACGGGGTTTCACCATGTTAGCCAGGATCGTCTCGATCTCCTGACCTCGTGATCCGCCCGTCTCGGCCTCCCAAAGTGCTGGGATTACAGGCTTGAGCCACTGCGCCCGGCCCCTAGATTTTAAAATAAGTAAATGTTCATAATACCAAATAGGCAGAAACTTGTCTATAGTTTCTCCCTAACCAGTCTATCTTATCCACCAATCTGATCAAATCAATGAATGTGGTCCACTGGTATTTCAAGTCCAGAGTCTGAATTTCAGGATTCTCTGTAACCTCGTATCATAGGAATAAAACATGATCGGTATGTTTGAATGAATGTCCACTATACCTGTGCAACCGTATTTTTACTCCCACATGTAACTTTTACCATTGTTACTCTGGAAACAGGCTGTCACCATTCCCAAACTGGTCTTCATATTATACTCAATGTTGGAAATGTCCGTCTTCTCCTTGATTCTCAGTTAATTTCTACTAGTCTATCAGGGCAGGTCTATCGGCTTTTTGAAACCTTCTCTGGCCGGCCTTGTCTTTTCATAGTGACAGAATTGGAGCTAGAACCCAGTTTCCTGTTTTATTCTATACTGTTATGCCCTGTATTTAGCACTGCTGCTCAGATCAATTAAATGATGACTGTCAGGCCATATAACCCGGTTCTTTCCTTTTTGTCAGTGACTGCCTTCTAATTCTGTGGTTAAGTTACTCAGAGAAGGCCTCTAGCATCAAGTTGGTTGTACTAGGATAAAGCACTGTAAGACAGCTAACAAAGTGCCTGGTGGAGTTAGTGCTTCATAAACTGTTATTCATGGGTTTCAACTGCAAATCCAGTAATGATGCATATTACAGAACCAGAGAACCTAGAGTTCCCTTTCTCCAGGTCAAAGCTGTGTTCCCAGTGCTGATTCCTTGCATGTTCCTGTGAATCTCCATCTGTGGCTACCCGGTACTTGGCCTCAGTAGATAGCCTGTGGATTTGGATGTATTAGAACTATGCTGTTAAAAGTTTTACAGTAGGCTGGAAGCGGTGGCTCAAGCCTGTAATCCCAGCACTTTGGGAAGCCGAGGCAGGTGAATCACGAAGTCAGGAGATTGAGACCATTCTAACTAACATGGTGAAACCCCATCTCTACTAAAAATACAAAAAATTAGCTGTGTGTGGTGGCACACGCCTGTAGTCCCAGCTACTCAGGAGGCTGAGGCAGGAGAATTGCTTGAACCTGGGAGGTGGCGGAGGTTGCAGTGAGCTGAGATTGGGCCACTGAACTCCAGCCTGGGCGACAGAGCGAGACTCCATCTTAAAAAAAAAAAAAAAAAAAAAAAAAGGGTTTTACAATAAACTCACTTGGAACTATAGTAAATTCAAAACAAAATGGGTGGGAAACTTAATGGATATTTCAACTGCCTCTTTCTTTGACTTCTTGATTCAAGACCAGAAGTACATTTCTCAAACAACTTTTGATATGTGAATTGCTGAGGAAAACTATATAGTCCCAGCCTGGCAGGTTAAGAGTTCGTTGAAATTATTAATGAAATGCTTCATACGGGGAACTTGGTAGAAGTACTTAGTTTCTGAAAAATCTTTTGATAATGCTTCCCCTAAGAGTTTAAGGAAAATGCCAGCAGAGTAAAGAGTACTACCTTTTTCATAGGTTTAAGCATATTAAAACAATAGCAAAAAAGATTATGATAAAACTGCTGTTCCTCCCAGAGAGGTCAGTCATTGGTTGACACCACTTTTTTTTTTATAGCAGATATTTCCAAAGCTAACAAAACTCTTTGGAAGAGAGTTTGGAAAAACAATTGATGGACATCAAATTAAGGTGTTTGAAAAACTAAAAATATACTAGTTTTCCAAATAAATTGAGCTGAATTTAAAGACATGGACATCCATTGCTATGATATTTTTAAGTTTCATTATAATTTTTTGGCTGAGTATGGTGACTCATGCCTGTAATCTCAGAACTTTGGGAGGCTGAGGTGGGTGGATCACTTGAGCCCAGGAGTTCAAGACCACCCTGGGCAACATGGCAAAACCCTGTCTCTACAAAAAATATAAAAATCAGCCAGGTGTGGTAGCATGAACCTGTAGTCCCACCTACTTGGAAGGCTGAGCTGGGAGGATCGCTTGAACTCGGGAGGTGGAAGTTGCAGTGAGCAATGGTTGTGCCACTGCACTCCAGCCTGGGCAACAGAGTGAGACCCTGTCTCAAAAAAAAAATTTCACTATGATTTTTAAGAAGAAATTTCATTGAGGTATGTGTACAGTACTATGCACTAATTTTAAATGTATACATTAGTTTTCACATATCTGTACAAGAGATTCAGTGTAATTTGATTCATATATTTTTATTAGTAGGATTTTAAATATTTACATTTTAAAGTTGGGGAAGATAAAAGTAAAATACTTCCTAGTCTGCCATTTTATTTTTATGAAGAAGGTTGCTACTAGAATCTTTTCATATTGGTTTCTATATGTTGTTTGTTGTTGTGTAATATATTACTCCAAAATTTAGGGGCCTGAAACAGTAAGTATTTATTATCTCACAACATTTCTCTGGGTCAAAAATTTGAGAATGGCTTAGCTGGGTGGTTCTGGCTTGGGGTCTCTCATGAGGTTGCAATGAAGTTATTGGCCCAGACAGCCATCACCTGAAGGTTTGGCTGGAGCTGGAGGATCTGATTCTAGAGTGGCTCACCCATATGGTTGGCAGCTTAGTGCTGGCACCTGGTGAGAGGCCTCAACCCCTTTACCATGTGAACACCCTCCTAGGGTTGCTTGAGTGTCCTTATGACATGGCAACTGGCTTCTTCCAAGGTGAGTGATCCAAGTAGGAAGGCAAAAGCCACCATGTGTTTTCTTACCAAGTGTTGAAGTCACACGCGGATGTTTCCACAATCTCCTCTTGGTTACATAGGTCACCTCTATTAATTATGGAAGGGGCATGAATACTAGGAGGAGAGAATCCTCATGGATCATTTTTGAGGCTAGCTACCAGTTTCCCTTACTTGCTGTGTTAATTATTTTAACTTACTTTTGTATAAGTTTCTTCCTGTGGCTAAAGATTTCAAACACTCAGAAAAGTAGGACTAGTATAAAGAACACTCATAATATCTGTCATGACCTAACACAATAATTTACTCTTTGTGTTGGCAGTTTTTTTCTGCAATATCTTACATTAAAATTACAGACATTTTGGAAAACATTTTACTATATGATCTGGCCCTTGCCGCCCTCTCTTTCTTTCACTCATAAACATAAAAAAGTTTGCACTTTAAAGAAATTAATGTATTTTCTTAAATACCATAACATCATTGTCATAGTAGCCAAATTTGAAATAATTCCTGGTTAACATCTAATACTGAGACCATATTTAAATTTCTCCAGTTGTCCCCAAAATGTAATGTATTTTATAGCTGGTTAATCCAAGACATAATACCAATGAAGACTATGTATTTTATTCAGTTGTGTTTGTCTTCCTTTACAGCAGAACTCCCTTTTTTACTATCATGATACTGGGTTATGTTTTCTGTAGATTGTCTCACCACCTGGATTTGTCTAATTATTTTCTCATGATGCCATTTAACTTATTTCTCCATCTTCTGTCTTGTCTTATCCTGTCCTGTCCTGTCTTTCTTGTTTTGGAGATGGTATCTTGCTCTGTTGCCCAGGCTGGAGTACAGTGGCATGAACATGGTTCACTGAAGCCTCAAGCTCCTGGGCTCAAACAATCCTCCCACTCAGCCTCCTGTATAGCTGGGACCACTGGCATGCACCAGCACGACCTGGCTAATTTTTAAATTTTTTGTAGAGACAGGGTCTCACCATATTGCCCAGGCTGATCTCCAACTCCTGGGCTCTAGCAATCTTCCCACCTTGCCTTTCCAAAGTGATTATGGACGTGAGCCACTGTGCCCACCCTGTATTTTCTTTAATTTGGAAGCTATATCTAAGACTTGATTCGATTCAGATTAAACAGTTCTGGTAAAAGTACTTCAGAAGCGATGCTGTGTATTTTAAATATCACATCATGAGGCACAGAATGAGTGCCTGGCGATCCTATTATAAATGAAGTTAAGTTTGATCATTTGCTTAAGGAGATTATAGCCACATCCACCAGTAGTATAGTTCCAGTTTCCCCTCCTTGACCTGCATGTCGTGTATGAGTTGATACTCCAATACCATGTGAATGTCTTGTTTTTCATTAACTTTTCACCCAGTGTCTTTAGCATCCATTGATAATACTAAATGTATTATTTCATTAAGTGTAACAACATAACGTAGTTTGCTTTAATTTCATTCTTTTTTTTTTTTTTTTTTGAGATAGAGTCTCGCTGTGCTGCCCGGGCTGGAGTGCAGTGGCCGGATCTCAGCTCACTTCAGCTCACTGCAAGCTCCGCCTCCCGGGTTTACGCCATTCTCCTGCCTCAGCCTCCCGAGTAGCTGGGACTACAGGCGCCTGCCACCAGGCCTGGCTAGTTTTTTGTATTTTTTAGTAGAGACGGGGTTTCACCGTGTTAGCCAGGATAGTCTCGATCTCCTGACCTCGTGATCCACCCGTCTCGGCCTCCCAAAGTGCTGGGATTACAGGCTTGAGCCACCGCGCCCGGCCAATTTGATTCTTACGTTGTTAAATTACATGTTTTTCTTCTCCGTTCTCCTTTGATGGTTAACACTAAGCTGCACAATCTTTGTGGTTTTGGATCCTTTTCCTTGCCCCAGATGTCTCTTTCTTTTTATGTTTGTTTATCAAGTAGTAGTTGCTTAATGAATCTTGGGTAAGTGAATGGCTATATTTCCTTTATTCTGGTGTATCAGGGCTTCCCCAAACTACCAGCTCCCTTTTTCATTAAGTTATGTGTTGTCGTCCTCAATTCATCAAATATTTGTAGATCATTTGCTATGCGTCAGTTAAGTACAGTGATGAGGAGCTGGGTTGTTATTAATGAGGTAGTCTGAATACCTTTGTTTTGAGGAAGCTCTAGTATCTTGTTTGCAACATCCAAGTAGGTAATTCAACTATCACAACATAACCACTGGATTATATACCAGGGCCTGATAGACAGTAAAACACCTAAATATTTATTGACTGACTTGGGTAAGAGTTGTAATATCAATCTGTTAAGGTTCAGTGGAGCCCAGAGGAAGACTTAGTGGTTGAAGAGCTGGGGAAAGTTGCTCAGAAATGACATTGACTTGGATGTTTGGTAGGGTGACTTAGCATGCAAACTAGACACTTTTGACAGTAAAAAGGGAGCACTAAAAATACTTAAAATTATATAATTAAAAACATTGAATGATACATTGCCTTTATTTTATTAGTAGATCTTCTGTTCAAGAGAAAATAGTTCCGTTCAAACACTAAAAAATTCATTCTAACACTAAAATATACTCATGTACATCAAAGCCAAAAAATTTATTCATATTATCTCAGCATTATAAAACAACATAAGTTGAATTATTACTCTGCTTTAATTAGCTTCTTAGCTGTATCAATCTGTCAAAGTTGCATTTTGTGTTTATTAAGTTTAAAATTCTTGATAGTTTTCAATTGATTCTTATCCATGAAACATGTTTTTAAAATTAAGAAAATATTTTCTCTACAAGTGTTGAGGTACTTGGTAAGTTTAGCACATTCTATAAATGGAGGATATTTTCAATTCACATTTTTTTTAATTGAAGTGTGTAAATATTTTACCAGAAATGTTTTCACAGCTAATATATTTATGCCTCCATTCTGAGACAAAATAGTAAATATTTTTATAAGACAAAACTTGTCAAATAAGATGTCTCTGTTTATGATCCTTTTGGATATTTTGCTAATTCAAGTACTGTAAAATTATAAGTCTTCTCAATTTCATTTCTTTCCAGTACAGAATATAAGTTTATCTAATTTAAAATAGGAGCTTGGGGTAGCTAGTCTCCAGAGATGGACCACGTCTCTGGTACTGATGCCTTTGTGTAGTCCTGTGTTGCATTAATTCTGGGCTGGCCCTGTAACTCACTTTAACCAATGAAATATGGCAGAAGTGATGCTCTACAGCTGCTTTAACAATTTTGGGTGCTCTGACTGCCTATTAAGAAATTCAGCTACCTTGTTGGAAAAGGCACTTGGAAAGGGAGAGGTCTGAGGACTACATGGAGAGAAAGGAGGAGACTTAATGTCCCAGCAGAGCCCAGTCTTTCAGCTGCACCCTCCAAGGTATCAGAAATGTGAGTGAAATCTTGTATGTCCTAATCCCAACCACCATTTGACTTTAGCCACACAAGAGATCTCAAGTGAAAGCAGCAGCACAACCACTCAGCTGAGCCCCAGTCAACCTATCAGGAGAAATAAAATGATTGCTGTTTTTAGCCACAATGTTTTGTGGTGGTTGTTATGTAACAAAAGATAGTCAAAACAGGCAAGTTGAAGTATTCCAAAGTGCAACTTTAGGATTTTAAAATTAACCCCATGTATGCTAGTTGAAATACCATTATTTTATTTGCTCAAATCCATTCTTTTGTAGGAGTAAATTTTATGTCTCCCTCTTTGCAAAATTGTCATCAATAATTGTAGTTCACTAACAGTTTCAAAAACAAGAGGCTTTGGTGTTTTATTTATTTAACTTTTTTTTAAATAAAAGATTTTCAACTGATTTAAAAAAAAAAGCCAACATTTAAAGGTCTTATTTAGAAGATAGTTCAAGACCGGTGTACATCAGCTTAGACTGATTGACAGAATGGCTCCTAACTCTTCGAAGAGTCAGATGTTTCTAGTATTCAACTGATGAGAATCAGCAAAGAGAGAGTGCGTGATGAGAATCAGCAAAGAGAGAGTGCGTATTGCCGTGAAGAAAGATTTATGTTTAATTTAATGCCACCGTTTTCACAAAGATCAGATCGTTCCTTTATTCTGTGTATAAATAAAATGTTTAAAATTTCACAATGACAGTTTTTATTTTAGTTGTTAGACTATGGAAGCATATTTGGATGAAATTATGAATTATGTGTCTGTCACAAAGAGATCCAGGTATATTTCTTTTCCATAGGTTTCCTAATTTAATAAGAACATGTTTTTATCATGCTACTACAACAAAATTTGTATCCATGTTATCACTGCAAAATCACATAATTATGTGTTTTATTCTAACCTCTTTAACTGAATTTATAGTGGTAGTCACAGCAATGTCAGTTATTTTACCTTCAGCAAAATAGACTTCCGGTTTTTTTATTTGATAAATTAGATTTTTAAAATGAGTTAATATTCCAATTAATTTAACTGATTTTCTGTTTGAAGCACCTATGACTCTGCTATGAAACTGATATTTTCTAGTATTTTGTGAATCTTCTGCTAATGGAGCCAAAAACTTAATAACTACTGCTTTCCTTATTTTATTTTATT
The DNA here is from genome assembly GCF_007565055.1 of Rhinopithecus roxellana. Taxonomy (NCBI): domain Eukaryota; kingdom Metazoa; phylum Chordata; class Mammalia; order Primates; family Cercopithecidae; genus Rhinopithecus; species Rhinopithecus roxellana. The sequence continues at coordinate 17,034,332 of NC_044558.1, forward strand.
TTATTTTTTGAATTTGAGATGGAGTTTTACTCTGTCACCCAGGCTGGAGTACAGTGGCATGATGTTGGCTCACTGCAACCTCCACCTCCCAGGTTCAAATGATTCTCCAGCCTCAGCCTCCCGAGTAGCTGGGACTACAGGTGCATGCCACCACACCCAGCTAATTTTTTGTATTTTTAGTAGAGACGAGGTTTCACCATGTTAGTCAGGATGGTCTCGATCTCCTGACTTTGCGATCCGCCTGCCTCGGCCTCCCAAAGTGCTGGGATTACAGGTGTGAGCCACTGCATCCGGCCTTCTTACACATTCACTAGAAAATTTAGATCTAAAAGTGAGCAATATTTAGAATATAGTCATTTATCTAAATGAAAGTCATGCTCAGAGTTTTCTGTAACTGTGTCTTCTGAAGATGTGTTAAATTGCTATCTTTGGACACAGGCATCTTAACTACTAATTTTTTGGGGTAGATAGTGATGCTTTTTAGCAGATTTAAGTCATCCTGGAGTCTGATATATATGTATAGATAGATAGATAGATACCTTTGGTTTCTGTGGCTCGTGGCAAATGTTGAAAAACATTTTGTGCAAATTACAAATAATCAACTTTCTTGAGAAATGGGAATCTGGAGTAAAATTTTTTCTTAAACATACTTTTTTTGAGGTCATTGTTACTGATAGCTTTTGTTGTTGTTGCAGAATTAAAAACCCTGACCCAAAGTAAATAGTTTTAGATTTACAGTATTTGATAAATCATATAGTTTTCTGTAGTGGTTGTACTAATTTGCATTCCTATTACCAGTATAAAAGTGTTCCCTTTTCACCACATTCACGTCAACATCTGTTATTTTTTGACTTTTTAATTATGGTCATTCTTGCAGGAGTAAGGTGGTGTCTTATTGTGGTTTTAATTTGCATTTCCCTGGTAATTAGTAATTGAGCTTTTTTTAATATGTTGGTCATTTGTATATCTTTTTTTGAGAAATGTCTATTCATGTCCTTTGTCTACTTTTAATGGGATTATTTGTTTTTTTTCTTGCTGATTTGTTTGATTTCTTTGTAGATTCTGATTCTGGATGCTATTCTTTTGTTGGATGCATAGTTTGCGAATATTTACTCCCACTTTGTGGGTTGTCTATTAACTTTGCTGATTTTTTTTTTTTTTTTTTTTTTTTTTTTTGCTGTGCAGAAGCTTCTTAGTTTAATTATGTCCCATTTATTTATTTATTTTTTGTTGCATTTGCTTTTGGGGTCTTAGTCATGAATTGTTTACCTAAGCTAATGTCTAGAAGAGTTTTTCTCATGTTATCTTCTAGCTCTTCTAGCATTTTTATGGTTTCAGGTCTTAGATTTAAGTCTTTCATCCGTCTTGAGTTGATTTTTGTATAAGGTGAGAGATGGGGATCCAGTTTCATTCTTATACATGTCGCTTGCCAGTTTTCCTAGCACCATTTACTGAATAGAGTAGCCACGAATATTCTGAGTACCCTCAGTAATCAGTGAATGCCTGGCATGCTGGGAGTGTTTTGTTATGTCTAGTAGAGTGAGGAAGAGAGTCAAGTTTTGGTTTCCTTTTAGAGTGAACCACTTGGTAAAGTAAACACTGTTCACTGCACCGGGCTCTCACATGCTGTGCGACATTGCTGGAGACTGAGAGAAGAGAAGCTGGAGTCTCCCAAATACATCTTGGTGTATTTTCAACTTTGTTAAGAAATAAAATGTAGAAGATGAATGCTAGCACGGAGGGGACAGGAGGCATAAACCGGGCTTGTCTTGGGCAACCCAGGATGAGGTGGTCACCCTAGTCAGGACCAAAAGCTCAGCAGTTGTTGGACCATATTGGGAAGAACTATCAAATTTGACTTCAGTACTTACTTGGAGCATAGAGTGGTTGGGGAGAGGGACAGCGAGGTCAGCCCTGACAGTGTGTTCTAATCTGTAAACTCTTCCACAGAGAGACTTACCTGAGGCTGTTTATGGGTATTGAGCAGAGGAAGCTCTTCTTTGAATTTTGTGCTTTGTGAATCTGACAGATGCTTCTGGATCTTTGACTTTTCACTCTCCAGGTGGGAATAATAGCACCAGAGATTGAGTAGCTCTTATTTGTTTGAAGACAAATTTTAAATGCAGAATAGAAAAGCTATAGTCAGTTGATTGATGAGATTTTGACCCCTCTCCGCTGTGCTTCGTCTAGTGATTTGCTACAGGCCACCACCTGCTCTTGCTTGAGCTTCCTCCTTGGCTTTCCCACCACAGCCAGAGGGATTATTTTAAAATGTAAATCAGATCATTTCAGCCCTTGCTGAAAATTCTCTAAAAGACTTACCGTCTTACACGGGAAAACCTGCTGAAAAAGTCTCCTTAAGGACCTTTTGAACCCTATTGGCCATGGCTCACCATATGCAGTATATTTTATATTGCCACATGGTACACACCACACGGTACACACGGGATTGAAACAGAACTTCCACGAATGATCCTACCTGTATAACATACATTGTATCTTGACATTTTCTATTTTTCTGTTTCTTTCTTTCTTAAAAATGCTCATTGCCACTGACAAAATTGATTTCATGACATATCCGTGGGTTATTACCCTCCTTTTGGAAAACATTTTACTATATGATCTGGCCGTTGCCGCCCTCTCTTCCATTTCCCGTACCTGGCCTTGCCTACTTTCCTCTGATTACACTGTGTCCCTGCATTGCCTTAGATACGACTGTTCACTCTTGCCTTCTCCTCTTTCTGTTACCGGAAAGAGGTCCTGATGCAGACCCCAGGAGAGCGTTCTTGGATCTTGTGCAAAAAAGAATTTAGGGCGAGTTCAGAGTAAAGTTAAAGCAAGTTTATTAAGAAAGTAAAGGAATAAAAGAATGGCTACTCCATTCTTTTATTTAACCCCTGAGGGCTGCTGGTTGCCTATTTTTAATAGTTATTTCCTGATGATATGCTAAACAAGGAGTGGATTATTCATGCCTCCCCTTTTTAGACCCTATAGGTCTAAAAATATTCCTGCTGTTGCCATGGAATTTGTAAACTGTCATGGCACTGGCGGGAGTATAGCAGTGAGGAGGACCAGAGGTCAATCTTTTAGCCATTTTGGTTTTGGTGGGTTTTAGCTGGCTTCTTTACTGCAACCTGTTTTATCAGCAAGGTCTTTAGGACCTGTATCTCGTGCTGACCTCCGGTCTCATCCTGTGACTAAGAATGCCTTCACCTTCTGGGAATGCAGCCCAGTAAATTTCAGCCTCATTTTACCCAGCCCCTATTCCAGATGGAGTTGCCCTGTTTCAAACGCCTCTGACATTTCTGCCTAGAACACTGTTTCCCTAGATGATGGCCTCATTGCTTATTTCACCTGGTGCCCTGTTCAAATGTTTTATCATCAGATTTTCCTGGCCCATGCCCATCCTACGTTCTCCATTTTCTTATCCTATATAACTTTTCATTGTAGCTCAGATATATAATATAGTTAATAGATATTTATGTGTTTATCTCTTATTAGGAAAGGCCTGTGAGGGTAAGGATTTTGTTCTTTTCAGCACTGCTCAATCTGCAGAGCCTCCAGTGGTGTCTGGCACCATTGTGGATAGCCTTTCATATTACTTGAATGAATGAATGGTATTCATAGACATACTTGCATTTATCAAACTCTCCAGGAGGTTTTCTGTCCCTTGTCTGTCTTGTATCTTGTTTAAGTCTTGACTTTGGGTAGAGATCCCTGCAGACTCTCTAAACAAGGCTGGGGCCATTTGATCTAGAAATTTTGGGTCCTATGCACCTTGAGCATGGACTAGAGGGGAATGTTGGCCCAGGGACGGTCTGTGTCCTTGGCCCCACAGACCCCTGCCCATGGAGAGGAGCACAGCTATGGGTGGGCTAGAGCAGGCTCTTAAATAGAGCATGGGCCCATCTCATCCCCTTGTAATGTTAGTATCATGTAGGAGCAATATAATGATCAGTTTCTACCTGGAGGCCTGTGGTGATCTTTTCTGTGGGAACAG